>NC_087207.1:64176874-64206874 GCF_015104395.2 Macrobrachium nipponense
TTATTCATCAAAGGATCTGTCAATTTTCCGACTGTCTCCCAGCGATAATCGAGCCTACGCATACTTCAAGTCCCGTAACATACATACTTGATATCAAGCTAACAGATATTTGTCCCACAGTTGACCCTAATTTCTAAGAAATGAATTCACTGGCGGACCCTTTGACCAGTGAGCTGTTGGAGCGGACCCCTCCATCAACCAACATTCCCATGGCTTACAAAAAAAAAAAAAAAAAAAAAAAAAAAAATGATGAGAGAGAGAGAGAGAGAGAGAAAAAAAACTTGTGGCCTTCAATATTTACGTCAACTGGGTACCAGTTACTGGGCACAACTCACTGATTGTAAAGTGGGCTAAGCCGCCAAAATAGGGAACCAGAATTTATGCTCTCTCTCTTCAGCCCAACGAAAACTAAAACACAAATATTCATACAAACGATTCAGCTTGATTCAAAGATACACAAGCTAAGTTTTTAACCACGATAACACAAGCGAGTCTAGTTGAACAATGAGAACTTGACTGAAGGCTGTCGTGTAGCAACTGGAGTTCACAGATTTACTCAAATTATGGTAGTAGCTTTAAAACGAGGCTAAAAGAAAAACTGTGAAGCAAGTAAAAATTCTGAATCGCTCACCTACTATTCCCTTCTCATCAGGCAACGATGGAAACTTCGTGCAAAGGAGGCAACTCTGGAGGCCTTTTGCAACTAAAATCTGTCAGTCGGGACGAGGAAGATCCGCCTCACAAGAATTCAGATTTTGCTCTCTCCAACATTTGTCATCTAGAGTCATGTCTCACTGTATCCGGTTTATATTCAAAGGACATCAAACAGATTGTCTAGAATCTAAATTTAGATAATCTAGAGAGAGGTGGTGACAGACAAGATGGAAAATTACCGCCATTTTGTTTCTAAACACGATGTCGTATACTGAAACCAGTTGTGATTGGCGGAAAGGATAATTTTTCACTTTAATGTTCATGCAACTATACTTTTTAATTATATTATGTCAATTATGGAGCGTGTAATCTAGAATGTCAAATTTTCCATATACATCTGCAAATATATAACGAGTTGTTTATTTACTTCCAACTGCTTCTGTTTATCAGCTAATCAAAAGTGACATCAGCTAATGATATAAATTTAGTCTGTTCAATAAAACTACTCTCTCTCTCTCTCTCTCTCTCTCTCTTTACACACACACATACACACATACACACACACACACACACACACACACACATATATATATATATATATATATATATATATATATATATATATATATATATATAAATCCCATAAATGTATATGAAACAGAATCCTTCCTCCATACGCAAAGTAAATACAAGGTTAATAAAGCCTAAGCAACATGTTATTTCATGCAATTCTCTTTGGTGTTACAGCAAAATGGAGACGACGCATTTCGATAACATGTTGGCCCACATCACCCAGGCAATAATGCCTCACATTCACCATGAGAGTCAAAAGAGGAGTAACCAGACCCCCTTTCAGAAACCTCAGCAAGCATAATTGATAATACATTAGGCGGCCAGGTGCACGCTCGCCCCTGCCCCTGTAAACCTGAGTGGCTCGCGCCTCCCTCGATAAATGGGGTGACGGGCAGAGGGGGAGGATTGGAGGGAGGGGTACGTAGAAGAAAAGGCCTATGTGAGCGCAGTGCCAACCAAAGAAGGCTGGGTAAGAGAAACCCCTCAGAGGGGAGGAAGGCAGCCAGATCATGTATGACGAGAGTGAATGAATGGCTCTAGTTTAATCAATCCTATGTTAAAGGGACTCCAGATAATTACTTTCCGTGAAAATTCAAATGAAATGCCAATTGCTTCGGTGAATTATACCTAATTAGACGAAATGAACAGCATTTGTTTTCATTCACGAAAAATCATTTCTCTGTTAACATAACGGAAAACTGCTCGTTTTTCTTCTTCATGAATAACATTGATCAGCCACTAAAATAGATACAATCATATCTTTTCTTAACATCAATTATAATAACTAACAAAGTGTTCTTAGCGGATTAATTATAGGCGATAAATTATTCTCACTACTTCATAGACTCTATCACGCTGCCTCCATGCATAACGGTTTTAGAGAGAGAGAGAGAGAGAGAGAGAGAGAGAGAGAGAGAGAGAGAGAGAGAGAGAAAGTTAATCTAGAACGGAAGAGATGAAACAAAAACATCTTTCTCACAAATACTAGTACTAATAGTACACGGCCGAGGCATAAGGAGCGAGAAAATTCCTAAGGTTTTGCGTTAATTCCCGCAAGGGATATACCTATACGGCAGACGGTGGCTGCTCTCAAGAGTCCCCCTTTTCCTAACATTCTTAGAAGTCATTTTCAAGGACCACGCGCCATGAGGGGCAATTTTCACGAGAAATAAAGAGGAAAGATGTAAAGAGAATTTGCAATGAGTAAAAAAAAAAAAGTAAATCTTACCTAACAGGTCTACCATGATGTTCCTCAAATTCAAAGCCACGCAGTGTTCATAACAAGTCTATGAGCAGACAAACTGAAAATATTTACGAATTTTCAAAACAATACATTAATGGCAGCACATTTCTCACAAGTCACCACAATACAAGAATTTGAATAAGGAAGTATAATATTATGTTAGTCGTTCATCTTATGAAGACAGACACACCTTCGCAATACAACATCCGTCATTGTTTTAACCTAATATTAAACACTTTACATTAAAGTTAGATGATGACAGACATGTCCTGTGTACCAAATTACTCAAGTGGCTGTAAAGTTGCGCTCAAATATACCTGCACTGCAAGAGTTCCATTGAACAGAATTCCTACTTTCAAAATGTAATAAGAGAAGGGTAAAAAATATTGAATTGAATATCGATATAATCACCGAAAGAACCAGTTACAGAAAAGAGCTCGGCCATAAAAATGCAACTAAAAATCGTTCGCATCGGCAGGAGCTGGATACCCTCTCTTCGGTAATCGCAGGATTTGGACGACAATAGGTCCTGAGGGAAGGAAGGAAGGAAGGGAGGAAGGGAGGATGGTTTCCTCGGGGATGACGTCCAAGAAGAAATAATGAACAGCTATTGGTTCCGGCAAAAGGAAACGGGGAGAGGGGAAGAGGGAGGGAGGGGGCAGGAGGGAGCGTGAGGGGAAAGGAGGGTCTTGAAGGTATACAGATTCCAATAAGGGGAGAAAGATGGGCATCGACGGGCTTCTTTGGGGGTTCAGAAGGGTAACTGGCGAGAGGGGCATCGTGTGTTAATAGAAAAGGGGAAATGGGGTTATAGGAAGCAGAGGCAGCGACGAGGGCCTGTCAGAATGGCACTCTTGATGAGGGCCAGCAGCTGAGATCAAGAAAAGGGGGAGTGAAACGGAAAAGAGGGAAGGCGGGGGGCGGGGGGGGGCGGGGGGGGGGGGGGGGGGCAAGAGAGGAAAGTTCAGATAGTACGCGTGTGCGTCTTGGCCCTCAAGACAAATTCCAATGATTTTCCAATTGTTGAGGAGGAAGAGGACTAGGACCAGGAGGGAGGAACACGGCCATGGTTGCCGCGCTGTCTTTACCCCTCTCCTCCTCCTCCTCCTCTTCTCCTCCTCCTCCACATCATCATCATCATCATCCTGGGCTCTAGTCTCGAGATTCTTCGCAACCCCTTCTCGACATGATGAGCAGACGCGATGGAAGGAAAAAAAAAAAAAAGAGGCCTCTAATGTTCTCTCTAAACCCATCACCGGTGAACTGCCTCTCCTGCTCACGCGCCTTTGCTATTTACGGTAACAATGCCCATCAGCAGGAAAGTTTAAATACGCAGAGAGAGAGAGAGAGAGAGAGAGAGAGAGAGAGAGAGAGAGAGAGAGAGAGAGAGAGAGCAAGGTAATGCGGTCCTCAAGGTATTGGAACTTGGTTAATGTGAGGGGGGCTTCCGGAGTCATTGGGAGAATTCGATAGCACAAAAATATACTTCTAGATTCAGATTTAGTAAATACTAAATTTAACAAATACCCAACTCCCAAAAAATACATACATACAGACATATATTAATAGATGTTCTATTAAATAGAACGGTTGCCATATAAACAATTTCCTTTACAAGTTTATCACTAATGTAATGACAGCCAAGCAATGCATTCAGTTCAAGCTACATGTTTGGTTATTTTATCAGTGACTAGAGAGAGAGAGAGAGAGAGAGAGAGAGAGAGAGAGAGAGAGAGAGAGAGAATTACTAGCGTCAGCACAATATACTTGATTTTCATCAAGAAATCAAGCACTGCAGTTTTGAAAAGCAGGGAACCATCAGAGCGGAGAACCGGAAGATAACAATGACCATAAGAGGATGCCTTTATACACAGCACTGAGTGATGGGGTCTGCAGGCTGTTTCCTTCTCGCCCAAAAGCCAAAAGAACCGTCCTAGACACCCGGTCCTCCGTGAACCATTCTTTCCCCTTCATACATAACAATATCCACTTTACTATACTCTGCTTAGATCGCACTATAATAAATTTTTAGTACACCACAGTATTACACTGACACGAGTTCAATTTATATATATATATATATATATATATATATATATATATATATATATATATATATATATATATATATATATATACATATATACATATATACATACATATATAATATATACGTATATATACATATCCATTAAGCTACAAATCTCCTTTGATATTCAATTCGTTTTACCTCGGAATTAATATATTTTCATATATGTTTGCCGAAGGGGAATTTTCTAGTTGATTTTGTCCTCGAATCCACGAGAGGGCGAAATAGTACCAACTAAAAAATTCCCCTTCGGTTAACATATATAAAAATATATTAATTCCGAGGTAGAGCGAATTGGATATAAGGACATTTGTAGCTTAATACATGTATATCAATCACGGTGATGGGATAAAAATTCATATTCATATAATACAAATGATGCATTATATATATATATATATATGATATAATTATATATATATATATTATATATATATATATATAAATATATATATATACATAAATATAGTATCTTGATAAATATAGTCGAAATCTGTCTACACACACACACACATATATATATAATATATATATATATATATATATATATATATATATATATATATATATATATATGAGTAAAAAGATACATTCTCATTGCCACACCACTCTATTATTCAAATGTAATACCGCATTTCATTAATTTTCTCTCCTTTTCTCCTGACGATTATCATGAAATAAAATCCGTAAATCAACAAATGAATAGAATTATCTTTACCAAAGTTCAGTTCCTCGATCTCAAAGGTCACACCAATAGTAAACATACAGGACTGAGGGAATTGCAAGAGCTCGTTCAATTGCTCAAGAACGAAAACGATGAATGAAAAATCAACTTCGCTGGTATATTATAGAATACAATGTTCAATAGAAAAAGAAACAAAAGACAACCTGTGTTGTGCATGTGTCACATTCCATGAGAATGAGTATCCAAGACAGAAATCAAGCGTGCCTAATACCGTCTGCCAAGCAAAATATTATGGCATTGCCCCACAGCTACAGCTACATGAAAGTCACTAGTGAATGAAATCTCCCTGACGCAAATATTTGTCAAGTGCAAGATGACTTCATGTGACCAGAAGTCTACCAATTGCTCTTGACTAAATATACCGGTTAGATGAAGAAAATAAGTAGAATCCATTTTTCATGAATATAATCCCAAACCTAGAAGCTGCTATCAGGAAATGCATTATATATCATCAGTAGTAATAGTATGACCGGAAATCTAGGAACTAAAAAAAAGAATAGAAAAAAAAACGAATCATCTGAGAGTCTTTTCCCTGTGATATCAGAAAGGGAAGGCTAAGTAGATTTAAATAATGAGAGAGTTGAGTGACGATGACTAATGATGAGTAACTCCTCCACAGGGGGAAGAGAGGGGGGGGGCGGACCGCTTGAGGGGGAGGCGAGGCAGCACTAGGACCATTAGACGGGAGTAAAATTAGACCATCACTCAACCCTCCCTATAGCTTCCCTACCAACCCATAATATTATCCTATTACTTTTGTTACCAGCATCTTACTCTATTTACCGGAAACGCATCTGTCATCAGGCCCAAATACTCAGTTGTCTTCGTTTCGTTGGTGCAATCTTCAGAAAGCTCACTTTCTCATCACAGCATCGTTCATCTCTCTGAAAAATTCGATATTCTCTATTTTTCTCAAAGGGACGACAGGTGTTGCAAAACTTACCCATTAACTTCCAAGCGTCTTCAAATAATAACCTAAGTAAACGATCCTTTTACTTTCCTTAGAATTATGAATATTACGAAGGACGCACATTCACAATATATTATTAATTCAATGAATATGAGACTAGTAACAGGTCTTTTATAAATTTAATTCTTTATTAAGGTGGTATAATGTACTACGGATTATACTAACTTGACACAAGAAAAACTGTTCTACCAGGTGTCTAAATAAAGAAAATGGAAAACTATTCAGTCAGGGGCCAAGACGCAAATAACTGTTCAGCAGTTTAGAGAAGTTGATCTAAAGCAAGGATAACGCCTAAAACTTCTGTATAAAATTTAGAAAACTGTTCGGCAAAGTTAACAAAATTTAGGGAAAAACTTAGACCACTCAACAACAACAAAATCACAAAAACTGTTCGTTCGAACACCAAAAATTAGTAACATAGTTTAACCTGGACGCTAAGAAGAAAAAGGAATTCGATCTTGTAACAAATATACTATAAGGACCGTCATCCATAATATTGATACGCCTACGGAAATGCAAATTCATGAAATATACATTACATGTTAAAATTTAATTTGTAATATTAGCGACAAACTATCAAACACATACATACAACATACATACATACACACACACACACACACACACATATATATATATATATATGTATATATATATATATATATATATATAATGCATATATAATACATATAAATGTAAGAATTACATCTCAATAAATAACATTCGTTTCCTTACCTCGAACGACCATCTGCTCTCCCTCCATAGTCCACTTTTACTTTCGCCGTCGAAACATAATAAAGGGAAAAAACGGAGGTCTGAACACGATAAAAAGTGTAATGAGTTTCAGAAAGTGATAGGAAAATGAGCCGGGAGACTTGCGCGAAACCAATAATAATACTCTCTTGAGGAATTCTCCATGTTACTGATGAGGCTCTCACAAGTCGTTTTTTGCTCTCTACAATTATTGTTTCTTTGGCCAATACGACAGCGCCACTCATGTGAGCAAACATTACATCACCTGAACGGGGATGAGATTTCGGCTTATTTAAAAAGATGAGTCATACAGCTATGAATTTTCTATTTATCATTATGTTGAACAGATGAGTTCATCTCATAAACATTAATGTACATCCTTCGTAGAACACAATAACACCAATCATGACATGTTCTGAAGACATATAAAGTCATGGAACAAAACGAGAGACGGCAACAGTAGAAGCCAAGACGTTTCTTTCCTTCTAAAAAATGGCATTTCCCTGCATTCCTTACTCTGATATCACCGCGGCCTTTCTGCTTTTGCCCCTTTCTGCATCACTGTATAGGCTACTGGATAACTACCTAATAATAATAACGATAAACTGCATTTATCACTCGTATACAGCACAGGCTATAAGCAATGAAATATCAATACATTTCAACGTTACAATGGTTAGTAATTTCTCATTCCACATTCTTAAAAAACTGAGAAAATACCAAGGTAACAGGAATAAAAGAATTTCTCTCTCTCTCTCTCTCTCTCTCTCTCTCTCTCTCTCTCTCTCTCTCATGCGCACACGCGCACGCACATGCTATCGTGTCTGCTGGTTGCGTTATAAAAAATAACCGTTGCCTACAGCTTTACTCGTTCTGATTTTAATTACTGGTCCTAACTAAGTTTTGATGTGCTTGCGGGCCTAGTCTTTCGTCCCAGTCTCCACAGCTTTGCTTCTCTGTGTTGCAAGTCCCGCGATCAACATTACATGATATGTGCCATCATCAGAACCAAAACATTTCGACATCTTCAAAGTCTGAGAACGAATCACTTCCCCTTCAATACACTCATTCAGGTCGTTTCTTGGTGGTCGTCCAATCAGGTATTTACTAAACGTATGTGTGTGTGTGTATGAAAATATGTATGTATATTCATACAGAGAGAGAGAGAGAGAGAGAGAGAGAGAGAGAGAAGAGAGAGAGAGAGAGAGACTCATTCGATGCCAGAGTATTAAGACTTCAATGTATGAGTTTAGACAGTGGGACAGCACTAGAGCCGAGATCTCATTAAGAATATATTAGGCCGCATCACAGACCTACATTAACTTTTTTTTTTTTTTTGACAGTGTGAGGATCATGGCCCAAACACTTCATCAATGTCACCCCTTAAGCAACGCTTCTGTCAACGGAGCCATATTTTTGTCACCCCCTTTCCTCCCATACCCTGGGGTCCCCACTACACTGACAATCAAATTCTCCTCTCTCTCTCTCATTCCCTCCGTTCTCTCTCTCTCTCTCTCTCTCTCTGTGTGTGTGTGTGTGTGTGTGTGTGTGTGTGTAAGCGACCTTCTCACCAATTAATATTAGTATTATCATCATCATTATTATCATGAGATTCACACTGAAATTCTATGGAAATCCTCGGCGTTATCTATCATTACTACTATTATCCCTTTTTGCTCCCTGGTAACGTATGGAGTTCAAACTCGGGTGACAGCCCATTTCTATGCTTAGGGTCCTCGCTTCGTGAGGATTCCAATAATAACCTACCTTGTTTTTGCATTTAGCAGTTGCAGTTTAGAATGATTATGCATTACTTTATGTGTGTGTGTGTGTGTGTGTGTGTGTGTGTGTGTGTGTGTGATGGATACATAGTATGGATTCGAAAACTGAAATCGCGGAAGCCTCTCTACCCGCAAAGCATTATTACAGGTGAAGAATAACAGAAACAATACTCGTAAACAAAAAATAAAGCATGCATCAAGCGTTGCAGAATCCCGTCTACTCCAAATGATTTATGCATATCTGAGAGAGCTGCCGAGAAAGGGCTCGTCCTCGGCCCCTGAAGCCTTGGCACAAAAATCAAGGCCACAAACGTTCGGTCTTCCTGTGATCAGCCTTCGATTGGAATTCACCTACCAACACAAGAAATGACATGTAAGGAGCTTTTCGATGTATTGAAGGATTCAACACAAAGTTAAATCGAAACATTATCCTAAACAGTTGACTGCAAAGAGTAATTAGATGCTTCAAAAAATACTACAATCTGAATGAATTTTCATATTAGCCACCAAGGCATGGATTCAAAAACCATTTCGATGATATACAAAAGGATTTAACATGAACAAATCTTAACACAAGCCCTGAAGGCTTGACTTCAACAGTAATCAAAAGAGCTTTAGAGGATTAACGCGAGAAAATTTCACCATCATCCTCCAACACCTGATCTGTCAACATTAAGCTTACAGACATGACATCGAAAGTACTATTCGGGCAATGAATTGGCATAACTGTCAGTATTTGCCTGAAACTCAAGACTTCTAAAGTACTAGGAAATTGTAATAAATGATCAATGACTGAAAAAACATAAAAGCGTAAAAAATCTACCATAAAAATTCTTCACCATTACCTCCAAGAAAGAAAAGGAAAAGAAGAGTTAGCGTCCTACGAGGAAGCCCAAAGAGCAAAATCCCTAACTGCTACAATCGAGCAGTCTTCCCACAGCAACTCTCAGTAACCAGCACATTCGTAACATATTGGCAGGAGGAACGTCAAATAAAAGCAAAAATCCTATTCTCGACAGCCACATCCATGTCATCTATGACGGGACGGGATGGAGGGGGAAAGGTGAGGGGAGGGAGAGGAGGCGAGGGGAAAGGAGGGGGGGGAGCTGTGGAAAGGAGAGATGGGAGGCTCAGATGGGCTGCTACCTCGGTTCTGTCACTAACAGATGACATCAGCAGGCAGGCAGGCATAAAGCAGATTCACATTCCAAGTCCTTTATTTTCATCGACCTCGTCTGCCGGATGATGTCGTCTTCGTCACGTGATTTGGGACTCTCCGAAACCTCTTCTTCTCTTCACCAGATCCACACTCTTTCATGATCTATAAATTTGTCACTATTCAAAATCTTAGCAACCATTTCTTCCGTCACATATCAACAGTAATAACATCCATACCACAATTCGTCGTATGTGCTAAATAAAGTGGTTACCACTTGGATGGGTGACCCCAATCAACGCCAGACGCCATCAACACAATAGACACCTTGAACACCCGTGGATCTAACCACTTCAACTTTAAAATATCTGAGGAAGACAAACGATCAACTTTCCGAAGCCACCAATTTCAAGGGGAATTGGATGGAAGTAGTTCAGCAAAAGACTATAAATGGACGTAAATTTAGGTCTAAACTGGACCCTAGATTCACTTATGGTGCTTCCAGCCTCCAGTTTTCTATAATCAGTTTCAAAAGTCTTTTAAACAACGAAACTTGATCATGAAAGTACAATGAAACATAACGTCCACTGAATTATCAATATTTTACCAATAATGTCAAATGTCAATAACCTTATTTAGGTCTTGCATTGGCAGAAGTTATATCTCTGTCATATCGTCTCGATGGGCTTTAATTAATGCAACATGACTATCTACCGAGGATCATATTTTTCCTTTTAGACTAAATAACCGAAATAATGATCAGTATAGGAAAATGAAAAAAAATGTAATTCACTATAAAATAAAATAAAAATTTGATAACCAATAGCAAGGAGGTTGACTCTCAACGAAATTCTACAAACTCTACGAAAAATAACTTTCCTATACCCATAGATGCACTCACGCGTGCACACACACCCACACATAATGCAATATACATTGCAAAATTAATTATTATTTTCTAGGAAATTTGCAGACATATTTGCAATCTTTATACCCGATTCTGTAAAGAAAGGATATTTCAAGAGGAGTCTCGATAATCGTTATTATTATTATAGTGCAGATTTCCTCTGTTTTCTTTTGTGCAAAAATCAATAAAATCTAAAACGGCTGTAAAAAAAAAAACGATGAAACATCCTCGAATTTCCAGTAGTGTCGACGAACACGAGACGTTCACCAGGAGAGTGGATGCGGCACCCGTGACCCAATGAGAGTTTGATTCATATTTATATCTTGTTCTAAAGGGTCCGCAATAATATACTTGATACGCGTAAAACTATAAAATCTCTCGATCCATTCTCTGGGTTCATCTTCAGTCCAACCTGAACCCAGAAAAAGTTTCGAAAGCTTTTATAAAGTTTTCACGAGCTTTTAACAATATTATTAATGTGGACCCTTCCGGATATTTCATGAGCTCTCGTGAAAGCGAGTTTTTCCCAACCAACAAATATTCATATCTTTAGATTGCCTTCAATCCGACCGGACGACAGACTCTTTTGAGGCCTCTCCATTTACTTGGATTAAATTGAATTGAATATAGAATTTAGGCCAAAGGCCAAGCACTGGGACCTATGAGGTATTTCAGCGCTGAAACGGAAATTGACAGAATAAGGTTTGAAAGGTGTAACGGGAGGAAAACCTCAAAGTAGTTGTACTATGAATTAATTGTTAGGAGAGGGTGGAAAGCAAGATGGAAGAAAAGACATGATGAATTGAGGTACAATAAAAGGAACGAACGGGATTGCAAGCTAGGGGCCGAAGGCACGCTGCAAAGAACCTTAAGTAATGCCTACAGTGCACCGAACGAGGTGCACTGGCGAAAGTAACCCCTTGCGGAGTCCATTTACATGGGGTGCATTTTGAAGAGTTCCGATCACTCGCTCACGTCTGGTGTTGTTTTCATACTTTATTATACCGCCATTTCTCTTCACTTCAGCCACCGCCCACAACAGTCGCCTCAAAACCAGTAAGTGATAGTATCAGCAAAAGCATATTGGATATTAAGCAACATCCTAAATTATTCCTCCTCCTCCGGTTTGAGATTCAAACGCTGGTCGCTCAGGTTAGAGAGAGAGAGAGAGAGAGAGAGAGAGAGAGAGAGAGAGAGAGAGAGAGAGAGAGAGAGAGAGAGAGGCTGGTACCAATGCCAAAGTCCGCACGAAATGGCAATAAAATATCTATTGGCGGACTCGATTCTGTTGTTAAAAAAAAAAGAAAAAAAAAAACGGAAAAAAGAAAGAACGAAATCATAACAGTTGCCCCAAAATAACTTCTTCACCACCAAGGTCTCGGAACACACGAGCGAACATAAAAAATTATAATTAGTTCTGTACGACTCATTTCCTATGTCATAATGACGTGAGGACGAATCCAGACTTTACCCATACTAATTACGGGGACTTTTCCTACCCACCGGGGAGTCAACGTGCTCAAATAAAACCTCAAGAACAATTAAATATACGACTCCGAATGTGCCAGACCCATACCATTAACAATCGGTCAGTAGTTAATGATTTGGAAAAGTCAGGTATAAAAACTGCTGTGAGGCTATAATCCACAAACTGTGCTGATGACTTTTCGGATGTTAAATGTTTCTTTTCCTAGCGTCAGCTATCATCGCAATAAAAGGGTTTCTATTCTTACATAGTTTGTTTCTCTTGTGTAACTATTCTTCAGCAAGTTTCTTGCATTTTTATCATGACAAACCTTGAAAAAATATCCAGCCATGTCCAAGAAGAATCGATTCCTCTCTCAATTTAATGGATTATTTTTCATCCAGTCAGTAATCAAGAAAATTAATTTTATTTCAGACGTAAAATCTTTACCTGTCCGCTAAATGGAACTTGTAAAGACAAATTGGAATATTGATATCAATGTGAGATATCCTAGCCGTATTAACACAGACATGTCTTACTCAGTAGTGCTTGCTATCAGATTTTACATCGATTGTAAAACTAGCAAATCCTCACCGTTTGGACCACACGAGATATACCATAAACGAAAACTAAGACACAGACAGACAGACAGACACACACACACACACACACGAGTATCATACAAATCCTAAACACTGGTTTTTACTTTCATTTTTTTCTCATTTTACTTTCTGCTCTTTCATACCTCACCATTAATGACCGACGTCGCGCCATCACTCCCAAAACTTTTTTTTTTTTATTCAAAAAGTCCGCTGCAGTCAGACAGTGACCATTAAGCCGCTTTTTTTAAATGGACCCAACTCAAAAATACAACTCGTCTGGTATAATGACACTCTCTCTCTCTCTCTCTCTCTCTCTCTCTCTCTCTCTTCTCGTCTCTCCTCTCTCTCCTCCTCTTCTCTCATTCTTCTCCTCTCTCTCTCTCTCTTTACTTAGCGTATTCCAAAAGCGGTGACTTTGTTCGGATATTAAATCAATTTTTGTGTCGATAATATTTCCTTGTATATTTCAAAAGTAATTTCATTCTACTGCTACTATTGACGTTGTTTCAACACACTTCTTGCATGATCACTCAGTTGAGCGGCAATGGTACGATTATCATTACTACCAGCAAGAGAGAGAGAGAGAGAGAGAGAGAGAGAGAGAGCGATGAACTGGGTGAGAATAACCTTGCCAAGGCCCTTCCGTTTTCAGTAAGATCCCATGGACAAATTTTGGAATAGCACTGATCACTCGTCTAACATTCTCCTAACCCCACTTCCTCCCCACTTTCTTTCTCTCTACTCCACCCAATTCACGACTTGGGTCAACAAAGGCAAGGTGGATTTTTAAGAAAATGCCCTACACCATTCCTCATTCCTTACCCGTTTCACACACACACACACACACACAGAGAGAGAGAGAGAGAGAGAGAGAGAGAGAGAGAGAGAGAGAGAGAGAGAGAGAGAGAGTGGATAAAATCTGCCCACCAGAAGGACCAACCAGCCGACCAAGAGGCCTTAATGACTTATCTAAGGTACGATACCACTTCCGGCCCTTTTCCCGCGGCACCGAAAGGGAGCAGATGCATCATATTAAACTCTAATTAAATTGAGGCTCTTTTACAAGGCCTCGCTGAGGGTAATCATTATGGCTCTCCACTCAAGATGGCATCAGCAACACAGAACCGTTATAGTAGTACTAGTAGTAATAGTACATCAGATATCCTACATATTTGTACCAACAGTTTCTGCTTACGATAACAATGACGTTACCGAAACCACCGTAATTGCAACTGTAGTAGTTTCTATCTAAGGCCGCAACAGCATCAGAAAATGAACAAAAACAAAAATAGTTGATGTTCAACGCAGAAGGTACTCGTGGTAGCAATATGTCTTGAGCAATAAAAAAAAAATAGTAGTTTCCTTTGTGTAATGACATATCAAAAGGTCTCCATATTTCATACATTACACTGAAAACAAAAAACTCCATAAAAATATGTAAATAGTTCACGTGATAGGCAAAAAAATATGATTCAAAAAATCCCTCGTCGGCATCATCAGGCGGCTTTCTCTAGGATGAGGGGAAAAGTGCCAGGAAGCGCCACGTCTGATGCCATTATTAATACCAGGAATTAATCTCAGAAAGGGAGAGGGTACGGAAGGGCAAGGAGTTGGCAGTCAAGCGTATAACTGTCAGGAGATGATAAGCATGCGCGCGCACAAACACGCTGAAATTCCTTTTATTTTTTTTTACCCAAAACTCATGACTATCAAGGGTGACTGATAAAAACGATCCAAGATGATAATTTACTGGCTTCTGAGAGAGAGAGAGAGAGAGAGAGAGAGAGAGAGAGAGAATGTGTTTTCCAATGTAAATAAAAAAATTAGAAAAGAAAAAGGTGAAGACTTCTATTTGTTCGTGGAAGGAGCACGGGTCACAAGGTTTGTGAGTGAGCACGCTTACCATGAGAGAGAGAGAGAGAGAGAGAGAGAGAGAGAGAGAGAGAGAGAGAGAGAGAGAGAGAGAGAGATAGCCATTTTAATTCGTACTTTTCTTTAGGGTTTAAAAAGAAAAACTAAGGTTTCTTCGTGTTTATAGAGGTGATTTGAGAGAGGGATACTGAATAAGGTCTGATACATATATACAGCACTGTCATATTCAACTAATTAAAGTTATCATGTAACTTTGTATGCTTTTCCCAAATTGCAACGCTAATAAATGACATGTAAGTGAATTTCCCGAGTGAAAAAGTTGTGATTTCAGCATACGCCTAATTCTTGTTTCTAAGCCATGCCCTCATCCTTTCAGCTAAACTCAATCTACCCACAAAGGTCTTTAGACATGGCCATTGCTTCCCACTGTCTCCGAGATGAAATTTCAGAAGATTTAAGACTTCGCAAGAGGCCACGGCACCCAACGAACATGAGAGACTTTCAATAAATTAAGCAGGAGATTCATTCAACTATCACAAACACCCAGATGGCATAAATGAAGAGTTATGTCAGAAGGAAGGACACAGATAAGAAAAATTATATTACGGGGATGAGCCAAGGTGAAAAAAAAAGCTGTTTGCTACAGAGAATAATAATTACCATTCATTTAATAGCGGAACGTACTCTTCAGGGCATAAATAAGGCAGGGGTAATTTTACACCTGATTCATCAAGTCCCACCGGCATAAAGAGCCCCCCCCCCCTTCCCCACCCCTGCCCATTAAATAAAAAGTTGGGATTCTGTCCCCTTGACGGCGCATTAAATCTTAAACAAATACGGCTTGTGGTGTCTATAGTTATACAGCGTGTTTACTGTACTTAACCCAAGAAAATACAGATCACAAGTTTCCCATTGATTTTATATTTTATTTTAATTGTATTATAACTAAACGTCACAGGTTTTATCAACTTAACGAAACCAATAGCAAGACGAGTAGCAGATTTCAAAATGAATTAACCTGACCTATTAAAATTCATCAACACGGGTCTAATAGGTCGTTTAAGTCAGCACTATATCTCCGCTGAGCCTTTTCTCATTTATCAAGGAAATCTTATTCTCGAGACACAGCCACTACAAGAAATGAATGGCTGTCATTAGGATAATACAAGACAACAAGCGCCATCACCTTCTATCCGCGAAGAACTAATGTCTTCCAAATGTTTGCAAATAAGCAGACTATATGCCAAAATCCCGTGACACACCGAAGGTGGTAGGTGATGGGGAGAATAGGAAACTGTGACAAAACACCATTTCTCTCTCTCTCTCTCTCTTCTCTTTCTAAAATACCTACATATATATATTATATTAGTTAATATATATTAATAATATATATATATATATATTATATTAAGATATATATTATATATATATTATAAATAAATATATATACTATAATATTATACTATTAGATCTACATTAATATATATATTACTATATATATATATATATATTATATATTATTATAATTATTATATATATAATATCTATATATGTTAACAATATAATGTAATATGTATAATATAATTTATAAATATATATATATATCTATCTCTATATATAATATATAACATATATTGTAACATATATTGTCTATATGTGTATCTATAAATATAATATATTATATAATAATATATATATCTATATATATATAGAATATATATTAGAGAGAGAGAGAGAGAGAGAGATTTAGAGACGAGAGAGAGAGAGAGAGAGAGAGAGAGAGAGATTATTAGGAATTGTTTCTCTCGAAGGATTATATTGTAAAGGCCCTTCTGTATTAATGGTGTACATTTTAACAGCAATGAACGCTTACTCCTAGTTTTCCCTAATTCTTCTTTTCTCTTCTTCTCTCTCTTCTTACACAAAAGTCGGCTAATAGTTACGTACACAATCCACTGCTGAAGTTAACAGAGGCGTATCGGATTTTAGGTAATGCGTCCATCCTCCCCTACTAGAAAAATCGCACACGGGTCCCTAAGCTTAATCTGAGTAGAGAGAGAGAGAGAGAGAGAGAGAGAGAGAGTCAGGAAGTGGCATCATTCTAATTGTCGTTTATCGCGAATGATAAAAGAGTTCCGGTGAAGCAAGACATGATTCGAACCAGCCATTAAGCACACCGCCCACTCCCTCCCTCCTTTACATAGAAACCCCTATTGTTCTTCTTAGGGATAGACGTTGTCCGGATAAGAGTGAGATTACGGTCTTATCTTCCTTTAATGACGATTCAAATACAATGAAACAAACACTACAAGAAGTCCAGATGACTACGGATACGGTTTAGGGCTTCATCTTAAATTGATGGCGAATAAACACCATCTTAACAATCCTACGCTACAATCCGCTATTAATAGTTATATAATACACGCCACTAACAGGATAAAATTAGGAAAACCGCCTCAGATGCATATTGCGTGATATAGCTCTGAATGGTTGGATAAGAGCCGACGATATGCCCGGAGAAGAATTTCCTTCCCGGAAGCCTACAGGTTGTACACAAAACCGTATACTATCCGGGGACCCTGGCTCCCTCCCTCTCTCAGCCTCCCTATCCAAATATGTCCATAAACAATTCAGGGACAATACCATCCTAATGGAAGCTATACATCAAATATGATTATACAAGGAATCTTATCTCATCTCATATCAAATGAAATTGGTGGTAGTTAAACTATAACAATCTATATTTGAAGGTCATCTTGTATTATTATCATTTTTATTATTATAAAAGGCCATATAAAAACATGGCATGCAGCTACAACAAGAAAATTACGAAAATACAATTATTATACGTATACAAGAGTAATGTTTAACAGCTATTTTCTGCAATAATAATATTTTGATCTTTGTTCTTTGTACATACTTTTCATATCTGGGCCTTTTATTCAGCGGAAGTTTGCTGTGCACAATCATCTTTTCGTGTCGGTCTGTTCTATAATAATAATAATAATAATAATAATAATAATAATAATAATAATATATCGGTAGGAGACCCTCTTTCAAACAAGTATTATTGAATAATACTGCTGCATCATCAGCTGCATTGATCGTGTATAGTGTTTTCTCTATCTTCCTAATAACATTTTTCTCTCTTTACTGCAACTGGCGAGTAATGTGCCGATGTGATTCAATTTCACTTACTTTGCTAATATATATAAAAAAAAAAAAAAAAAAAAAAAAAAAAAAAAAAACTGGAACTGATGAATCGGGGCGTTACTCGGGTTGCAGTAACAGAGGAAACTGTTTTCAGGGAAATAATGAGGACTCTATACATGATCAATGTAGCAATATCATTTGATAATAATAATAATAAAAATAATAATAATAACAGGACAAAACCTCTCCCTAACGAAACGAAACTACTGCAGCTCCCCCAACTACTAATGCTGCTGACATTAAAATGCCTATTCAATGCTTCTTAACTCCCTTTGCATCAACGGTCGCCTAATCTATTAAGAAGTCTTCGCTAGCAAAGAAGACTAACGGAGAAGGAGGAGGAGGAGGAGGAGGAAGTCTTTTAATCAGAAAATCCTTTTAGTACTACAGACGGTTCGTTCCCCCCCTTGTGCACTTATCAAGGCTGGCCCACCTAAGGTAAGTGGGGGAGCGTGGCCCGGGAACACCCAACATCATTTCCTTCTCATTCACTTCAAGGGCTTCTGATATCGGGGCCCAGGCTCCGACGCATTAACGCACATCAGAAAATAGTCATTCAATTCAGTTGAAAATTATAGTTTCTCAATGTGTTTCTTCCTTCCTTGCTTCCAATATTCTAACCGCCCCAATATGATTTTAATCTACAATTTATTTCGTTTTTAAACATTTTCAATGCTCAGTAAACGAAATGTATAATCTCACAAGTTTACCACTCAAAAAAAAAAAAAAAAAGATAAAATATGGTTTTAGTTGATTTTTGAGCACAACAAACTAATCTATCGTTTCCGATTGGGATTCAATTCTTATGTTTAAGAATTTAATTTCATTGGTAAGAAAGTCGTAACGTAAATGATTTCAGCATGAACACTTTTCGTTTCCTATACTACTTCCCTCCTTTGTGCTTTTTCCCTAAATTGGTGTTCAAATATAAAACTCACACCGGTTTCTGCTTGAACACCATGAACAGAGCCAGCTTCTTGACATCGTAGGATCCATCTTCCAATTCCGTAGACAAAAACCTCAACAATGGACCCACACGAAAACGGGGCTCGTGCCGGAGGTTTGTCGGGTGCTCAAGTGGTTGATATAAAAGTCACAACGTTATCAGACTGAAAGGAACCTGCTCTCTAAAATACACCCGCCCACCCCCACCCACCCCCTCAGCCTCCTCCACCAACACTCATCCGTTTTTTATTTACGTTTATGTTTTACTGCGAGGCGGCGGGATCTCCCATGCCTGTGTCACACTGAAGTCTCACTCTGCGAAGCGTCACTTTCGGGCTAATTGTTCCAGTGTTCGCTTCTGCGTAGAACAGCTAGTTAATAAGCTACGTTGACTGTTATGTGATATAAGGAGAAATAATATCTAAACTTGTTGAGCAATGATCTAAATGATTGAAAATACATATGAAATACGGTGTACCCACAGGGCATCTTGATCACTTGATACTTCTTAAATTAGAGGGGAACAATAAAATGGCTGGACAAGGTGAGTAAACGGCACAAGCAGCAGTAGGATGGGATGGATGCGGGTTAAATACTACTACTCTACTGAGAAGGCTTCATACGCAACATAATGAGACAAGGGGCCAGAATGTGTGATAGGTGAACGAAAATTGTGCACTTAGACTCTTTTACTTACTTCACTTGCCGGGGACCAGAAACGTTCAGGGGCAGGGTACGCTACCTGCAACAAATACGAACAAATAAACAAATATAAATGCAACACGTAACCGTCACACAATAATAATAATAATAATAATAATAATAATAATAATAATAATAATAATAATAATAATTTAACTTCAACAAGAGTTTGCATTAAGGGGAGGCTTCCGAGATGAAGACCAAGGGTTCTGCCACATCCATTCTTCAACTAGATCAAGAATGAATTGATAAAATTTCCAGATTCAGTGGTTTCTTGTGAATGCAGATGAGACTCATAAAAATACAGGGACGATTACCTTTATATAATTTCATCTTTACATTTCTAAGTTACAGTGGTGATGAGCATTCTTTTAAAGTGCTGTGCATTACAGCACTATTGTAAGCAACAGCCATCAACTCAACACTTCATAAACTGCAATCCAATCCAATCCATCCTTGTATCTAACCTACCCTTTTTTTACTTCTATGTAATTTTGGTTGGCTCCTTTACTCAACAAATTCTACGCAAACACCTACAGCTCGTCTACACTTTTTCCTCTATACACACCCACAATCGCGCTTTCCTGAATACAGTTTCCTTAATAGTAATGATAAGCATTCTGTGTCCGAATGGCTGAACATCTCCTTTCTGCAATGTCTTTTGAATGGATTACTTGACATTCCCTGCTACTTGAGGCTTCTGGGTTGCCAAAGGTGAAATATTTAGTTGCTTATGCAAGGCTGTAGCCACGCAACCAGCGTTCTGGAACCTAGCACTTCTTCCGTATCACTCTAGTTGGGAAATCGGGGTTTACCGGAACGAGGATAAACTGAAACAAGTTTTGTTTATCTATATATCTATTTATCTTTCTACTGATCACATGCAATTTCATCCAGTGTTATTTGGTATTCATTCATCTTATTAATGCTTTTACTGATCACTAGTGCATTTCATCCAGTGTTATTTGGTATTCATTCATCTTGACATCTTTCTATTCATCAAACACGTTATGTCTTCTACTCCTCGACTCCTTCCCAACCTTCTTACATAATGAAGTGCTTATTTGACAAAAGTTCCAGTTATGATCATGCAGTTGTAGGATAACGTTGTAGCAACAATGGTCTGATGTTATAGGTCACCTTAGTCATGTTTTAGGTCACCCCAGTCAAAAGAAATCGTCTTTTTCTAATATTAATTATTATCATCATTATCACGCGTCCAAAGAATTATGATGACTGTTACTTTTATCATTCAAAAAAAGAGACGCCCAGACCTTCAGAAAGGGAGAGGCGCAAATACAAAATACAATCTTAGGGAAAACGACGATGTAACCTGGCCATAACGTTAGAGCCATGTGTTGAGGAGGGCACGGAGGGCGCAGGCCTCCTTCCTTCCCGATTAATCGGACCAGATATTAGCTACCGAAATAGTCTGGCTGTGCTGGGGGCCACAACAGAGAGAGAGAGAGAGAGAGAGAGAGAGAGAGAGAGAGAGAGAGAGAGAGAGAGAGAAGTCGGAACGACATATTTCCACATTAGATGAATTATCCATTGTAAGTTATCTTGAAACTTGGACAAAAATTTTGCAAATTTATGCTAACGCATATGCAGTGGTCAATGTCAATTCAAAACAATAAAGATTCCCCTTCAAGCTGATCAATGAATGAAGTCGAAGGAAGAGAGGAGTACAACAAACTAGCATCTACCTCAACATCGGCTAGGCAAAGACACTAAAATCTTGATAGACACTAAACACCTTGAAAGACACTAAACACAATACACAGGTATAGGTATGCTATGCTGACCTAATGCAAAAATCTTGTGAATGCTAAAGGACCACCAACTACGGCTAAAAGACGCTGTCAAGAGACAAAAATTACCCATGAAAATTATAAGATACTGATGAGGCAAAAAGACAAATCCCCGTCCCCAAGGGCTAATCGCAAGAACTGTATTGCCAGATTCTCGTCCTTTTAACAATGTCAGGAAAAATCACTAGTCACTGGGATACTTATACGGCAATAAACAGAAAAGACCCCAGTAAACTAAGGGAAACTCCTCCATGAAGCTAAAAACCCCATCAAAGTAGAGAGAGTCCCGTCCCTCTCCACTTGAGCATAAAATCATGTTGCCAGATTCGCAGCCTCTAAGAACTTGTGGGAAAAGACTGAGCACTGCGATGCACAACACGAGGCAACAGGAGAGAAGCAACATTGTTACGTAAGCCTAAGGCAAGACCCAAGGAGCCTCGGAGGAAACCCTTGCGCGTTAAATGACGAAACAGACAAATGATACAAAAGCCGCAGTCGACCGCCATCGACAAGACCGTCTGTTATCCGGAAAATCTGGAAAGATGGCGTTGAACCCGTGACCTTTAGACTGTGTCACCGAGAACCGATGTGCGGCAAGGTGACACTTGGTAGCCGTGGATTCTCCCTCTCTGCCCAAACCCAAAACGTTCCCAGGTCACCTTTGTGACCTGTTCCTTTACCCTACAACTCCCTCATAAAAACCCGGATACCAACACTCCTACCCGAGCATGACCTCCCAGGGTACATCTCCTATGACCCCTGGACCCCTGATAAGAGTTGACGAGGAAGCCAGGATGCGGCAGAGGCTGACCCGCAATAACCATTTAGTCATGGTAGCCATTATCACCTTTTTAATAACCCAATAAAAAAGTATACAGTTTAACAATTCTTACGTTCTCTTTTAAACAGAACTCCTCTTAAGCTACAAACCACACCTACATATCAGCTCAAAATGTTTGTGATAAGCAGCAACAGCACATCGCCCTATTTTCATGACAGACGTGATCTTAAAAGATAAATGGATGGACACACATGTACTGTCTTCCACGAATATAAGCCATTTCTCTTCAAGATAATGAAGAAAATATGTTCAATCCAAAAATGAAAACTGGTTTCTTCTGAAACTCTTCAAAGTACCACATTCACATTAAGGAGGGCGTTGCCATTTAGAAGAGCCTTTAGCCTTTATCATTTCATTGAAATACCAAAATTTAATCATTTAATAAAATATATTTTTGGATAACTTTGTAATAAGAACGCTGGAAAATTGCCCGTTCGCATCACACCAAATTTTCAGCTACCCACCTCTTGAGATCAAGTCTATTTACTTCTGTATCAAAACATTTCCTGGATTTTTACTCGAGAGAGTAAAGAACTCAGGGATATTTTTTTTTTTGTGCAATATTTCTCAAAGCAAAACCTTCACATACCAGTAAAAAAAATACAACTGAAATGTGGCCAGGAATTTTACTTGGAGAGTACACCCTCGAGTTCTAGTCCGACTAACATCTCAAAGCAAACAAAGCAGAGGAAAGAACAAAAACGACAATCGAACAAAGTGACGAAATCTCCTAAGCCTTAAGTACAGATGTTTATAGTAAGTGAAGACGTCAAGTCAGAACTGCTCCTCTGTTGGAGCTGCCCACTACCACCGCCACCGCCACCGATACCCTAAGGCTAGCGAAACCCGGCCTCCAGCACCCTTCAGAAACTATTAAAACGTCGCGAATAGATGCTAAAAACCTGACATGTGTCGCGGAGATCATAACCAAGCCTATAAGCGGGACACGAGAGAAACCAGACCTACTCATCCAGGGAGGCATCGAGCAGCCATAACTCGAGGCCTAGAGCTTTGTAAAGAATACATCTCAGTGTCATCAGTGATGCTCCCGACGACATGCTCACATTCGTTTCTCGAAGGGCTCTCTGATGGCTTCGCCCCTTCTCTCGACGTCTCTTTGCAAGAGAAAGGCGCTCCTGTCGCCCCTGTCCCTGCTCCGTCACTCAACAAGAGATCAAAAAATCAATTCATTGTTCGGGACAACTGTAGTGGTGAAGTCCACGACTGCTGTTTGGCGGGAGGAACGTGAGAAGGACTTCTGGGAAACGTCTGACCGAAAAGAACAGCGCTTTCAGTGACATTTGCGGAATTCTTTCAAAGATAAGAAAATGGGAACTCCAAAAAACTCAATAAGTATCATTGACCTTTAATAAAGCAACTATCCCAGATATAATAATTAAATGTTGTTTCAGTACAGAATTTATAAACTTTCGAAATGAGTGAATTCAAATCAGAAGCGCCAACATCGAGGTGGTTGATGCCTTTCAGCAGCACATGACGTTCCCCTGTTATTATTACTATTAATAGTTGCAGTTGGTCACATTACAGCAGTGTAATTATCAGACGATCAAAACTCTATATCCTGCTTGGAAATTCGTCCTGTCATCATGGAAACCACAGACAAGCTAACTTTCCCTGGGAATTTTGACATTAAGAGAATATAAAAGGATGGCACAACACCACTATTTTCTGAATCTCCATCGAATATCTTCCGTTCCATGTGTCACTTCTTCTGTTTCTCGAAGATTGGAGTCATTGATGGAGTAGGAACCATGAAATTGCTTCGCCTTCCTTCTTTCCTCAAGGGCCAACCAACCCCTTCGCCCCTCGCACCAATCATGACCATCCAAAAATAGGAACCATGTGGAACGATTTTACCAGGAGGCGATTTCGCTATTTGACTTTAGAAGAATTCCAACCAATTTTCTGTAGTTGTCCTTTTCAATCGTGAAAAAGGGGAGGGGCGAAAGGATAGGGGGGAGGGGTGGGGGCTGAAGCCCACGTGATGATTCTCTCAGTAGGGGTAGTTTGTTGTAGTAGCAGTAGTCCTAAAATTGGGGGATGGGAGTGGGGATGGGGAGGAGGAATGAAGTAATACGCCCATCATGTGCCAATAGGGGCGATAACGTGAACGGCATCAATACAATTCTCAGTCTTGTCGAATTCTAGGCCTATGTGCCCCTTGGAGAGGACCAACGCTCTGGTGCCACGGAGAGGAAAAGGGAGAGGGATGAGCGAAGGACCCTAATGTTGTGGCACAAGAGAAGATGGACTGGGTATACATGGAAGGGGAGAGAAGTAGCTGGCCTTGGGGGAGTCGAGAGCAGAAGAGAAGGAGGAGAAGGAGGAGGCGGAGGAGGGAGGGAGGGAGGAGAGGAGGATCTGCCTTACAGAAAGAGAAAACATGTGTTCTGATTTCCTGGGCCCAATGACAGGGTCATAAATCCGAAGGGAGCCGATGATGTGGCCCCCAACACAAAAATATCCCCTTTTCGATCCTCTGTTTACACATCTGGTTCTGACTAGCAACTTTATATTTAGAGACAAATATCGCATTACAAGGAGACTGATGCTCTGCCCTAATCATTTCCAGGGAAATCTAAACGCATCTAAAGAAACATCACTGAATGCACTGGAAGGACTGGAACGTATGACGCCTGCTGTACATGGCAACAATACATTGTATGCAAATGATGATAAAAGTAGATTCGCCGGTATTCAGGTGAACTATATAATTTCTGGGTAGATGTTATCAATCTGATTTTTATTGCAAAAATATTAAAAAGTCAAAAGATTAAAAATACTCTTATTCCTTACAAGGCATCCTAGAAAACTGTTCAGTAAGTGGAGTTTCATGTCAGGAAATTGATAATAATCTTTAAGAACAAATGAAAAAAGTACATTACTAGATCATATTGTTAAATTTTGGATGCCTCTTAAAATAAAACATTCTTCATTACCATCTGTTACAGTAAAGCGAATAGTTCTGTGAAAATCCAGAATTCGTGTGATCCGAAGAAATTACTATTGTACAGAAATATATATTACATATTTAACCAAACTCCATTAATGTAAAATGGTTCAAGTGTAATTGCGACTAAGTTACTAACCCGAAACTTCTTACAACACAAAACATTGGAAGCCCAGTTCAGAATGCACAACCAAAAACACACAACTGACATTCGATTAGTTCCAGAAGTAAGTGAACAGCGGAGCTCTTTTTCTCTCGAAAATACAGACAAGAAAATTTCAGAATTAATTGTGGATTGTAACTTCTCTAACTCTCAAAAGTATAAACGATCTCTCTCTCTCTCTCTCTCTCTCTCTCTCTCTCTCTCTCTCTCTCTCTCTCTCTCTCCTTACCACCCAGGGATTAAACATCTCAGAGATATCCAGTTTCAGAGGATCGATAGAGGGGGGAACGAGAATTAATGGGTTCATTCCTTACGGATTAACATCTATGACGTCGACAGCAAGGTCTTAAAAGTGAAGATTACTACGATGCAGTTTCTTTCGAAATAATAGTATAATACTACAATATACTTCTCAAAGGCCAGGCTATAAAAAAAATACTGTTGATTTATTGATTTCAAGAGAAAGTGATTACGCAAGGTGAAAATGCTTTAAAACTTTATCTGGTGATGTAGACTGTCCTAAGACACAGTACTCATATTGATACTAAACCAACAGATAATATTCATAAATCTAATAAAACTTAACTTTTTTTTACCCTAGACTAATGCAAAAATTTATCCTCAACGCTTCAAATTCTTATAACCTTTACTTCCCATTACATCAATTTGACTATTCAGACAGTTTTCTACGAAGGGCGTCTGTCTGTTTGCCTGTCTATCAACATATAACGAAACATCGTACCAAAACCTCTTCGATTTTAAAGCAGATTTATATTACCCAGCCTTCTTGCTTCACGTCAGTCACATAACATCCCAACGGTGCACTTGATGAAAGACCTGAAATATTTGCCAGAAGCAGCTACATCATCTGAATGCGGTTTTGTCATCGTACCTCAGCTACAATGGAGGAACGCATATAGTACAATACCGATGGCAAGGAGGAAGCTCACAAAGGAGGCACTGTCGCGACCTTAGAGAATATGTGACCTCTTAGTCTTTGATCTTCGTGCAATTAGGATCATCCCACGTGGACCCAGTTCCCTGCTTTTGGATAAACCAGTATTTGGTATTAAGGAATCTACTCTACACTGACAGAGGGGAAGTTAATATTATTGACTTAGTATGTCGCTCAAAACAGCCGGTTCGCATTATGACTAACTGCCTGCGACCAACAACGATGAGATGACCGGGTCTAGGCCACAAGAAAAGAAGTCAGACCTTTCGCTATTAGACAACAAAAGGATTTAATACACGTTCCTCGGTGGGTAAAACATGGTTCAAATGGCAATTAAAATATCCATCATGGCTCACAGTTTTCTTGGAAGTAAAATATCAAGCCACTTTGCAATAATGCAAAAATAAAAAATAAATAAATAAAAATAAGTATAAGTAAAACCTAGCGCCTATAAAAGCAGTATTATCATCGAGGAAAAAATGACTGCCTTGGATAATAACTGGATGCGCCTTTCTTGTCTTTTATAGTGTAAACAATTCACCTTTAAAATCAAATCACCCCATAAATAAAATGATCTCACCTCCTACAGCAGCAAAACAGTTCACTTCATTACAGAATATAACTAATATATGCTCACACGGTCTTCACTTATGAAACTTACTTAACTTGGCAATAAAGAGCAATAGAGGTATCCTCCTAACTGCTCAAGATATCAGTACATAAAATCCGACGAGTCTAGGGCAGGACGGAAAACTCAAAAACAAAGATGTGAAGGTTGACCTTAAAGGCGACTCCAGAGGTGCCCTGAAGGCTGACCTCATTCTACCATTACCAACCGATGCAGACAACTCATCTTTCAAAACGACCTTTTAGATGTCTTGGGGGTGACCCCGATCGGTGACCAGTGACAAGTTGGAACACAAGAGACTACAAATCATCCTTCACTTGGATTTCAACCAAATTTGATGGTCTCACATGTAGGCTACGTAATCTGATCACACATTTTACCAATAAACCCCAGAAGAAAATAACTAACTTCACATTACGTATGTATCTATACGTAACATACATTTTTCATTTGTTACTTGTCGCGCTATAGAAGTTTATAGAGAGAGAGAGAGAGAGAGAGAGAGAGAGAGAGAGAGAGAGAGAGAGAGAGAGAGGTATCAGCTATCCATAGAGAGGAACGGGATTCATCTAGAACAGACCAATTATTTCCTTTTCTGTCGATAGCTAAAACCAAACCTCAAAACAGTCTTGGCGTGTTCATGCTTTAACGACTGACTTGAAAGATGAAACCCATGAACAAGTTATTTAAAAATAAATACTTCCACAACAATAGCTGTTACGTATTTCACATTCCTGATCACCATAGTCTCTTTGCCAACTGTTAACGATCGGTTATCTATAATCACGTGTCTTACATTCTCAATAGCCTACCATAAGTCTTAACGTTACACCTTTACATTCGCCGCTATCAATTTCCATCTGGATATTGAAGCAATTATTTCTCTCATCCACTCCCGTGATTCCATCCTAAAGTCATACCTTATACGCACTACGCGCTGGTCAGCCACTCATATCACACTGCTACAATCATGCACTTCATCAACGGCTGCTGTTTTCCTAATTTTCATTCTCTTCACTGACATCCTGATGGCCTCCAAATGATGATTAATTAATTTACATCTGCCTTTCATCTTCCTTCCGTATTGAACAACTAAAACAATAACTCCACTGATTAACACCAGCATTCTATTCCAAGATCTATTCCTTCACTGTTCTTCCTCTTTCCATCTGCTTCCCTCACCTTCAAGTCCATTTTCTTTCTCAAATTCTTCAGTACATTTTCCATTAACTCCATTCTTTCCAATGATATACATATACAAGTGCAAATTCTACAGCTATTTGTCAAGCTGCATTAATAGGTGGTAGAAGCACGTGGAAAAGAATATTCCGGTCAACTTTCCAAGTATTTATGAGGGTGAAGAGATCAAACTCGGGCCCTATTTAAACATATCCGGTGAAAGAGGACCCGATGGAAATAACTAAAAAATGCGGATGCCAATATCTCTCTCTCTCTCCTCTCTCTCTCTCTCTCTCTCTCTCTCTCTCCTTCTCTCTCTCGTCTCCTCTCTTCGTCCCCTCCTCTCCGTCTCTCTCTTCAATCGTCTCTCTCTCTCTCTCCTCCTCCAAACGGTGGTAATAAATTCTGAGAAAGAATTTTGCTTGATTTGTACCAATCACTTTGAAGACTAAGCAGTATTCTACGGTTCGAGTCTGTCCATTCCGCTGGAAAAAAAAAAAAAAAAATCAAAAGTCAACGTAAACCAAATACGGAAATCAAGAACAATGGGGAAAAGAAAGGAAGGAGGGAGAGGGAGGGAGGAGGGACATCAGAGAGGAGGGGGGAGGGGAAGGGAGGGGAGAGATCTGAAACCCCTCCAGGCTTCTCCCCTCACAGGAGGAACGTTTCTTAACATTCCTGGGCATGACGACAATGGGGCAGAAATTCTCGGGTTGTGCGCCAGAGGGGAGGAATAAACAAGGGGAAGCCGATGGAAGGAAGAACTGGGTCTCCCTATCGTCAAATCGGAACCAATCAACGGAAAGCACGAGAACACGCAGAGGAAACAGACGATAAAAACAGAAACTTGGGGAAAAGGGAGAACGAGGCCGGAAAACCAACCAGTTTAAAATCAAAATTCAAAAAGAATAAGCGAACAGGAGAGAGTAAGAATGATATAGCACAGGACACAAAGGTAACGATGAACGAGAACAATCGGCAGATCAGAAAGCGAAGAACAATCTCAAATTGGGAGAGTATAGGAATTTTTCAGTTTTTAAGAAAATTCATCAAAGATTAAACTACAATTATAATCTCTTAGCTCCCGTTGGCCTCCAGGTTAAGACAAAAGTTTCAATTTCACAACTTGTGCCTGAGAAGTTGTCGCGGTCTTCAAGAAAATCACGAAAACTAAGATCAAGATATGGAAAATAGTGTTTTATGTACGTGGAAATACAATTTGAAATGAGAGAGAGAGAGAGAGAGAGAGAGAGAGAGAGAGAGAGAGAGAGAGAGGCACATGAGGAGAGGAGGAAGGAAGGGCACCAGAGGGGCATGATTCCTTCATTAGGGCCCCTCGCCCGTTAACAAAACAGGAAACAGATCCAATACCCGACACATGAAGGATTGCTCACCAGGCCGCGCTTTGACGTAAGGCTCATCCTGGCACTGCTCCCCGAGGCACTCACGCCCCTACAACCTAACACAATTGTTCCTGTTACCACTATGGCATAAGGTCCATAATGGAACATCTGTGTTTGGTATCATAGACCCAAAGGACGAAGACAAAAGACGAGAAACACAGAACTTTCTACTTTTAGGAGAGGGTTGGATAACGACGTCAAATTATGGAGCTCAAAAAACATAAGAAACTTATCGGTCCTTATATAAGCCAATGGGATACCATTCAAGAGAAAAAAATCATAATAGACTATGGTGGCAAAACATATACATTATAGCTAACTTTTTGTGTAACATTATTGTATTCTAATGTTCGTTTATGATTTACTGATTTTTTCCATT
>NC_087207.1:64211874-64216874 GCF_015104395.2 Macrobrachium nipponense
TCGTAAACTTTGGATTTACCTACTGAGGAATTTTCATTCAAACGTGGAATAATGTATGCAAAGGTTTTAGATATCGTGTAACATCCTCTTTCAAGAATGGCAGCTCCATAAATAAAATTAGGTCATCTCACTAGTACAATAATGTCTTAATGTCTTATTCTATATCCTCTACTGTTCATGAGATTCGACATGCGATTTCTTTTTTCATCCATATCATTTATCATTTTTCAAATTTTCAACTTGATACTGCTTAAACAATAATAATTATAATAATATTAGCAAGGTGTGATACCACACACATGGCTAATAGAATGCCTGCAAATATATGGGGCAGAGGAAAACACCATCAGCTTCCTAAGAAATACAATGCGCAACTGGAGTACAATACTTAAAAGCTCTGGAGTAAGACTAGCAGAGGTTAATATCAGGAGAGGGATCTTCCAGGGCGACTCACTGTCCGCACTACTCTTCGTAGTAATAATGATCCCAATGACAAAAGTACTACAGAAGATGGATGCCGGGTACCAACTCGAGAAAAGAGGCAACAGAATTAACCATCTGATGTTCATGGACGACATCAAGCTGTAAGCTAAGAGCATCCAGGAAATAGATACCATATTCTAGAGTCTAGACTATAAGGACTGAATCTGGGGACATCAGGATGGAGTTTGCAATAGAAAAATGCGCCTTGGTCAACATACAAAGGCAAAGTAACAAAGACTGAAGGGATAAAGCTACAAGTAAGAAAAGTGATGGACTCCTATATAAAGAGGCAGGATGCAACCCGGAACCCCACACTATAAATACACCCAGTTGAATTAGGGGAATGTGATGAACCGAAAAAAATATATATTTAATAACTCTACAATAGAACGTTTTATAAAATTCTGAAAACAAATAGTTCGCAAATCTTTCTGAAGATTTTCTATTTTTTACCATTAAATATTTACCTTTAAAATCTCACCAAAACTACAATATTAATAAAAACTGAGATCTCAAGTCCACAGTCTCTACTGAATACGGACATTGGGATCAGAAGGCTTACCTGAGCTATCTTGCTGCAGCGACCAATCCTTGAAGTTTTTCCCTATTTATATTCGTCACATTTTTCATATATTCTCTTAAGATTTTTATATTTGCATTTCAATGTAACACTCTGGACCTCTGTGTTGAGACATGAGCCACCTTGTGCCCTGGAGCCAAGGTTTGGACAAACCTGAACCTCTATATCACACGCGTATGAGTGCATATAAATCTGACAGCCGGGAGCCCTACTGTTTCTGAGAATGTTTCAAGATTTTTCCTTCACATTACGAATAAGATCGGCCTGCTATGATTTGCAAAATCTGAAACGACACTACTGGAAGACACTTCCACAAGTTCGTCTTTTCAGGCTCAGTAGTACAAGGAGAGATTTGTCAGGTGACACGCCGCTCTCTTCACAATATCTTCATGATCTCCCTCCTGAAGCCCCACGTTTACCCTACGATGCTTTGAGCCATATTTGGTTGAAATTGTTCCGGTTCTCCGGAAGTAGACAAGGTGGAATTTTGCGCCAGACAGACAGGAAAACTTCGTTTATAAAAGCTCGTCCGCGTTCAGCGGGTTACACAGAGGAAGATTGTAATTTTTTTTATGGGCAAGAAGAGAAAGAATGTTGCAAGTAACCCTTTATATACATCTTTTATTGCCTAATATAGTTCTAGTGCGTCGGCAATTCCTAAGGAATGAGAGCTTTGCAGTACTAACTGAAAAGGAATTGGCATCTAGAGACCTGAGTCTGGGCGACTATTCGTTGGTGTTCAACAGAGGAGTTCTCGAATAAAAACAAACAATTCTTTTGTGTAAACATATGATGATAGAATTTGCCAAATGTTAGCACTATTTACTGATTGTATATAATACTGTATATACAGATAGTTATTTTAACAATAAAAAAAATAAAACAAATAAAATGATACGTCTACTTTCAGCATGAAATGAGCCAGTCTTTGAAACATCATAATTTTAGGTTGATTTTAGCTCGAGGCAAAATAACTCATATTTTCATTAACCCATTTTGTTGATTTCAGAGACAAGAAAAGAAGAAAAAACAATTTGAGAGGCAGAAGTAAAACGTGAGAAAGGAGGAACAGAAACAAAAGGTTAGGATACAATAACATAGGAGAAGTTACGACAGATCCCCGACGAAGTGCACAGGGTCCTCCTCACACGGACGAGATGGAAGAAGAGGAAGGAGGAATCCGCAAAAGCAATAACAATCAGCCGACCCTTGTCCGACTTTCTTTGGGGTTTTGTCTCTCGAGAAATATCTTCCACCTGCATTCCCGTCTCGCCTCCACACAAGACATTCATTGCCTTTCAAGGAATTTAGCCATAACAATCAAAACAAACACAGCATTAGGAAGCCCGAGAAACAATTATCAGAAACAATAAAACCAGGACTTGTCTCTTGCCAGACTAGCACACAATATGCCTAATTTGAGATTCTTTGAGCGTTCGTGTGTGTGTGTGTGTGTGTGTGTGTGTGTGTGCGTGTCTTGGGCAGAGCGAGGATGAGGTTTGGAGTGACGTAAACAAGCGATTAAAACAAAAGGATGAGAAGGGAAAAGCGAGGAGGATGGGAAGGCAAACAGCACTCAAGGGTAACTAACACCGAGAGCGCTCTAGTGACGTTGAACAGGTCACAACTATTTCAGGACACTTGACATTTTAACTCCTTCGTACTGAAAGCACCATCCCTTCAATCAAGGACACCTATAAATCCATACAACGGGGACCATGAAGTACCTTGGCTATAGTCATCCTTACTTGTGACAGATCGTTTGACTTCTGTTCATACAGAAGAAAACTTCTATCAATTCATACAAAGCACAGTAGGGTCACGGCTGCTAACTATATTTACAACAAGGCATTTCCTTCGTCATTATTTTATTGGCATGTCTCATACACCTTCACTCACGTCTTACTGGTCATCGGACCCCACCCCTCGCCATACGTAACATTTCCTCATGGACTAAGTCAATGCTTCTCTAACGATACATGAAATCCCCGAATTCAACTTAGGTCTTCATCGACTAAAATTTCCTAAACTATGATACTGTCGATACTGTCTACAACAATAGAATCTTTTAAGCTCCCTTCCCACGCGTAAAGGAAATAAAAAGGGAAAACAGACGAGGAAACTCACACAAGCCGAAAGTACAAAACCTACGAAGAAGGAAAATGGCAAGATTATATGCACCAACGCCTGGAGAATCACCCAGAAACCGCCATTCCTGAGTAATCTTCCCCAAACTACCTAAGCCATGAAAACGAGCGCTGAGCCGAAATTTGAGTCTCTTCTGCTTCCTGATAAATGAGGTGGCCAGCATACAAAAGACCACGCACGCACGCATATGACGTCTTTAACGTCTCCACCACTAGCAGCAATTGAATTCCCCAGATCTCAATTGCTACTGGCGGAGGTCCAATGACTTCTCCAGCTCTGGAAACCACTAACTACAAGAACAAGCCTCCCGACAAAGCTATTGCCTTCCTCGCCACACTTAGCACCAAAATAATTATGCCTTTTTTCGGCGGGAAGGCTTTTTATGTTGCTCTAAGAGAACATTATTATTAGATGCATTCAAGTTAAATAAATCTAGCGGTAATCACATTTCGAAATATCTTATAAGTATCTTTCATTTTCCTTCAAGCAATACTGAAGATTAAATCGGCAATATTCTGACAATGATGAAAAATTCAAACTTAAAAATTTAAAAGTTTTAACGCCTATATGAGCCCATAAAAATCTGAATTCAAACAATGCATTCTGATAAAAAGAGTTAAGAAAATCTTTTTTAAGAGTATATATATAAATAAAAAATAATAAAATATATATATATATATATATATATATATATATATATATATATTCTATATTATAATATATAATATATATGTATATAAAACTAAAAGTACAAAATAAATTAAATTTCCACTCGTCATAATTTACGGCAACCGCGGATAGGCACAATACCTCACATGCAGACGAATACCCACACAATTGCTATTGTATCAAGACATGGGTAAAGACCATGGAATTGAGACGGTGGGGGTACGGAGGGGAAGGGTGTCAGGGAGAGAAGGGAGGAATGGGAATCTTTGTTGGAGGGGGAGTTGTTGGATGGAGGGGGCGGGGGAGCTCCTAGAGCCAGAGGCGCGCCACCTCAAACCTTCCCAAATGCTGCCCATGTGAGCCGCATCACCTATTGACTCGAACACCCAAGGACTAGGCCCCCTTGAGCCGATGCACCTAAGGGTCACTCTCACGGGATTTCATCACAGGAATAGCGACCATCTCGCTGCAGTGGTATAGCCTCTCGTGAACTTATCTGTGAAAAAAAGAATAACTATATTCAGACTGTAAATATCGGCTGATCAATTATTCCCTCGCTTATTGTTACTAAAACACTGAGTATTTACCCGCCCGTTGTCTTCCAAGGAATATAATTCAAAGGGGCCTTTTCATGGCCGCTGACACCCCACTGTGCCTCAGTGGCTTCGAACTGAGCAACAAATCCAACGTTTCGTATCTCCCATTATGAGATGTAGTATGTATGTCTGAACTCATTCCCGCTCTTCATTTATGCGTCCTTATACACACGCGCGCGCTAGAGAGAGAGAGAGAGAGAGAGAGAGAGAGAGATCCTTTGCCTACTATCTTGATCAACTGAATCCACTGTGCAACATACTTCCTCAGCACTAGCGGCGGCGGCGGCTCATACAGGAAAAAACTCCCTCCGGCAGATATTGAAACCTAAACACATTGTACCAGTAAATCCTGTCTTGACTACTCCCACTTTTTGTATATAAATGCCTTCCATGTGCTCTAACACTTTCTAGGCTTTGCTCTGCTCCTTCCTCCTGACACTTGTAAATTCGACTCTCTTCTCACTACCTCACATCATTCCATTCTCCTCACATGGCCGAATCATCTACGCATAAGGCCTTCTTTT
>NC_087207.1:64221874-64226874 GCF_015104395.2 Macrobrachium nipponense
TGCAATTTATGCGCACACAAACCCAGAAATAAATCGTGGAAACAATTTAATTACAGGCCCACACAAGTTATAACTGAATCATTGTTATGCAGGCGGAAAATTACTTAATTATCAACAATTCCGGAGATATAACAACTCTACAGCACCAATTAAGGGTTAATGGTCATCGCCAGCCACTTAGGGGAGCCCGGAATGACAGCGTAATCACCAACAATCCTCTCCCCCCTAGCACACCCCCACCCCCGTCCACGTTCCCCTCCCCTAGACAATAACCTTGCAACCCTTGTTAGCCAACTTGTGCAGGAACGTCGCTCCCTACCTCACTCCTATCCCTATCCCTAACCCCCTCTCACCACCTCCACCCCACCCAAAAAGACAAAAAAAAAAAAAAAAAAAAAAACAAAAAAAAAAAAAACTTCCAGCCAGCAGCACCAATCGTTCTCCAAATACGCCACCGCAACACTTGAACCGCAATCCAGAGTTTTTAGGAGTAAGTTATTCGACAAGATTTATCATTGAAGCTCTTGTCCCCGAAGGGGACTTTTCCTTACTTAGTTGATTCAAGGTCGACGCCACAGGATCAATCAAGCAGTCATCTTTAGTTGACTTCGGGGAACACATTCTTTCGTGCATTTTCAGCTCCTGTGTCAGCTTCATGTAGGTCGAAAACATTAGTGAACTTTGTCAAATCTATCAAATTGTGTGTGAATACAGGACTTCAAAATTATTTTACACCGATTATAAAGCCAATTTTACAATGACGGTTTATCATAATGTAAAGACATTTAATAGGTTTGTTTTTACATCACATGACTGTCGATGCAAAATTACTTTAACAAAGTAATAATACGAGTGCACCTTTTGGCAAGTACCTCATACGAACGACCACCTTAGCAGTTGCTCAAAGTATTTTCGCTTTTCCCTGATTCCTGCGATAGGAAACCCACCACGTTGTCAGTCCCAGAGGCCCTTGTGGAAAGAGTCCTTCAACGATTCTTAACAGTAAATAAACGGAAGTCTGGGAAATATTCATGTTCAAACCCATTTGCAATACGAGAAACTTCGCTTCCCACAGGACACGCAATGCCAGTCAATACTGGTAGCAATGATTTTGTGTGCGCGCGCACGCGTGTAAATAGTATATAGTACAGTCTGAAGATGTTTATAAGCCATGAACTTCGGAACGAATGAGAACAAAAATAGCAAGAAGAGAAGATCCAAAATTGTGGTCCTTTCAAATATAATCTACACGTTCATCTCTCCTCCACCCTTCCTATGACACTGGAGGTAAACATCACTACTCCCCCCCCCCCCACGACCCCCCCCCATCTCCCCACCCCCAAAAGCCCTCTAATCCCACCCCGTTCCCCTTCTCTTTCTAACAAATGGATAATAGCTTCACTTTTGAGCCACCACAGCAAAACTAATTTATGTTAATGCATCTCTCAAAGTAGACTATAATCGAAACCTCAAGTGAGCACGCAAAGAGCTGGCTTGAGCACACACAAATTCACAGCATTGACGGAGAGAGAGAGAGAGAGAGAGAGAGAGAGAGAGAGAGAGAGAGAGAATTTGCGGTTTCAGCAGCGCCACAACACGAACACCATGCGCGGTTTTCACTCACGTAATTAAGTGATCATAAGTGGCCCAAATAATGAACCTTTTTATGACATCAATGAACCAGAAGCCGGAGCCATCTGCGTCGCGCCGAGTGCTTGCAATCGCGTTTGACTGATGATGCATCCCTTCCTGCACGGTAGCTGCCGACGACGCCAATGGCCACCGGTCGTCCACGGCGTTGTTGCAGTTCGCCGTGTCCCTATGGCGCCGACGACGCTGCTGCTGCTGCTGCTGCTGCCGCCGCCCCGCCCCCGTCTCCACCGCGTGCAACACGTCAAGCATCGACTTTTTTCTTTCCCATTTTTTTACTTGTTAGTAACCGCACACCATAATTAGAAACGTTACCAGCAGGCTGCTTCGAGCCAGTCCCCTCCCACCCTGGAGTTGGCTGCCTTTTCCATCCCTCACAAGATTTTTGGGAGGATGGAGCAGCAAGAAAACGAGAGAGAGAGAGAGAGAGAGAGAGAGAGAGAGAGAGAGAGAGAGAGAGCCGCTGGAAAATGGAAAACACAGCATGCTCTGTTGTACTTTTAAAAGGGAAAAGTTTGGCATTACGTCGTTTCCTTTCTCTCTCTCTCTCTCTCTCTCTAACTCCTTCCCTTCCATCCATGGATGTCACTCGAACAGTAGACCGACGAGGAGGCACCTAATTCCCTCCCGAGGTCAAAAAAAACAATGAATGAATAACTCTGGGTTTGAAGAAGAACTCGCTCTGGGATCGAACTCGCTCCACTTTCCTCGTGCAGCGCGCGCTCGTGCGTTGTATACAATACCACGCGAGAAAAGTAGGGGTAAGGTAAGGGGTGTGGGGGATGAAGGAGTGGTAGGTAGGCTTGCCAGAGAATGCTGCCTATGCTTGACACGGTTGGCACTACCTGGCTGTTTTGACCGCGTTTGCTAAGATATGGCTGCCTTTGCTTTCCAGTTGAAGAACTTTTTGTTGAGACTTTTATGTTGAATGGCCTGGCGATTTCTACACTTCCATATGCTAAAATAAAAATAATAAAAATACCTGAGCACAATAATATGATGTAAATAAGCAAATGATTCGCCTTCTTCTGACAACATGGGGAAAATCCAGCGGAATGTCTGATATATGAAAAGTTACGTAGTTGCTGAGTCAATCAATATGAAAAGAAAACACCGGTACATCTGCCTTTGTTAGTTACCAAAACAATCCCAAGAAACTTCATGTAAATCAAGTATTAAACTGAAAAAATGTGACTTTTAAACGCGGCCTTCAGTTCTCACAGACCAGTTAAGAAATTCTTCGAGGAGTGAAGACATTCGCGAGGAGTCCAGATGTGTTCTACCAGAAGTGATAAGGGATGGTGGAGGGGTAGAGGAAGGGAGGGTAGGAGGGGTCAGAGGGAGAAGAGGCAGCGGCAGCAGCAACACTAGTACCGGTGGCCAACTGGCAGCATGGCACTCATAAAAACAGTAAACAGTGCCGCGTGGTTCTTGGACTCCTGGCACCCGTACTCAAGGTGAAGGCCGCGGTTAAGAACACGTGCTCAGGTACGACCTACCAGATAAACTAGAAGACAGGAGGGAGGCGCCGCTTGATGGGTGGTGGGTGGGGAGAGCATTAAAAGCATATATATATATATATATATATATATATTATATATATAATATATATATATATATATATATATATATATATACTAGATATACTATATATATATATATATATATATATAGATATATATATAGATACTATATATCTATACTATATATATCTATATATATACTATATATATTATATATATATATCGATATATATATATATATATATATATTATATAGATAGATATCTATATATATATAGTTATATATATATAAATCATATATATATACTATATATATTATATATATACTATATATATATATATATATATATATATATATATATATATATCTATATATATATATATATTATATATATATCTATATATATATTATATATAATAATCTATATAGATATATATATATATATATATATATATATTATAATATCTATATATATATATATATATATATCTATATATCTAATATATATCTATATATATAACTATATATATATATATATCTATATATATTATATATATATTATATATATATCTTATATATATATCTTATATATATCTATATATATATATATCGTATATATATAATCTATTATATAGCTATATATATATCTATATATATATTTATATCTATTAGATATCTATATATATTATTATATCTATATTATATATATAGCATATCTATATATATATCTATATATATAAATATATCTATATATATATAGATATATATCTATATATATATATATTAGAGATATAGATTATATATATAATATATATATATATATATATATATATAGAGGATATATATATATATATATATATAATATATATATATAGATATATATAGATATATAAGATATAGATATATATCTATATATTATATATATATATATATTTAACAACAGGTATCTATGTATATTGTAAATGTATTATATATACATATATACCATACTTATATATATATATATATATATATATATATATATATCTACTATATATACATCTATATACTATATATATATACATTATATCACTATATAATCTATATCCACTTATGTATATGTATCTATATATACACATAATATATACAATATCATACACACATAAATAGATAGCTTGCTGCAAAATTTCATATTATTAGCAGAAATTTAGGAAAATATTTCCGTTATAAAGAGCAAACAAAATATCACTTACATACGAGTTTGTAACACTTAAGTAGATAAATGGCTACTTAAAAAGTAACTCATGATATCCAAGACAAAATATAACCTTTACCCCTGCACTTAAGCTGAGGTATCTCGCCATACCGGCGAAAAGTGGCATTCCAATAGTGGTTCAATTTTTACAAACTATTTTGGAGGAGTTATACGTACTGAAGACAGTCTCTCTCTACCACTATGCAGTTCAAGGATCAGTCCTATTCAACCGCCCAAAGTGTCGCGCACGAGTGTGTCTGTCTATCCATCCGTCAACCAATCAGTCGTCCACGGGCGCCCGTGCCTGTCTTACTGTCCGTCCGTCCGCCAATCATTCGTTCACACAGGAGCGTTTTCCGCCCCGACGCGCTGCCAGTACCTGCAGCTTTTGATATTCAGCGACTCATTTTCCAAGTGGCAGCCGCGATTATGTCGTTACCCGGCCGCTGAGGTGGTGGCAAACCACGGGAGGAAATGAGAGGGTTGAGAGGGGGTGGGGTGGAATGGAGCATTGGGGTGGAGGGGACCCGGGAGATGAGGGTTGTGGTAACGGAGATATGTATGGCTTTGGTTTGATAAGCAAGCTTCAAAC
>NC_087207.1:64231874-64254374 GCF_015104395.2 Macrobrachium nipponense
AAATAGAAGCCCGGCAGCTCCCATAAGTAGTTCTACTCTCTCATAACCTCTTTATGATATTCTAGTCCTTGGACCAAGTTCTGTCGAGGACATTCCACAAGAGAAGGTCTCCAACATCATCAATTAGAAGTACATACCCCAGTCGAAACCGGCCAATCACAGCAGCGGGTATCGCTCTCACCTGAAAAAGAAACAAAATAAACACCATTAGGACCACATCAACAGATTCAATCACAAAAAAGCCTAATAGCCTTCGCGGGGGCCTGCCCCAAAAGGGAGGCGAGGCACCAGCCCCCGTCCCAAGCCCCCGTCCCAAGCCCCCTCCACCGCCACCCTCATAAGACACAAGATGAAGACGTGGGAGGGAATAAAAAAAAAGGCGACGGGAAAACAAAAACAAAGAATAGATAAGGGGGATCTTGATGACCGTCTGCAGAAGAATAAGGAGAAGGAAGGAGGCCGGAGAAAATGAGAACACAAGGAGGGAGCAAAGAAATGCGATTATTCTGTAATGAGAGAGAGAGAGAGAGAGAGAGAGAGAGAGAGAGAGAGAGAGAGAGAGAGGGAGGGTTAATTCTGGAGTACTTTTGGCACTGCTGGTGGGGGAGGCGTGATACAAACTGGATAAACTCATTAATTTCTGTTAAATTCAACAATCCCTCACCTTCCCGGATCTCTCTCTCTCTCTCTCTCTCTCTCTCTCTCTCTCTCTCTCTCTCTCTCCCAGAATCTACCGAAGGCCCTTCTTCCCTGACAACTAAGACAATTAGGAACAAAATTCTAAAACAGCAGACATTTTAATAGCCAACACATTTCACGTAAACATGAAACTTAGCTTTGAAGAGCACAGTTCTCCAGTCCATATTTGCAATGAAAGGTCAGTTTAAGAAAATGCGAAATACTTTCACACACTTCGGATCAAAGCCTTGGCTATCAAAATGAGTGCGGGAGGATAAGTAGAATTTTGTGAGCACGCGCTTCAACTAAATATAAAATGAAAGGTTCGGCATTCGAAAATCGTTGTCAGAAAATATGTATGAATACATATAAAACATAGCGACATTTTAAATTACCCACAACAATGAAAAATAAAATGAGAAGTATTGTAAGCTTCCTCTTAATAAAGCTCTGTTTACAAATATTATCCTTTGACTTCAAGCAGTGTAAAGAGAAAGAAAAAAACAAACCCTTTTCCATCATTACATCAAAACCTATGTTTTACGATGAAGATGAACAATGGTAGGGGACGCCCATGTTATGTCAAAACAAGAAGACCAACTATAATACGAACGGAGGGTATTTTATAACCAATAAAGCAATTTTACATGACTTCAACTTTAGTCGTATTAATAAGAAGATATCAACTTCAGCTTTTTCTCCCCAAAACAAATATAACATTTAAGCCCTCACAGGTGAAAATCTCTTGACCCAGGTGGTCAAAAACCAAATTTGATAACAAGAAAGCTAGTCAGTCATTTTTGCTACAATGGAACGTTATTCCTGTTGGTTCTTATTATGTGGGATGAGTGTGGTGACATGTGTCGTACTTTGCAACTCGTTCCAAGTCATGATTGCCCTACCTATTTGAAGCTTATTCGAAACTTTTGCTGTTATTGGAGGCCAGAGATACGGATTGTCACAATGAACATCCAGCAACAGTCGACATTTCCCCCAAACAAAATCATTGCAATGAAAAGTATAACTAACAAAACAACTTACATCAGGGAGTATCTCTTCCTCTCTTGAACTTAGCCCAGATTAACCGTATACTACATAAAAAGAGCATTTCTACATATTCAAGAACTCAAAAGAAAAATTTATACATACATACATACATTATGTATACACACATTTTTATATATATATATATATATATATATATATATATATATATATATATATATATATATATATATATATATATATATATATATATATATATATATATATATATATATATATATATAGAGAGAGAGAGATTTGTCTTGGTCCATCTAAAAGGAGATTTATTGGCTCAAGTTTGTCGGTGTTCATTACTGGGTGTTTTGTTCCAAATATTGTTTATTGAGAATAAAATAAGAGCTCATTAATCCATCATGTTTATTTAGAAATATATGTTGCGGTGACCTCAGAAAAGTTTTTATTTGAGTAACCATGTTTAATTAAGTTAAAACAACTAGATCTTTTTTTAGCAAATGGGTTATATTTTCTTGAATTATTTGGAATATAGACACGATTTCTTGATGGCTTTTCACAGTTCATTAATAATGTGAATGCTATGTTGTTATGGTGATGCCTTCTAAAGAGGGTCGATGGAGGGCCGGATTTGAATCAACATTATTTATTCAAGTTTAATAATTTAGACTAATTTTACAATACACAGGTGTAGTATATATATATTATATATATATATATATATTATATATATATATATATATATTATATATATATATATATAATATATATATAATTTATGACTAATTTTACAATACACAGGTGTAGTATATTTATATATATATATATATATATATATATATATATATATATATATATATATATATATATATATTATATATATAATAATTTATGACTAATTTTACATACAGTGTATATATATATATATATATATATATATATATCTATATATATATATATACTACACCTGTGTATTGTACAATTAGTCATAAATTATTAAACTTAAATAAATAATGTTGATTCAAATCCGGCCCTCCATCGACCCTCTTTAGAAGGCCATTGCATCACCATAACAACATAGCATTTCACATTATTAATGAAACTGTGAAAAGCCATTAAGAAATCGTGTCTATATTCCAAATAATTCAAGAAAATATAACTAATTTGCTAAACAAGATCTAGTTGTTTTAACTGAATTAAAACATGGTTACATCCAAATAAAAACTTTTTCTTAAAGGTCACTGCAACATATATTTCTAAATAAACATGATGGATTAATGAGCTCTTATTTTATTCTCAATAAACAAGATTTGGAACAAAAACACCCAGTAATGAACACCGACAAACTTGAGCCAATATATCTCCTTTTAGATGGACCAAGACAAATCTCTATCACCATTTGGGATTCCGCCTACGTCTCTCTCTCTCTCTCTCTCTCTCTCTCTCTCTCTCTCTCTCTCTCTCTCTCTCTCTCTCTCTCTCTCTCTCCTTATGACTTGTGCCAAAGTCAACAGACTCATCTCTCTCTCTCAGCTGAGCGACCAGTGTTTGATTCTCGGACAGGACGAGGAGGAACGATTTAAGAATGTTCCTTGAGTTAAACTCCAAGATGCTTCTGTTGATACTATCAGTGAATTGGCGGTTGGTTGACTATTGTCTGTGGCAGCTGAAGCGAAGAGAAAACGAGGTGGAGTGAAGTGTGAAAACAACACCAGACGTGAGTGAGGGATCGTAACTCCTCAAACTGTATGCCATGTAAATACTAAAGGCCTCCCAGAGTAAATCATCCTATATGGGAGTGAAAGCAATCCAAAGACATGCATATGGCACGCGCACTCGATTGGTTAAAGGGAACAGCATTCACTTTGCTGGTATGTCTCGGGTTCGACCAGGTGATATGATTTGGCACTCGGGGAGAGCTTCAGGAATATTCCAATATACCTCTATTGGTCTCAATTCTCAATTAAACAATGGAGTGCAGCAGGCCGCAGCCGACGGAGAACTAAGAGATACGAGTGAAGTTTAAGCGATAGTAATCTCATGATACAACCGAGAGGGATTTCAAGCAGTCATCATATACCCTCATTTGGGTGAAACGCATCAGATTTATCTTCTTCTCTCTACTCTTCTTCTCCTTCTTCGTCCTCTCTCCCTCACTAATATATGTATATATTATATATATATATATATAAGTATAGTATAGCTAATATACTATTATTCTATATATATAATATTAGTATGTTAGGTGTGTGCTTACGCTACACGGAGAGCATCATTAGCAGAGAAGTTTAAGATATAGTAATTCTCATGATACAACCGAGAGGATTCAGCAGTCATCCATACCTCATCGGGCTGAAACCATCAGATTCTCTCTCTCTCTCTCTCTCTCTCTCTCTCTCTCTCTCTCTCTCTCTCTTCTCTCTCATCTATATATATATAGATATATATATATAGTATATATATATATATATATATATATATATAGTATATATATATATATATATATATATATGTTGTGTGTGCTTACGTAACACGGAGAGCATCATTAGCAGAAAAGGGTAATTAGCGTGTGCTAAACAACAAACACGGTGCCTGTGTGTGCCATCTGCTCATACGACGCCTCCCCGCCCCCACAAAGAGAAGCAACTGAAAATGGCGCACTCTAACTAATCAAAATCGGAGACCTTGATGCTGCTGCCTAAAGCTTAGATCATTCACATTTGTTTCAATCCCGAAAGAAGAGGAAAACTAAAGATTAATATTTTCTTTCTCTGAAGTTCTCTCTAGGAATGTCTTATAGAATAAAATGAGATATTCATAGAGTGAAAAATAATATTCGGTAGTAAAAAAGAATAAAAATGTGGACGAGTAAAGAGGAAAAGGTCATGACCTTTGTACACCAGATTTCGAGAAGTGACATTCCAATGGCATAACTCAGGTTCTATACTTGTACAAGTTCGGCCACTGCCGGCATTGTCTCATTAAGTGAGTGCGTGCGCGCCCGTCTAAATCACTTCATGACAAAACAAAACAATGACCACAGACGGATAAGAACAAATGATAATAACGGAACAACATAAAGCAGCATATTAAAATAAAATAACAGGATTTACTTTCACTTAAAAACAACCGCCCTGTGACGAATGACTTCACTCAGTTTCTATGGAAAGAAGGGCATTTTCCCTTCACCAACAAGAACTGGTGGCAGTAAGGAGAATGCAGAGGAGAGGGGAGTTCATGGAGAGGACGTGGGGACTGGAGGGGAGGGGGGAGGAGGAGTGGAGGAGGAATGGCCAGCTGTCAAATCCAGCTGGTCACGCGCAGTCATCAACTGAGCCTCTAAAAATACATCACATCCTTCTCCTTCCTCCATCACCATGCACCTTCAAATAATGAGTTATTCCCACCCACCCCCCACCCACCCCCTACCAGGCTACCACAATCCCCTCCCTCCCTCCCTCCCTCCCTCTCCCGAGTCACTCCTCACCTTTATTTCCTCAGTCGCGAATTGGAACGTGACAAAAGGAAGAAAACATATTCTTTAATATCTCTTGATGAGATGGTGATGTAATGATGACTGGGGGTATTGGGGGGGGGGGGATACGTGAGGGTGGCATGAGCGAAATGAAATGGGTGAGGTAAGGGATGGGGGATGGGGGAGGCTAGAGTAGCTAAAGACATACAAAAAAGTAGCCTCCATGGGCGCCCTCCGCCAAAGACAACAGATGGGCGGCGATAACAGACGGAAAAGAAAAAAGAATAAAAGTCATTCGCCCACCACAACACGCCCGCAAAGCCTGGCACATCAAGGGCGCCGAAATCACCTTCCTCCAGATTTAAATCTCCGTTTGCTTCGCTTTCCACCTACTGCAGTAACACGTTGTTGGGAATGGCGCGTTCAAGCACTGCGAAGTATATCGAGTCTGCTGGACATTTTGTCATACGTTGCTCAACCAGTTCGTGAGTACATCGAATTCCGTACCCTTGTATAAAACAAGTGCAATGTTATATATAATTGCTAAAAACATGCTTTTCCAAATAAAAATACATTTGAATACCCATTTTTAGCATTTATCACTAAACCAACACCAGAACCAACACCACTGACGCCATGTCATACATTAAATAAATTAGAACTTGACAATTCACTGTCTTCGATTTCATCGATTACAAATGGTACCTTCCAATGGCAGTGTGAACAAATATTCATTTTGCAATCAGTGCCCGACTCACTTGACTAGGACAAATCATTCCCTATGAATAAAAAGGCCCCTTTTTATGCGAGCCTCCATCAAAGAAACGGCAAAACAAAGGGGGTGAAAAGGTGCCACTCACACCAAGCTGTGAAGTGGAGACTGGGGTGTGGGTGTCTGGGTAGGGAGAGGTTTGTCGTAAATTTGGCACAAGGGCCATAGGAGATCATCACCAGAAAAATCATCTTCATCAGCGAGCCAAATTTTATTATTGTTTCTCTTCTGTTCACGATAATCGTTAATCACGAGTCACTCGTCTGGCACTCCGAGGTTTCTCTTTTTTTTCTATTCATTCCGATTGTAAAACATGGCATTATCACTAAAACGTAAAATATGCGTAAATTTGGATAATAAATAAACTCAAATTTTTTTACACACACACACACATACATACATACATACACACACACACAATATATATATATATATATATTTGTATGTATGTATGTGTTTGTGCATTTATATGTGTGATTGTGTGTGTATTATTTGGTAGCAAGAAAATAAAATTCTCTGCCATATCAAATTGTCATTAAGAACCAAATATGAATACTGAACTGTCGATGAAAAACAATCAGGCTAATCTCATTGTTTTTTGTTATCCCAGACTTACAGAGTTGAAATAAAGCAGAAGTGTTCTTCGCGTGACCAAATCTGAAGCGAAAAAACACCACACACAAAGACAGACCCTAAATTGACTCCCGCTCGGAACAGACATATATATGCACATGACAGTTTGATTAAATCTGGTATATAAAGACCAATAGGATATTGGAAAAAATCATAAATCCAGGTTCCCAGCGATTGCTTTACAAAACTATGATGGCAGCGGCAATTTCAGCAGCTACATGATATATGACTGCCTTTTTTATGGGAAATAGTATAATATACTACGACAGTGTTTGCACTTTGCCCCAGAAGTAGGTGCTGTTCAAACGTGCGCTCAAACTATAGAGCGTCTCTCGGCAGGTCTACCCAATCAGACATCTTGCATTATCAGTATCTATATATAACTAAAACGTGACGAAATTCGGGTAGGCTCACAAAAATGATGACAAAGTACAAAAAGAGTTTATTAAACAATAATAAACATAGCTTTGCCCAATTCCTGGTGTTCCGTTCGTACTTCTGAACCAACCAAGACGACACCACCTCCCCGCCCCTCCCCACAACCCGAACCCCGGCTAGATATCAGAGGCTGTTGTGTTTTTCACAGGGCGAAGTCATTTTTCATTTGACTTTGAAGAAAAGAATGATTCACGAGCCGCGAGCCAACACTTGTTTGGGTCTGCCACTGGCAGAAACCACCTCAGTATTTTCGTCAAGATATAAAACGGCATCTTAATGACATTGGCTCTGCTTTCTCCTCTCGCCGACTTCTTTTTTCTTTTCTCTTTTCTTTTCTTTTCTTTTCTTTGATTTTCTTTCTTTTTTTTGCGTTCCTTTTCTTTTCTGTCTGAGTGGCTGCTCACCTTCCCACAAGGTGAGCCAGCTCAGGACCTCCTAGAACCTATGGAAGGTTACGATTGGTAAGCTAGAGGCGCTTCAGGTTTGTAAAAAAATACAAATAAAAGAGCAAATATTCGCACATTCAAATACACTGATATTACACCCGAAACCTGATGACCTGTGTTATCAGCAAGTGTATTTTCTGTATTGCAAATACTGGAATCGTGCCATAAAATAACACCTGCATAAGAAATAAAGTTAACCTCTCTAGCGGGAATGCTCCTCATTCTGAATAAAAACATATTTTACATCAATTTATGTAGGAGGAGAATTTAAACAAATCGAATATTTACAGGTAATCAATAATACAAGGCCCATTTTCAATCAGATATTAACTCCACTGGCTTACAAAAACGCTACAACATGAAATACCACATAATAGTACACACTATTACTGTCACCACCTTACAATGAAGCCTTCTAGCGAGCACGCACGCACACACACAAATACAGAGAGAGAGAGAGAGAGAGAGAGAGAGAGAGAGAGAGAGAGAGAGAGAGAGAGAATCTTAGAACATTATCTCATAAATACTTTGACCTCAAGTTGGGTAAGGATTACCTCTTCGAGGCCTGATAGTTTGGAAAACTGAGATTTTGACGGAGAAATGCACACTCACGTCAAGCACTTTTCTTCTCTCTTTCCTGTCATTGACTCTCCCCTCCCGAGCTGCGCTCTACACCAGTCAACTAACAACAAGATGCATCATTCACCGCATAGGTCAACAGAGGGGTACTGGATTTTAGGGCACGCACCCCTTCGTGCCTCTTCCACATCTGGCCACAAGACCAGAGAGAGAGAGAGAGAGAGAGAGAGAGAGATACTTCATTATGTGGTGTCAGAATCCAAATGATTAATGATGACCTTTGGGTTCAAGGGATATTTATTTAGAATCAAAGAAATAATTCTCGTCTGTCAAATAATTTTTCATAACGATTCCTCTGATAGTTTTATCTGTATGATAGGTACTACTTATACCATACTCATTACTGATATTATTATTATTATTATTATTATTATTATTATTATTACATAACAATTTCCAATGTTAAAGACGCCGTTATAACTTTAACTCTTATGAGTACACATGAATGGTTGTACAACAAAGAACCCATTATGAATCCAGAATATTTCTAACAGGCTTTCCTTGCCTTTTGTTGCAAGCCTCTGGCAATTATTAACTGGTGAATTATTATAGAACTGGTAATATATAATTCACAATCCCACCCTCACAAGGTAATCCACTATTTGGCCATTACACAATAAAATAACAGGCAATGAAAAGAATTTTCACGAAGAATTTTCACGACCACTTTGTGGAAAACCGAAATACATTCTATAAAGGGATGTCTCGTTATTGAAGAAATAAAAAGAAATAAGGCTCTGCTAACGAAGAGCTCATTTCGCCGAGATCATCGACAGGAAAAAAGAACGACGAGAAATGGGTGATAACGGCAGACAGACCGCGAAGGGTTGGAAAAGGACTGATGAAACGACGAAACACCCAAATCCCGGATGTGGTCCAAGTCGCATATTGACAGATGTTTCCTTTCATGTCTCCTTATATATATATATATACTATATATATATATATATATATATATATATATATATATATATATATATATATATATATATATATATATATATATGATATATATATATAATATATATATATATATATATATATATATATATATATATATAGATATATATATATATATATATATATATATATATATATATATACATATATATGTGTGTGTGTGTAGCTTTATATGTACATTATATATATATATATATATATATATATAATATAATATATATATATAATATATATATATATAGATTTATATTATATTAGCTTTATATGTACATTATAATCTAATTATAAAAAAAAAAAAAAAAAAAAAAAAAAAAAAAAAAAAAAAAAAAAAAAAACTATATATATATATATTATTTTTATTTAATATATAATATAATCTATCTATATAATCTTTATTAATTTATCGCGCTGATATCATGTACAGACATATATATACTTATATATAGCTATATATATACATGTACTGACGAATTTCATATCAACTAATAAATTCCCCTCCGGTCAACATATATGAAAATATATTAAATCCGAGGTTGAGCGAATGAGATATTAAAGGACATTTGTAGTTTAATGCGTGTATATGAATCACGGTGATGTGATAAAAACAAACTCATATATTTATATTTTATATATGTATGTTGATATATATATTATAACACATATATATTATATTATATATATATATATATATATATATATATATATATATATATATATATATTATTATGTCTGTGTGTCGTTCAGCTTTATGGAATTGCATTGCATTCATTGCTAAGTAAGACCAAGTTCTGTTATATATGAATGTTGTCTTTCTATTTACCCTAACTACTAAAGTTGGCTGCCTGTAAAGGCCGTCTTTGCATTCTATCGTAATGTACAAGGTAACTTAAATACACAGACAAATTTATAGGCTAACTGATACCCACACGAAGAATTTAGAAAAAATTAAGTTAAGAACAACATTTGTAATCCAGGAGTCATCACTCGGATAAATTCCTTTTTTATTATTTGTTTTTTACAATAGTACTCTAATCGACACGTTGCCAAAGAGCAAAATGGGCCTGCAGAAGGAAAATATTCCAGCGATGCTGGAGGCGCTTGGTGTGTGCAGTCCCATTACAAACAAATGCATAATTAAAGATTAAAACAATTACACTGATTCAGTAAATTATGAATACCTTATCAATGTAATTCATTTTTTCACTTCTCAAACAGAACAATAAAAGCTCGTAATACAGCCACAGCTTAAGTATGGACAAGATTATTCACACAGTACAGAAGTTATGTGCTTAGCTAGAGGAAAAAAAGTAAATACAGACAAGTTTCATTAAGAACCCTCTGTTTTCAAGATTGAACTGAAGCTCAGTCTGTCATTATTGACCTTTAAAGATGAATTGTTTAATTACCCTGCTCATTTCTTTTACTGAATTCCCAAAAGATAACGCTTATAGAATGAAAACGCTTCATCAAATATAGTGATGGCCTTAGCACTTCAGTGTTACACCTCTCTTCCATTCATGGCTCAAAAATATTATCATTTAGTTTTGTGACACAATGCGTGAACTACTCCAAAGTTTTAAAAGGAAACAAGTGGCTGGCCAAGGTGTCTGACGAAACAAATTAAGATGCGAGCGAGGCGTTTAGAGAATACTATATAGAAGCAACTGGGAAAGTCGATTCAAACAATGAGGGATTAAGTCGAGGAAGAGATCACAGCCTTCTCTAGGTCTTGCAGCCTGTCGTATGTACAGTCATTTCCGCTGACTGAAGCTTCTCACACAACTGTTTCGTAATAACGCTTGATCCACACTTCCTTTATTCTCTAAGACTAAACCGTCACTGCTCTTCCTCTCCATGTTCATCCTTTGGTCGAGAGGGGAGGCAATAGGTGCAACTGTAAATTGACAAGATTACTTTAAACTCGAAAAGGCTAAACGAAGGTCGTGGTAGAGAAGTCAAGTCAGAGCAGGACATGTAGGGGAAGAGCAGTGACGGTTTAGAGATTAAAGGAAGTGTGGAACAAGCGTTACTATGAAACAGTTGTGTGAGAAGCTTCAGTCAGCAGAAATGACTGTACATATGACAGGCTGCAAAGACCTAGAGAAGGCTGTGGTCTTTCCCTCAGCTTAATCCCTGGTCGAGATTCATGGTTTTAACGGACTTTTTCCAGGTGTTTCTAGTATTCATTGAACGCCTTACTCACATCTTAGTTTGCTTCGGCAAACGTCTTACGGATGGAAGCCCTCGCCAACTCCAACCCTCCCTATTTACTCAGATTTGTGAAGTAGAGAAAGCTATGATAGAAGTGATAATAACGCAGTGTGGAGGACGCTTAGGATAAGTCGCACACAAGAATCTGCCGAGGACCATTTCAAGACTTGGTTGGGGAACCAAAATGTTCGGTAGACTGGGCGGCGAGGCGGGTCTAAGACAAGGAGGATATATGTCTCTACGGCTGTTTCACGTTGCCATGGATGTATGTAGTGATGAGGGAGGCCTCGGAAGGGCCGCAGATATGGCATGAGAGGAGGTCCACATTAAAATGCGCAGAGACTGGTCAAGAGAAGGTGCTGACACTAATAAGCGATTTTGCGATGATTTGCAAGACAAAAATGTTGAAGGTGACTGTAAGCAACACTAATGCTAAAGCGTATGGGGAAATAATGAAACTGTTTCATACAACGATGCATTTGAATAAAATGATACGAATGAAGGAAGGATGAATGACTAGTCACCTCTTGATATTTCTTACCGAAGAAATACAATTTGTTGTTCAGTGACGAAAACACGCTCGACTTCATCACAAAAATAATGGAATGGTCTCCCACTCATTTCGCTCAAAGAAGACATGAAAAATCTTATCTGTACTCATGACAGGTAGCTAGAAATGCATCAAGAAAGTCCTTTTAAATACTGAATGAATTAATCATCCCTCGAAGAAACTTCACCCGTAAATCCAATCACCATTTTAACCAATACTATTCTACTGCCTACCTATTCATGCTCTGCAATTATTTATAGTCTTTTTAAAAACCTAGTAGATTCCGAAGCAGATATCGATGAGATATGTTCAACAATTAGTTATGCCTTCTGGAAGCAACAATAAGAATTAGAATGGCAAAAGAACCGTAAAAGAAACGATAACAACACGGAAATCATTTTTCAGTTTTTGAAATATAACCGATTTAAGAATTTTAGCAAACCTACCAAACCACTGCGTTTCTTTTCCCTTGAAGCACAACCTATATTCAGTTTTCACTTGTACTAAGCTTTTTTTAATCTATTTTTACTTCAATGTTGGATGTCTACCATTTCTTCGCAGTTATTTTCATTAATAGTCGCAAGCTTAAAATTGAGAAATATTTTTTTAAACCTAATAAATAAAAGTGGAAAAAAATGAGTTCTAACTTACAATTCACTGTTCGATGCATAAAAAATTGTAGTGTAGAACACTCGATTCTGTTTATTCTTCGACAGAAGACATTCCTCAGCACAGCCAGTAAGATGAGGAATATCAGCTGTGTGTGTGTGTGATATCAGCTGTGTGTGTGTGTGTGTATGTATGCGTATAAACATAATGAACATGTGTTAACTGGAGAAATGTGCTACCAGTGTTGTGGATTAATGATCCCTAGATGTGCTCTACCATCGATTAGCTTTATGTTTCTTGTACGGAAAAAAAAAGGTGTTGGAAAGCTGAAAGCCATTTTTCAGGCACAACAAACTTTCCTGGGGAACACGAACACTCGATCAATTTCAGCGCTGACACTGCGTCAGTGCTGGCTGTTGTGGGCCCAGAGATGGAAAGGTCATTAGGGCGCTTCGGAATGACTCGTTCCCTGCTATTGGACAACTAATGCACCGTCCTTACACGGAGAGATAATAATAATAATAATAATAATAATAATAATAATAATAATAATAATAATAATAATAATAATAATAATAATAATACTCATTAACCTAAACATATACTATAAATAACTGCAACAATTTTGATCGAATTTCAAAAGCAGCAGCGCCCAATACAATAACAGCAATACACACATTCATTTTAATCCAGCAACAACTGAGATAAGGTCGTTTTCAAAGTAAGTTCTCGTTCACTTCAGTCGTGAGATTTCACTTTAGTAAAACCATGATGCCGATATGACGTAATTACTGTTGGTGCTACTGTAAAGCACTATTTCTGCTATATGAAACACTACTTCGAATATATCCTTGTAAACCAATACATATAACAATGTTTCCCCCAATGGCGACTCATTTCTGAAAAGAACCACTTCCGAACACACTTAATATGTTGAAGGAAAGTTGATACCGAGAGACGGACAAAAAGAAGAAATAAGAATCCTAAAAAATCCAACCCAGTCGCCGGTGATATTTGTTATCTCAGTGACACAAGCATCTAATCTGCTCGCTTCATGGACACAGATTAATTGTCACCCCGAGGAGCATTAACATCAAACACTGGGGAGAGAAAAAAAATGGAGTTCACCCACCGTGTACGAAACGCATTAGTACGTGAATGACAATCTGTCACTTCTCAAGGCTGGAGGAGGAGGAGGAGGAGGAGGAGCAGGAGCAGGAGGAGCAGGAGGATACGCGCTATACCGACACTATACGGTAGCTAATTATCAAGTCGGAATCGTGGAGCTCCCTGTTACGTAAGAGTTTCCCTTGCTATAACCAGCAATCCTTGAGAAGCATATTTATCCGACGTTTTCAAATATTTTGGTGTCGAATTTGATCATTTTATGGATAATTTATCTCTCTCTCTCTCTCTCTCTCTCTCTCTCTCTCTCTCTCTCTCTCTCTCTCTCTCAAATAAATCAATTTCAAAAAATCAAAAAATGAAATCGTTTCGTGCTGCGTCCAGCCTGCAGAATTAATTTTAATATACTTCTTTATCAGTGACACATTTTGTGAACAATATAATCCTGACAAATAGAAACTGGTAATCAATGATTTATATAAATTACATTAATTATCCACACAATATAATGCCATTGTAGTAATATTTAATAAATTATTGTTCAATACATACATACATGCATACATTATAAATTCACAATAAACCAATTACAACAAAAGATACGGACATTAATGATCGTTTACTATAAGTAACAGGTATCTATAACAAAACCAGAAAGAAAAGGAAATCTATTGGACGAGTTCTATGAAAAGGAGACAAACCCCCTTCGATTGAGAAAAAGCTGCGAGACGAAAAGAACAGGCGTGGATTCATAATACATAGTTCAGCAGTATATAACATATAATACTATTTATAACAACATATAAAATTTTCACAATATATAATTCACTAGTCCACAACAACTCGAGAAACTGCAGGGGAAAAAAAAGTGATATGAAAATCGACAAACAGAAAGCAATCTCTCTCTCTCTCTCTCTCTCTCTCTCTCTCTCTCTCTCTCTCTCTCTCTCTCTCTCTAGGAACCCGTGCTCGATTCCCCTCGATTTCTTTGGCTGTCTACCATGTGTGTGTCGAATGGATCTTAAGAAATCCAGGCTGTCATCGCAAGCACTGGGACACTCTCAGCCATTCCGTGCTTCGCACATTGACAGGAGGGAGACGAATGCCTCGACTGCAAAAGAGAGAGATCCCGAAAAGAGGAGGAGATGACGAACGAGGATGCGAGATGAGATTCTAAACTCGGATAAAACCCCACAGTTGCTCTAAGAAGTCATAGTTGACCTTCGCAATGACAATCAATAAGGCTGTTAGGCAACTGTCGTGGGTCGATGCTGTGGATGGTACAGCAGAAAGAACGCGCGAAGGTCTCGACGCGGCAATTCACACAGCACAGGGCACACACAACTATTCATAAGATATCCATAGCACTCTCTCTCTCTCTCTCTCTCTCTCTCTCTCTCTCTCATAAGTACAAAACTGGGGTAAGCATTTCCTTCTGCATCGCAGCACTGCACGTTTCCCTGGAATATTTATATCAAACACCGAAGAGCAACGCTGACTTGCAGATGAAAGCACAGACACGATACTGATATTGATGCCCTTGGTCCAGAGCACGGCTATATGTGGACCGTGGTCCAGAGAGAGGAAGGAGGGACAGACGAGGAGGAGGAGGAGGAGGAGGAGGTGGAGGTGGTGGCAGTCCTGGATGCGGAGGAGGCTCTAGCGGAGGACATCATCATCCATCTTTGGCGGACTGTGTTATCAGCGTCCAAGTCATTACACCTTTTGTTGTCAGCGGCCATTTTCTATAAATCGGGTGGTTGGTTCTCGCTGAATATTACTCCGATAACGCCAATGGGGTTCGAGGGATGGGGGTGGGGTCGGTGAAACGGGGACGGGAGGGGAGGGGAGAGGGGAGCAAGATATCTTGAACCCTGAAACCTGGTCCCTTTCTGAATATCAGAACGCCAGTCCCTTTTAGAACCTTCTTTCCCTCCTCCTCCTCCTTCTCCTCCTCCTCCCTTCGCCACCTTCTTAAGAGCAATCCTTCAAACACACTTCGGTACTGATCCTTCATCCAGATATCCCTGGGCTCCTTTTGTTCTGCACGAAGTCTATATTTGGGTTTCCTTCAATTGGTGCATTGTGGGCCGCAGTTTTGCTTTATAATCTCAACTAAGGGGCCAGCAAAGGTGGAACTCGAGCGCTGATGCCAAAGGGGTGAAAGAAAGACCGGCGCAAAAAGGATTCGTCTTCTTCCCTCGCTTGCATTTTTCTTCCTTGGAATCTCGTCTCGCTGATGCAGTATCAGTGATTCTTTCAGCTGCATACGGAGGAGGAGGAGGAGTTATTGCAAAGCTGGTTTTTAGCTCAACTCTTGCTCGAAGACGCCTTCAAGATCCCTTTTATTTGACATTACTGCATTTGGGACAGTCGCATCCTTCAATAATTATAGCTAATTTACATTAAGAGCCCAAATAACAAAGTATATTACTAATAATGTAATCTAGGTATTCTTGTAATGATACAGGGCACTGGTAACGGCAGAAATCGTTTTCAATATCATCAATATCTGTCCATTCTAAATTTAGTTACATACATCTGCAAACAATTTTTGTATACAAATGGACACCTACACAAGCAAGCACCCAGGAATTAAATTAGGCTAATGGTCTAGAAGACCGAACTTTAATGAATTTTAAACTTTTGATTCCTAACTTTTAACGTAAATTAAAATGCACTAAAATCTATGGTCAAATAGAGCCTTGTTTCACCAACGAAAATTAAAATAAATATGCTAAATTTCATTAAAATAATCTTGTTGTACTGTTTAACATGTAAATTACTTATTTTGTACATTTTCATTCTAGTAAATATCCTATCCAAAAATTTCTCTATCTTTAGCTCAATGCAAAACACCTTTTGCAGACCTTTTTAGGCTCTTCCATAGACCTTTCCTACTCCCCAACAAGAACAACAAGACAACAAAGTAGTTTGTAGGCTTACTCCCCGAGTAAGCGAACATTAACAAACAAGCGTACAGTCACTATAGGTTTATCCAAGATACCTTACCGAATGTAATTAATATTTGCAAACTAAAGTTGCTCTTGGATTACTTGACGTTTAATTAAACGTGTCAAGAAAATTAAACTGATTTGCATAACTAAAATTTTATAGCCACTGGAGGTCACAAACACGGCTACAAAAACAAATGCCACCGGTAACGGCATTCCCCATACACTGAAACAATGCAAAATAGAATTAATAGTAACTAATGCGAATACAACATACAACTTCAAGAAACATTAAAAAATTTATTCTTCAACATAAACTGACATTTGAATGTTTTATCTTTTCAGCAATTCATATTTATATGAGCATTCCTATGCCCGATACAGGATGAAAATGAAACACCTTGTCATGCTAAATGCTGGTAAACACAAGGTCATTTTTCAAGCAATCCAGTGACTGCTGCCCAGAACAGGAAATCTTCATAGTGGTCTCTATTCAAATGGATAGCTTTAAAACGATCATGAAGCCCCTTACACACTGCACATTGAAATATTTAGATAAGGGGCAGTGTACAGTTTTGCCAGATGCTTTGGGTTGGTTCCACGACTGCTTTGGAAATCCAAGCACTAGTCTTTCCCAACTTTTTTCACCCTCTTCCGCACCACACATAGCAGACAAGGAGAGGAGAGCGATACCTATTTGATGCTTGATATTCTAAAACAAAATCGATATAAAATGAATGTTTATCAAGAACGACACGTACTCTGGAGATAGACATTAGATCTCAGTGTTAGTTAGTTGATGCCATATTTGAAGACTTCTGCGATGTTTTTTTATAATAATCCTGGATAATGTCTTTAAAATTTTCACAAAGAATGCGGAATGCGTGTGTTGCCCCTCGAATGTGTCAATTTCCTTCACAGTCCTCTCCTCTGAACTCGGAGGTCATTGTCATGCAGGTCAAAGAACGTCATTGGATCCTCTGTCTTCTAACTCAGATTTGGAATTGAATATAATAACGAGTGCTGTGCCGTTATACATTAACAAATTTCCTTCATTTATGTGATTAAGACAATTACTCTGTAAGGACTAACAACTAATTTAACTATTATCTTACGTTTTAAGTGTTTATCTTTAGAAAATAAGATATTCTCAACCACCCTCTCTGTCTATTGGGCGTTTTCTTTCTGATTCACTAATATATTTAATGAGTCATTTGTGACTTCTCGCATTTTGGCGGGTATCCTAATGGCAACAATTCAAAGATATTCTTATTTTCCCTAAAAAATGATATCTCAGAATTGTGTTATTTCGATCCGTTCGGACGGTTTTTAAATCTGCAGCAGAATTACTCCTGAGCTTCATTAACTCTTGATGATATTGCACTTCCCAATCTACAGCGGTAAACGTTATTTAACCATCGATTGGATTATGTTCACTGAGGGTTACTCTGCAGACTAGTTGCCCACACATTCTGCTAAGTACAAAGCAGCTTTCAAGGGATTCAGGGGGATGAAGCCCTCCCCAGCCAGGTCCGGGCAAGGTGCCCTAGGATTGACTAGGTTAAACGAGGGTTAGGTTATGATGAATCCCTGTTGAAGTTTTTTTTATTTGCTTTGAATGAACTTGAAAACTGATAACCCTGAAGTCCAGTATCCCAATAAAGAGGGAACTCTGTCGAACGCCATAAACAGTGTCTCAGATATTTAGGTAACTGACAGCTATCGTTGAGCCGTGACTGGGAATGACAGAAGTAAAAATGACTTCCAAGATATTCTCCTAACCGGAACCAAATCCTAGGTTACATTGTTACATTCTTAGCTTAAACAATACACTTGCACGATGTTTGCATGAGCAAAAACCAAATTAGGCACAAGACCAATCAAATCTAAATACAAAGTATGGCTCGTTTCAGATTGTACATCAAATGAAATTTCCTTGTATTAGGTTGAGAAAAGGCCTTTCAGCGTTCTTGTTTAAGGTGACTTACTTGCAAAACAATACCCACCTCTTCTCTCAATATTACCATGAAAAAATTATCTGAAAAAGGGAAGGGTGGGAAATGAATGGCGGGCGCTCCTCAAGATTATCAGTGAAAGTCCAACGACTGGATGTAACTACGCAGAGAACGATGTGTTGACGTGAGCTATGGATTGAATTTCATGTACATGAATCGCTCAAGATGAACACGAGTTAATATTGTCAAATGTAGTACTTTATCTTCATATTATCTTCTACGATAAAGGATCATCTACCCAAAAGAAATAGAAGTTTTCTTCAGGATGGTATATGAAAGACCTATAATTAATAAACCTTTTATTGACAAGGTTCATGATGCATGTATCTTATATATGTGGACGTACTGATTTCGTGATAAAAGTGCAAACACAACATAATAGTCTGTGAATTATTTAAAGCCAACAGTCCACACACAAAAACTCAATGAGAGACAAAAATTCGACTCGCTTCTCAACAGACATCATTTTCGGTAAGCTGAAGCGCTCGACCCTTTCATTTGTTCTGGAACGATTCATCTGTAAAACCAAGCCGGATTTATTATTCAACTGACTTGGCTAATTCTTTGGCAGGCTGCTCATAGTCGCTGGAATGAAGCAGCGCACGATGTAAGTTAGATAGACAGCCCACAGGTTATAACACTTAGTTATAATGAGTCTGAATTATTCGTGGATTTAACTCTATCTTCCGAACAAATGTAGATGTCGAAGACTGATGAGGTCGTTAAGCCTGCTAGAATAAACCTATGAAACAGACCTATTTTGTAAATAATGCCAAACTTATGAAGCGTCTCTACAGCTGCCACCATAACGGAAAAGAGAAAGCGGCAGCTCAGATTGAAACATTCATCTTTTCCACATCCGGGTCTCTGCAATTAATCTCACGTATTCCGAAGAGACAAATCAAGTGGACGATCTTTCAATCTTTCTACTCGAATTACGAGAGAGAGAGAGAGAGAGAGAGAGAGAGAGAGAGAGAGAGAGAGAGAGTGGTTTTATCCAGCTGAGGTGAGGATTTTTTTTATCAGACAACTCGCATAAGTTTCTCTCTTCTCTCTCTCTCTCTCTCTCTCTCTCTCTCTCTCTCTTCAACTGCAGTTCACAATAATTACCTAACAACCAGGTGCGGCACCCACTGCTGAGTTCGCCCAGCAGTTATCTGGCTTTTCAAGAAATGCCCACACCGCTCTTCTAATCACCAGTCCATGGATCGAACGCGAGTTTCTCGTTTGTGTGGCAAGGGGACTACCACTGTACAAACGAGGGCCAGAGAGAGAGAGACAGATAGAGAGAAATAAAAATTCTCCCTCCCACATTCGCTTTGCAACTCAAAGCAACAATAATAAAGAAGGGAAATCCGTGTCGTGTCATCAAGTCAAAGCTGTCCACGGGCAAGAGATATGAACGGGCATACATACATATTGACGCACTGAAGGATGGATGGATACACACGGATGCACAGACATAACATCCTGGAACTATTAGCGCCCGGCTTAATACCCTGGACGTAAAATATGTAAATTGGCAACGAGCGCTACTCAACCGCCACGGCAGAGATTCATACACAAGAAGTCCGCGTTCGCCGCTCGACCTTCGATCGGCGTATTCCTGTTCCTTTATTATTCTGTCGAACTCGTATAATAATCTGTCATACAATGACATCGACAGAAATCTAAGATGTAGATAATGCGGAAGGGTTGTGGGGGAGGGGGCGGGGGGGGGGGGGCATTCCATTCATGACCATTCGTGCCCGTATTAGTGTCACCTTCGGAGTGGGAGATTTAACAAGTTCCATTCCATGTCAGCCATCTTGAGAATTGTAAGGGCACGGGAGTAATGAATGGAGGAATATCACAGTTGGAAAGGAAAACTAGATTACTCTGTTGGACTTGGTGAGAGAGAGAGAGAGAGAGAGAGAGAGAGAGAGAGAGAGAGAGTGAGGGGGGGGGGGGGGGCTGTCGAGCAAGAAGAATAGACGAAATGTTCAGGTGAGCAAGTGAGTGGCTGAGAGTGAGTAGGTGAGCAAGCTTGAAGGAGATGATTTGGGAAGGAAGGGAAGATGAGAGAGAGAGAGAGAGAGAGAGATGAGAGAGAGAGAGAGAAGGGGGCAGCTTGGGGGAGTGTCGGCAGGGGTAGTGTCGGGAGGGTGGGGGAGGAGTAGGGGGGTGATGAAAATGATGATAATAGCAAGTCCAAAGGAGCTGTGCCCCTCATGCCGTATCTGTTCAGATGATAGCCTCGGCCACTACAATGAGCGATATAATGACAGGCGCTAGTTACAGGTTCGGCCAGATTTATCTTTAATTTATACGACAATGAGGCACAGTTCCGTTACGGGGGCCCAGAACTCGATCTAATTTATGGGACCATTATGGTAAACATGGCAGCAACTGGAGAGAAGTTCATGATGGTACCCCGGTGGAACAAATGCTTTTTAAAACACACTGTCGGAATTCATCTTTAAGAGAACACACTGCACTTTCATCTATTAACACTAAATGTGTGTGTGTGTGTGTGTGTGTGTGTGTGTGTGTGTGTGTGTGTGTGTGTGTGTGTGTGTGTGTGTGTATGAGAGAGAGAGAGAGAGAGTGAGTCTATAACAGCAAAGCCACTCCCTCATCAGGGATAACGCAGGCTGACAAACGAAATGCTTGTGTCAGTGTTGTATTAAGAGTAAATCGAAAGTAAACGCTAAAATGAACATGCCAGGCTTCCAGCCATATTCCAAACTTCGACACTTTTTGTTACGAGAAATTGCTTTTTAGGGAAATTTCATCTTTGTTTTCGTTCTCGCTGAACTATGGGTTATGCCACGAGACATTACAAAGAAAACATTCAAATGGTTCCTGATAAATCCTGGTGAATTTTATGGATATTAAGTCCGATTCTTTAATCAAAAATATAATTGTGTTTAAAACTATCTGATAACAGCGAATGGCGCATCTAGACAGTTATTTCCTTTTTAACCATTATATCATCAAATGTACATGATAGTTACCCCATAATGGTGGTTCCGTTTTGATGTCACACGTTCCAAGAAGTAATCTCTCTCTTTCTCTTTCTCTCTCTCTCTCTCTCTCTCTCATATATTTATATATAGTATATATATATATATATATATATATATATATATATATATAAATATATGTACGGATATATAATCATATATGTGTGTGTTTAACACATACCTCAGCTGCGACCCACAACGCTTAGGTCACCAGAGGCAAACTTGATTTTGGGGAACGCACCCTTATCACCCCTCCTCGACGGGTTCGAGAATCGAACACCGTTCCATCAGATGAGCGCGTTTACGAGAGAGAGAAATCCACCAAGTATCACTCTTGGATTATCTCACCTCTGGTGTATGAAAGAAGAAGGGATGGGAGGGGTCGGTGGAGGGGGAGAGCGGGGGAGGGCCAGGAGGGAGGAGGTCAGGAAAAGATGAGAAATGGAGAGGATCCCGAACCTCGCCTAAAAGGTTATAGGTAAATGCCGATGAGTTATAGCCGCCGGTGGCTTCCGACGACGACAATGAGCAGTTGAGGTAGTTCTCCTTCCGTCGCCGGTAGCAATTACGATATTTGAGATCGTTAAGTGATTACGGAACCATTAGGAATCCTTCGCGTTTAGGAGCTGGCGACAACAGCGAGCTGTAAGGCGCAGAGGAGGAGGAGGAGGAGGAGGAGGAGGAGGAGGAGGAGGAGGAGGAGGAGGAGGAGGAGGACGACGACGACGACGACGACGACGACGACGACGACGACGACGACGACTTCCGCGGAAACGAAGTCGTCTAGATTTTCTGAAGGTTCTTGAGCCAGTCTACCAATCAGAGATGGATCACATCAAGGGTGCTATCAAGGCGCTACTTTTGTTTATTTGCCGTAAGAATCGGCGGCTATCGCCGACCAGACAGTCTGCTCCGAACGCTGAATCCGGTACTCGGTGCTATCCATCATCGACGATGATGATAGCATTCCCGC
>NC_087207.1:64259374-64276874 GCF_015104395.2 Macrobrachium nipponense
AAATTGTTTGTGCTACGTCTGTTGACCTGGCAGCTTCGCCGACGCAAAATATGGAGCGTCTCTAACACCAGCCAACCCAGTGTATCTCACATTACCTCTTTGTAGAGGAGAGCAATAAATCCAGTGTGGATGGAAATTTCTGATGATGGTAAAATACCACACTGGTCCAAGGGACCTTGGAAGTCTCGACGTTCTCATCGTAATTATGGGAATGAAACAAATTTCATGTCCAGATTCAAATGTAATCAATCCCCAGTGCAAAGATGGCATACTGACCGCCAAGAAGTATTACCCAAAAAGCGTTCACATCAATAAAGCATTATCTTGAATAATAATAATAATAATAATAATAATAATAATAATAATAATAATAATAATAATAATAATAATAATAATAATAATAATAATAATAATAATAATAATAATAATAATAATAATAGTAGTAGTAGTAGTAGTAGTAGTAGTAGTAGTAGTAGTAGTAGTAGTAGTAGTAGTAGTAGTAGTAGTAGTAGTAGTTTGTAAGCCATATTTATATTGGTATTTAGTCTTGCCTTCTTAGGCATTTATTCAAAAATTTTTGGTTAGATACAAAAAAAAATTTGGCATATATATTTGTTTGAAATATATACAGATTAACGACGAATCTTTCAACTGATATTATTCTGCGATTATCGTAAATACTTCCACTGATAACTTCAGCTTGCGCAATGTATTTTCGCTCATATTTTAGGTTGATATAATTATCAATACATCCACTGATATTATTTCCCACGTTCATAAAGCTTCCTTTTTTCTTGCCCTACTGAAGATGACTTGTATTTCTTTACCTATGCTTTCGCTGAAACGGCTTCCTGTGAAAGTCGCTCTATGAGAATCTTTATCTGTGACAGCCGTAGGTACACACAACTTCTTACATAACAAGAGAAAGAAAATTGACAGGCAATGATTAAAATTCAACAGAAAATACCATAATAAAAAAATTTTCTAGATACCAATTACACACACGAAAAAGAAAACGACAGATATATTTCAATTCATGGTAAGAAAATTGACGTTCGAACGAAGCCTAATGAATGCAAAACACGGCCGTGATAACGATGATGGCAACGCCTCGTGATATTCTCTCATAAGCAATTCTACGATGATTGGCTCTGCTCATTAATAACAAATTATGAGCATAAATCTCATTAAAGCATCCCAGTTGGAACCGTCATAACATTATGTACAGCTACAGCTACAAGCATAATCTACCGAAACATTCAGGTGCTGAGAAATCCGACCACAGAAAACGAACACGGTCAACCTGCCAACAAATCTCACCAACTGACGAATTTCAATGAAAACATTTCACCTCATCCAGATACACCTAGATTTTTGTTTAAACTACTCTCTCTCTCTCTTCTCTCTCTCTCTCTCTCTCTCTCTCTCGTCTCTCTCTCACCTCTCTCTTATCTCCTCTACTCGCTCTCTCTCATCAGCTCAAACGTGTTCAAGATGATGTTCTTGAAAATTAAGCTGGCCTTATGCCAGCACGGACTCTTGTTCACAGAGCAGCCCGTAGCTTATAAAAGAAATGTTCATTCACACCTGAAAACTGTCAGATATTTATAAATATATTCGTACTTATCAACAGCTTGCCAGGGCCATTAAAATTAGCTCTCCAGCACTAATTACTGTAATGATATAGAAAACAACATTATGAATGTTCTTCGTCGAAATATGAATGTAAAAGCAATGCTAGTCTATGAAATATAGACCTGTAAAAGAAAATGTTTGCACCTTTTAAAACCTAACAGCAATTATCAAACTTGTCATTATGCAAAATATTAGCTTCAGTTTCTTTAATAGCTGTGACAACATAGACGAAGCGAGAACTCGGCCACAATCACACACACGCTTTATATGGACAAAGATCGAGGAACAAAGATCGTATGAATTAATGTGTATGCCAGCGTCCAAAGTCGATCCTTTTTGTACAGTGCACAATCTACCTTTTCCTTTTGATTAGAGCTCTCTCTCTCTCTCTCTCTCTCTCTCTCTCTCTCTCTCTCTCTCTCTCTCATAGCTCTAACTGGTGTCCTTCATTCAAATTTCTTGCAAGGTTATGAGCTTCAACCTTAAGGTTCAGTAACTTAGAAGCGATCTCAAGGACCACCTTTTAATGATCAATACAGATACCAGTTAAATCCAGGCACAACGTATAACGCACTCCCGTTCTGACACAAAATATATTCCTAAAAATATGTAATGGCTGGCAAATCGACTACAAATATTGGAAACAGCTCATTAAACCCGAGGTCACCTGACGCCAATAAAACTGCAAATCGCACTTAGAGAGCCGACTTCTTTTATTGCGATGGATTAAAGGAACAGAACCTTTTCCCACTTTCTTTCATTTTAAGCGCAAACTCGTTAAAATCTGCATATTTGACGGACTGCGAAGTGACTAATTAATAAGGCCCCTAATTTCTTACTGGTAAAACTAATTATGAATAATGCAAAATCAAGCCATTAATGATGATGAATTTTGTGGGCTACACAGAAATATCAAAAGGTTTCTGGCGGGTGATCTCACCTTCTTACACGTGAAAAAAATGACAGTATATAATCCACTGCATAAGCTCAATATCGAACTGTGATTCAGGCATAATTATAGATATATATATATATATATATAATATATTTATATATATATACATAATTATATAGCATATATATATATATATATATATATATATATATATATATATATACATATATATATATATATATATATATATACTATATATATACATATATATATACTATATATATCATATATATATATATATATATATATATATATATATATATAATTAAAGTATTGCATTATTTCTTTCAACCCGTCTCCTCATTAGTGGATAAAAATAAAAGTGGTCTTTAAATTGTCAGTGAACTGGAGACTTTTCCTCGAACTTACGGAGACGACTATATTTGGTAAACATAAACAGATTTTCTGTTAATCAATCTACAGACATTAGTAGGAAAATCCTGACCACCAAACATGATCAGTACCTCAGTCAACTTTCAATTCTTGCTTCGCATGCCAGCTCTTATTGGCTAGCAATATTCGAATACTACCCAATTAAGTCCTTTGCATGGAAACTCCCAACTATATAAATGATAGCAAAGGACATTGAAATTAAAAAAACGTCATTTCCTGGTCAAGCGCTTCTTATATATAAATTCTGACCTATCATTATTTTCTTTTACGAACAGCGGTAATGTAAAAACCTGCTTTCTCATCCCGATTTCTGTATCATCCCTTCTTTCATGTGTATGTATGCATACAGCTGCTTGCAGAGCCAGTCCCCAATACGTTCTCTCTCTCTTTCTCTCTCTCTCTCTCTCAGCCCTGTACTATAGAAGAGGCTTTAACCCCTACTGGCACCAGTCTAACGATGTCTTATTCTAGCCATTCCAGACATAAATGCAAAAGACGAACTTTAAAGTGGAGAGAAGTAAAGGTAAAAAACTTCCGCTTCTGAATGCTCAACCTGGGTTACACATCAATTTGGGTGAATGAAAAAGGCTTATGTCAAAATAATGTGTTCAAAGTATTAAACGAATCATTTGGAGCTATGAAGGAACTTACATACCAATCAAACAGAGCCAACTGATTGAGGGCTGAATACGAATTCAATAAGATATAGAGGTTTAAGTCTGCTGAGAAAAATGTATAAACTTTACTCTAAAAAGACAATCACTGAAAAAGGGTTACACGAGGAATTACTCTTTCACCATTCACGAACATATAAACTGCCTGTGCAATAAAATATAGTTTCATGTTATTTATACCAATTATTGTGGATCAAGCTTGAGGAAAATATTGGTCATTTCATAAATATCTTTGCAGAAATTGCTTATCCGTGTATTTCATCAGTTAGCCTGCGCCGCCTTTTTAAATCTCATTTGCTTCGATTAATTACAGAACGCTCAAGAACCCCAAAAATATAAATCTATACTTTGTTGTGAAAAAAAATAAAACTCGCCAATTCTTCACTTTTAGGCGCCATTCATGACTTTGATCAACTGTCTTCCCAGTGATATATATTTACTGCTATTAATGGCCGCCACTGCCCATGAATGCACACTGCCTTTTTTTTAAGCACAGGAACACTATTAGTATATATCCATAATTGGTTACAAATGTTACACCAGGCACTGTTTTTTTATAACACGAGGACTAAACGAAGGTCATTTTTACCCTCAGATAATTTATACCTGCATTTATTAATGTTATAATAGCATGGAACTTATATTACTTTATCATTCGCAGTAGTATGAAGGTAACTATCACTGATTCTAACTACAGGATACACTAGAAATAGATGCAAGATGCATATTATTTAAACCAGCATAACTTAAAATAAAAAACTGATTAATATTAACCATACGCTGCAACAACAGAAATGAGTCACGTTGACATATCACCCAACAAAATAGCCAAGAACATTTTAGATGCGCCATGGAACGCACCATCCAAACGCTTATGTACCTATCAATGCACTTCTTTTCTAATATTACAGGAAACGAATAGCCAAAACATTATTTTGGACAAGATTAGTTGGACTGTGCCGTGGAATACATTTAAGGAGGATGTTCAACCAGATAAGTAAGAATAATCAGATCTGGCCCTGAAACATATATTTTCGATTTTGCCGGCAGCAGTTCGTTTGCAACATATTGAGAGAAGGAGAAAGAGAAAGAGAGAGAAGAGGAGGTCGATCTTGCGCTCAACAACGGCGGGACTGAGGCAATATTCAAAATTGGTTACAGTTCCGAATGAAAACCCGCCGATAAAGCCTGGCCATTAATCATAGGAAAACACACAATAGCATGTACATTTGCCCATGAAAATCCTTTGAGGACGTTGCCTGAGGCAATAAAGTTTGAAAACAACAACCGCTTTCCGATGTTGCTATCGAAAAACATCCATTGCCTTTGTTCCGTTCCTCCAGCAGGAGTCTGAGCAACAGCGCCGTCGACTTCATTGCTAAAAAGCCTCCCTCGGCCATCGCCCAACCACCTCCACCTCCACCTCCAACATCTCCAACAGTCGTCAGTGATTGACACACGTTACTGCTTCATTAGCATATCATGACCCCAACAGCAGTGTCAACGAGACCGCTTCCCACACGGCCGTTGCATGCCAATATGGAACTTAATCGCCGGGGAACATAACGATCAATATCGCCTGGAAGCGTGGTCAAGCAGGCGCTCATAAACCAATCATAACCGAAGAGAGCGAGGCCAGGGAATCGTAACCCTCACAAATAACCCAAGCGATATCCGTCTTTATTAGTCCCGTCCTAATGACCACATCAGCTCGCATGGCTGCCCGCGCAGAGTTCGCAACACCAATTTTTCCATATAATTGTCCAAAGTGGAGTTCCCGGGGCGAGACTGCCAGACACCCGTTCTGCTGCACTCCAAAATAACTCCCCATAAACCGTACTATCCACTAACCCCGACATAAACATTATCATACTCTCTCCCTGACGTCCCTTCCCTCACCACCATCCCCATCCCCCCCCCCACCCACCCACTCCGTCAGCACTTCGTCACTTCCATCGTCTATTCATTTCCATTCCCATTCAAAAATATGCTCTAAAGCACCAAAGAGTTAAGACCAATATTCATGACCACAGACGAGTGCAAGTTTCATAAAAAAAAAAAAAAAAAATATCCCACAAAAAATGAATATATAAAAAAAATCTAGCTCAAAGTATGATTCCTCGCATATAAAATTATGTCTATATATGTGTGTATATATAGATACTATAACTATATATATATATATATATATATATATATATATCTATATATATATATATATATATATATATATATATATACACAACTATATATATGTATGTATATATATATATATATATATATGTAATATGTGTGTATGCATGTATATATGTGTATGAGTGTTTACAAATACAACCTTGAAAGAATTAGTCTTACTCAAAGCTGCTACATATTTTAAAGAGGTTGAAACAGTATTACAATCAGTACACAACAATGGCTATACCAACTGTACATCATCCCCAATAACACAAAATTTCTATTGTACTACGTAGAGCTACAACCAACCCATTCTTTATGGCAGAAATTAAAATTAGAAAGCACCTTCCATTTTCATTTGCATCAATAGTTTTTATGCTCAAGGCACCAAAACTGTAGTTTTATGAGCTCAGCATCGCCTAAAAAGGGAAAACGTTGAAAAAGCGCTGAAGAACTTTGACCACCCACATGAAGTGCGATTATATGTCGCTGTTCTTCAACATCAGTTTTCATATTCGGTAGTTTTAATACCTTTTTGATCAAATTAGAGATATGTAAAACAATTTGAATAAACTCTTGCCTGCCGATGTAATACTGAACTTATGATAAATCATTTTTGCGCTGCCTTCAACATGCGCTATATCATTTAGTTTTTGAATATGAAAACAGCAGCGGGGATGTCTCCCAGTGATCTGGGATTTTATAATGGCACTATTGTTAAGAAAAAATATAAGTATAATAGTAAATATTATTGCAGCTTGCTCCAGCAAATCTTTCTCCCCAAGTGTAAAAATGTCTTAAGAGAGATCCGTAAAATATCTTATGAGAGATCAGGAGAAAATCAGAGTAGTATATTCAGGACGTTACTAGGTTGAACGTCAGTAAAACTTAGGTTCTTCATTAGCTGATTGCCTACCGTGCTGCTCCTCTATTCTAGAATACCTACTGGCACTACTTGCGATTACCTACGGCTTCAAGTTTTAATTTTCCAACGCTTTAAAAGCCCAGAAATTTCGGTGTAATTCCCAAAGGCTTCCATAAATCTCCCAACACAGTGATTTATTGCTGTTGATTTTATTTCACCCTTTCAGGTAATTATCACTTAGACCACCGTCAAAAGCACAATATATAAAAAAGTAAACTGGCAGGGCAGTGCCATTCGCCTCTAAAGAGTGTCCACGACCCAGGCACCTGTTAACCTTGGACCTATGTTCCAGCTCTTCGACTGATCGGGTTTGGTTACTTCGCTTTCCGAGATATTTCCTTCCTTATAAATGTTTGGAAGACTCTCAGAATTATTTCATCTGAGAGTATGTGAGAATGGCAAGCGCCAATGACTCAACATTTCAGTCAATTTGCTGTTTACGTGTATAATTATTTATTCAAGTTGATTAGTGGACTATAAGTTTAGTTGAATTGAATATGGAATTTAGGCCAAAAGCGAAGCACTGGGACCTATGAGGTCAGTAACAGGAGGACAATCTCGCAGTTGCACTATGAATCAAGTGTTAGGAGAGGGTGGAAAGTAAGATGAAGAGAATATGACAGGAGTTACAGTAAAAGGAACGAAAGCGGTTGCAGCTTGGGGCTGAAGGCACGCTGCAAAGAACCTTAAGTAATGCCTACAGTTCACCGTATGAGGTCCACTGACGGCACTACCGCCCCTACGGGGGTTAATGGACTGTCTCTAATTCGTTTAACTTCTTCCCTTTTTCTACACAAGGGCATTGTTCTGTTGAAGCTTGTTTTGAGAGCTATGATCATTTAAGCTTCTCCATTATTAACAATTATATAGTATCAAATTATCTAACAAATTATATGTAACATAACCTGTCATTTATCCTGGAAACTCTTAATAAAAAAGGACGGCATTCTTAAGGTAGTATGTTTCCACAAACGTCTGTGGGGTTGCGCTAGAACATACTCAAAAGGTTTGCCAATTAGTCAGTTGTTCAGGGTACAAAAAAACTCTTATATGCTATGACAGGACACGCGGGCACAAATGTTAACAGCGTGAGTCATCGGTGTCAGCATACTTCAAAAAACGAAATGGGATTCCGCAGACGTTTGATCTATGAAAACTAAAAAAAAAAAAATGGTCATATATACGAGAGGCTACATCTTTCCATCGTAGTAAATACATCAAAACAACGAATGGTATATCTATAGTATTTTAACTAATAGGACTACCAACATGAATATCAACAAAACTACCTGGAAGCCAAAGCAATTACTGAAGCATAACGCCAAAGACTTCCACTACATAATGAGATAAACTGTGTCACGAAATCCTATTTTACGATGTTCCTGAAATAAAGTTCAATAGTATCTTGATTTACGTAGATGTAACCTGTCTGATAAGAATTTCAGTCACTATACTAACTCAAAAAGTTCACTTGCCTGTGTTCATATAAACATTACCTGCGTAAATGTGTGAAAAAGTAAATGGAAAAAATGTGATTTCCAAGGAATGTTGTGTTATGTAGGTAGTCGCTTTGCTTTCCAAACAGATCACGTTATCGAAACCAGGACTGTGAACGTCATTCATTGAGCGACATAAGCAGCGTCTACCTCGAAAGGAGAGCGCCACAAAGTCCAAGAAGAACGATAAGGTAAGATGACTGAGCCTTCAGTGTGGAAGTAATGGATCAGAACATGGACTCTGTGGTGAAAGACAATAGGGCTTCTAATACAGAGGGCGATGAACTGGAAAAGTTGTGGGGTTTGTGGTACATTACGGTTTAGGTGGTAAGGAGCTAGGGAGGGGGGTGGGGGCCAGGAGCTTTCGTGCAAAGCTACATTTAAAACAGAAGGCGATGGAAACGACTCTGCGAACGAATTGTATTCAATGACAACCCGAACGAGGGTGGGAGGAGGAGGAGGAGGAGGAGGAGTACAAAAGGAAAGCAGCTGAGCGTCGCTCGTAGTTCTACCGCCACCAAGAGCCGAGGACCGAAGGCAGGTAGCGAGTTTCCTTGCAACGTCGAGGAAGAGGATACGCGTAATTCGTCGGCAATGGCTGTAATGCGATGCTATATAATTATCCCACAACTGTTGTTTTAATGTGAACATCTCCATTTCGCCTCCAGCTCTTGTTCTCCCGGTCATTAAACCAAGCACGATCCAACTGAGTCATTAATGCTCATTCTGAATCGCCATCATGACTGCGGTAACAATCCTAAATAAGATCTGCCAAGACGAGAGTCGTCGCCACAAGAGGCGGCCAACATTAGGGAAGTTCACTTCATGATGAATGTCTCCGAGTCCTTAGGCCATTCTCGGCGAAGGCCAAGAGAGGAATGTCGGGCAGGAATTGCTTTGGAAAAGGAAATGGAACGAGCTTGTTACTGGATAATTATCATCACAATATGTTCAAAATGACATCGCCATCGCATGCACAAAAACCACGCTCGTGTATAACAGAAATTCCATTACATCACTCCGCAATCAGCATACTGATGGTAATTACAAGAACACGCCACTGCTGCAGAAAAATTAAATAAAACGTTATTCGACTCTGCAATTATCCAACAGCTACGAAACTGAGTACCCTGATCATGGAATAAGATCTCATAGCCATCATTGTCATTTTTCTTTTTTTGTTTCTATAGCATCGATGACTCAAAATATAAGATTGTGTAGAGCCATTATTAATTATATCGCATAATGGAATTGTAATTACGTTAGTACAATGCCAGTTGCTCAGCTAAATAGAGGTGGTCTTGATTGCGAGGGTTGAGGGGGCGGGGGGCGGGGGCCTTAGGAAAAGACACGTGAAGTGCAGGAGCACTGAAGATGAAAAGAAAGGACAGACCAAATTGCTTCACACCGACATTCAAGTCTTTAAATCCTCTTTCTTACAACATGAACTAAAAAATAATAATCTTAAATCGACCAAATCTGAACAGATGAAGGACGATACTCATCAGTTACCGCCTCGATTTGTACATTTAGCATTTGATCATACAATAAACGAGGTCCCTTGCCTTTCCGAGACGACTCAAGTGTTCCAAGAAACTTTCGAAGTCAATCTTATGGATTCGTGGCTCAAATGACTTTGAAATCTGACAGTGACTGAGTGGCGAGCAAAATGGCCAATTAAAAATGCAAGGGGAAAAGAAAATCAGCTGGTTAGCGACAAGGAAAGCTTAGAATAACAAAATTATAGTCTTCATAAAGGACCAACTTTCCGACAGCAGGGTAGGGTAGGAGACTACTTGCTAGAGTCAAAACAATCCCTTTCGGTCAAAATCAAATACACAACCAAAACAGTGTCCGCCTTCTAGGAAGACATCGCGTTCCTCCAGATTCTTGAGAATCGACAGCAAATAGACGAACTTGAACCACAAAATGACTCCGGGAGGAGGGGGAGGGGGAGGCAAGTGGGAGGTCTTTGCGGGCCAAGAGTCTATGTTGCAGAGGAGGAGTTGATGTGACTGGCTGAATTTTGTGACGGAGGGAGCTGCCGATGATCTCGCCATTTGCCGCCGCTGTTACACTTGTAACCAGTTCCTGTAACGAAGTAATTGGAGACACGCGACATTTCTAGTTACGTAGTCTTAGGTGTCTCGCCTTCGCTAAGAGCGCTGTGGCAGTCAATGCGTCACAACGTCTTCATTTCTAGCAAGTATTTACAAAAGGGTGAGGCTCCATATAACATGAATCTAATAACGAATATAAAAAAAAAAGGCTACATCAAAAAACGACTCATCAGCTTTTAATTCGTCTTGCTCTTCCTGCTACCGCTTAAACATCGATTCTAGTCTTTTTTTCTTCTTCTTTTTTATTCCAAGAAATATTTTATCTTTTCATGCTTAATTTCAATCATTACCGCATCGAAGAACTTTCCAAACGTCGACTTCCCTTCTTCAAGCATAGTTCCAGATGGGTCTCCTTTTCTTCATAAAACGTTTCGAATGATTTCTTCCTCCTGTTGCAAGATCATTTCCAAGTTTTCTCTCCCTCTGTTTATAAATCGCTCCAAATTATTTCTTCCACTTTTTCTAGAATCGTTAAGGTGAAGACATCATCACCATCATCATCATCATCATGTCACCACCGCAAATGCAGCAAATGACACAGGTGATTGGCCTTCTGCTGCGCATGCGCGATGATTATGTTCCGGGGAGGATTTAGTCGCATGATTATGCTGATGACGGTAAAAGCTGGGGTTGAAGGTGCAGCGCCAGACATGCGAATCCATCATTAAATGCGAAGTGCCGATGCACGTCGTCGGTTCTCCTTTCTGGATTTTCAGTTCTTCCTTTTTTCTTCTTCTTCCTTTTTTTTAAGATTGTCAATTAACGCTGTTCTATGCATGATCACACTATGAAGATTTTTAAGGATCGCGTGTGTACTACACACACGCTGAGTTTTCACACAGGGCAATGTATACATCAAGTGTTATGTATACACGAAAATCCGCATTTACTTACATACGACCATATACATGTGTGTACATACCTATCAATATATACAGGGTTATGTTTGTGTAAGAATATAGTAATGGCTCTCTTTATATCTATTTACATCTCGCGTTACATCCAATAGAGTACACACAGCATTATATGGTATGCATGAATTCATGGTAGAACCTGTGGTAGGCTATAAGTATCCCATTTCATCTTGCGTTAATTATACGTGGAAACTGACGTACATATGAACCTATACACACGACACATCCATCGTGTGTAACCACACACAATGGGGCACAACTTTTTACAGATACATGATTGCGCCTTCATAATCACACAGCAGAATAAGTAACACACACACACAGAGAGAGAGAGAGAGAGAGAGAGAGAGAGAGAGAGAGAGAGAAGAGAATCAATCCTCCTTAAACAGACTGCAAGACGTTCTCATCCACCTGATCCCACCTCCGCGGCCCTTATTTGACTTCAATCACCTGCCTGTGTCCCACCACAAACCATTACTGACGCAACCCATCTATATTGTACATAGTTAAAAACGGCAGATTTTTGACGACGTACTTTAACGGCCGTTAATCTTCAGTTTTTCTCTTGAATAAATTTTTCTTGATTAGTCCACTTAGAATTTGTCGCACCACTTGCAAGTTTATTGCATATTCCAATATCTTGGGTTTTTTTATTGTTTGTTGAAAATTAATGACAGATGCGTTGGCTGGGAAAGTTCATAGGTCCAAGTCTGCCATTTATTCCCTAAAATACCTTCCCGTCCTACTGACTTAATTGAGGGTAATATGATTGCATATCTCTTACATTGAAGTCCTTTTAGCGCCACCCAAACAATCTCTTTTTCATTGTTTTGTGTTTCTGACCCACGGGGGGGCACGCCATATAATATGAACAACATGCCAAACAGCTTTTCCATCCAATGGCTGTAGTTTACAATACTAGAACCACAAGACAGAAAAAATGTTGACTAACGAAATACTGGCGTTTTTTAGTCTATATTCCGAGGAATAATTTTTGGGGGGTATTACGAAGCGCAGATTCAAAATTGAAATCATGTTCAAAAAGCAGTTTGTTTCGTCTTCACCAGATTTAGCTGGAAAATATTCTTTCAGCAAAGGCTGAAGTGTGTGGCAATACAAGGAGGCCACACATGAAGTCAGACAATAAACTGAAATTGGACTGACCATTTCCATCTAATATATTTCTTGAATTATGCCAAATTTCAGGTACTTCTTGAGGAAGCATGGGATGCAGTCTCCTTTGCCCAAAAAAGGGCCTCCATTCTTCCTGTAAGTCACCAAGCTGATGTTCAGACACTAGAGCAGGAAAGTTCAGAACAAGTTTAATGATGGACTTCAGCTGTTATTCAGTACTTGTTGCTTCCTAAGTTGTACGACAAAGCAATGACAGTTTTCTAAAGGAAACCTGTCGCATATCTGATAAGAAAGTTGTGAAAAGAACGCTAAACACTGACCGAAACCTGCTTTCATCTTTTTCCTAGATTGTCTGTTTCAGGACTTTCTGTACATCATTTTCAAGAGTTAATCTATCAAGATCTTGAAAGTTTTTTCAAGCGCTGGCACCACTGGGAGCAGGAGCCAACAGACGGTAAAGTCTGGCTAACGCACTTGTGATACAAATTTCAGCCGCTCTTTTGATGCTAAAAGAAAAAAAAAAGCGCTCGCTTTCGTGAAAAACCCGACGCACTTATGTCATGGGGATCCGCGCTTTCGTAAAACGCCTAATTTTCAATGATCAAATCCCTGTCACATTTCGTTTAATTTGTGACTCCATTTTAAACGTGCAAGTGACTTTCATTCTGACGTTATTGATCATATCAGCTGACACTAACATTTACTGGCAATCATAGGGGCAGATGACAACATTTACGGAGTTACTGTGACATCATTCCGTTTTCTATGATTACTAATCACTAATTTGTTCGCAACAACATAATGGGTGATTCCACTTCTTTAAAAAGTGCATTTCAATAAAAAAAAATGTCCCCAAAATTCAGCCTCGGTTATCACGCAATGACCACATGGCATGCAAATGGAAGGTGTTAATTAAACCCAATCATAAAAATTAATACTAGTGATGCACACAATATTGGGTATCAAGATATAAAACGGCATACTTGCAACACAATTGGTATTGTCAACAGATACACAATATGCATAATACGTACGTACACTGAGCACACGCTTTTCAGAGTTGGACAGGGTGAAGCATCATAAAAACTGCGTTAGGTGATCTACAGTTCGAAAATATGAGAGAGAGAGAGAGAGAGAGAGAGAGAGAGAGAGAGAGAGAGAGAGAATGGGGGTTGTTTCAAACATAAAATGAGCGGAGCATAAAGTGTGGCATTTTGATGCGTGGTGAATCACAAAGCAAGGATCACACACCTTCATTAGAGGTGGTTTGTCGGCAGCCGTGGCAGGCCTGGATGGATGGCCAGGGGAAGGGAGGGGAGCTATAAGCGGGAAGGGGGATCCCCCAAGGATCACAAACCCCCCTCCATCAGAGTGGTCCTTCTCGCCCCCAAGACTCACTCACAACTTTTATTGTTCTCAACACACTCCTATCTCGCCCTGCAATCTACTCAGACGGACAAAAAACCCTGATAACTTGTATGTAAATGAACAACTGCGCCGATGATGACCCCGCTACACTTTATATCATCGCCCTCTTGCTAAAAACTAGCCACTGTCCGACGTGATGCTCGTGCTGCTCCTCTCTGGCCACCAGTTCGCTGCGGAACGTTCTCCTCGGTTATTTGTTTGGGGCTTTTCCTTCCGCTTCACTTCATTTCTCTTACATATACGTATATGTATATAAAAAACGTGTCATCATACGCATGCCAACATCTCACACGTTTCGACTAAAGGCTATAAATCTTAGGTCAATAAAGTCGCGTATAATCATTTGCATTCAGCTGCACTTGGTATGCGTTTTCATAACCATATTATCCATTTCTGACTCTTAAATCTAATTTAATATAATCATATTCGGAATTCACAGGTAAACGTTGTCCCTAATCAGCACGAACCTTTTTTGGTACTGCACTCGCAAAATGACGAATGCTGAAGTAACAACATATTATAAACCTGATATTATAAGCTCATAAATGCTTGCTTAATATTGCCATCTTTACAGGAACGTTTTTCATTACTTACGATTTACCTTATCGCCACCGTTTGAAGAATATGCTTGCTTAACTGGGGTTTAATCTTATGAAAAAAGGGCAACTAGTTGACAGAGGATAGATGAATTCGATCATTTTAATGTCACACAAAAGGAAATATTTTTTACATTCGCACTTCTAAATAAAGCCATTATTGTTAAGTGCTTTTGCTGAACTTCCGTAATATGTGGAAATAAACTGCTATTGGCACTAATGAATAAAAGGAGTTTAATATTTGTTATAGTTTTCTGCAATATCAGCAATTAAATAAATCAGTATCTTAAAAGCGCATACGACAATGGTTTATTTTTATGCCTTAATTCATATTTTAAGGATAAAGATGAGTTTTACGAAAAGAAACCACTTCACAAGCGGCGCACCGTGTGAGCGACATTCGCGCACGACGGTGAGCAGACATCATCCAACCCATAAAATTGGTCCCCTTAATTAAGTAGCTACAGTCGATATACCAGCACCGAGTATTTGCGGTTCTTTCCAAACGGCAAGTGCTTGATAAGCACTTACTGCTGCACGAGGCAACTTTTTCTTCCGAGCGTTGACCATTCAATGAAGAGCGGAGTTGCACTTTAAAACGACAATTTAAAAAGATCTCTGAACTCTCATTTAATGTTTCTTAACTAATCCATCTTCAATTATTATTTGACTTACCGGGGAATGCCGTCACTGACATTACCTCTTTGTTGATCAAGTTATTAACTGGTGTAAGTTGATGTGTGAAGAGTACCTAATGGGCAAAATTGTATATAGTGTGTGTGGACGTGTATCGACCAGAGTTCGTTATATATATATATATATATATTATATATATATATATATATATATATATATATATATATATTATATATCATATATATATATATTATATATATATATATATATCTATATATATATATATATCTTTCCCTAAACCGTATATTATCAGCGTAAATCCCAAGAACAAAAATAAACAAATAAATAACGACGAATATATGAGAGAGAGAGAGAGAGAGAGCGAGAGAGAGAGAGACCATATTAGAGGACTGCGGGAGATACTACTACTATACTACGGACTGTTCTCTTCCTACACAGCGACTGTCCAATCAGCAGTGGCACCAGGCAAGAGCGCTTCCGGTGATTGGCTGGTTGAAAGGCGTTTGAAGATAGATACTCCTGATGAGACCTTAATCATTGTTATTACTGACGGACGGACCCGCAATCCCCAATCCCTCCACCATTCCTTCACCTCGCCGACCCCCGCCCGCCCGCCAGCCCTCCCCCTCCCACCCACCAAATCCCTGCAACGAATGGCGTCGATATGCTGAAGACTGGGTCTCCTTTCCAGGAGAACGAACCACTGGACTTTAGAAGCGAAAAACATCTTCCGATATGCGGGAAACATTGACCGGAAGTCACTGTGCTAAAAAGTACCGTGTCAAGTTCATTGGGAACTGACCAGAGAAGCTTCTTCCGGACCGAGCTGGCAACTGCCACAGCTTTTGACTTTCAACCTGTTAATATTGACAACAATGGCGTCCAAACTCTCTCTCTCTCTCTCTCTCTCTCTCTCTCTCTCTCTCTCTCTCTCTCTCTCTCTCGTGCCGTAAACAGATATTTAGTAGACATTAGCAAAGGAGATGGTAAAGTCAGCAATTTTAATTTCTAAACAAAAAGTCAGTTACTGAAATTTTCAGAAAAAAAGTGTGGGGGGGGATTAACCCGGCCCGCTGCATCTACTGGATACCTCTTGCATCTCGCGGCTTTACGAAAACTTGACTCTTAAGTTTAAAAACCGAAAAATTATTGTAGTTCTGTAAGCTTATTTTCAGCCAAAATACAATTACATGAAATCTTATGCCTTTCTGCTGCTCCTCACGGTGCTTGGTAAACGGGATCTAAGTTTCACAATGTGTTTCATCCAAAAAAGTAAGTGAATGTCAGTTAAATGTTGTGGAAACACGTTGTGGAGAGAGAGAGAGAGAGAGAGAGAGAGAGAGAGAGAGAGAAATTCTTTACGAATAGTTTCACGCCCTAGGATCAACAGAAGCATAATGGATTCCGGGACCGTGTCTGCATCGTCCCTCCTCGGTTGGGGAATCGAACTCCACGTAGTCCCTCACTTTGAGAGCTGAATGTGCTCGCCATGATTGCTCTAGGGAGATGAGAGATGTGGGTGGGGTGAGGGGGAGGAGGGTCCTATTTAACCTCCTTGAGATATGATAGCGTTCACCACTGCGCCAGAGACAGACAGAGACACACAGATCGACATAGAATACAGAACGTGAGTGACCAGAGCTTTGTAATAATGCATACCATGACAGCGGAAAGGTCTCGCTCAACGAGACAACCCTTCAGTCTTCACTCTTCCTCTCTCCCTCACTCTCACTCTTTCTCTCCACGTTCAGGTGCGCGCGCACGTATGTGTGTGAAATTGAATGGGTTTACGGTTGTTGATGTTGCCTGCCTTTGAGAACTAGGCGCGTCGCGCTTGGACGCCTGCCGGAACAGCAGACATGGTTCCTAATGACTCTCTGCTCAAGGTCACAATATCAATTATACGGATGCAACAAAGACGTTTGATTTTGTCTTTTTCTTTCTCTCTCTCTTTCAGAGACACACCTCTGTTCACATGTGGGCGTTGGACGAAACAGTATTCAGGACATTTGCTATTTTTTTATGAGTGAGGTGGGTGTTATTAATGTTGTTATTACGAATAAACATTCATTTTCGTCCAAAGCTTCTTCCCCGGAAAGACATGTTCTCAGATGAAAAATGATATATATATTTATATATATATATATATATATATATATATATATATATATATATATACATACCATATATATATATATATATAATATATATATATATATATATATATATATATATATATATATATATATGTATGTATATCTATATATATATATAGAGAAGCAGGTAATGAACATCTCAAAAGGGAATTGGACATCCGACATCGTCGACGCAGTGTTCATTCAACCAAACGCTTAAGAAGATTAAAGGAAGATTATCAGCGGGGGTGACCTAAATGGCT
>NC_087207.1:64281874-64289374 GCF_015104395.2 Macrobrachium nipponense
TTTCTCCGTTTGTTTACAAACCTCAAAACATGAGCCTAGTGGAGGGTAATTAAAGGTTGTCACAGAAGCATTATCACTTCGGCATATCAGCAACAAACTTATTCAAGGAAGCGTATCCCACTACATCGCGGGCCCCCACCACATACTCGCGCCCATCTAACGCTCACAGCACCCATTACACACACCGCACTATAACTTCCTTGCATGGTGTCACATATGACGGACACGAAGTGACGATTCAGTCAGTTTTTGAGTGGGATTATAAAGCCATCTCAACTCTACAGCATCAGTCTGTGGACATTTAACCAGAAAAATCTCTCCCTCAGCCTCCTTTTCGGCGTTCGAATCCCGCGCCGGGCGAGGATCGGATCGGATCGGATCTCATCGCCAGGGTCCAGTTTCCTTAAAATCTAGGATAACTAAGTAGATCATTAATACCCGATTATCTGCCGACGAGGTGGTGACCGCTAATAAGGATGAAATCAGTTTTCAGGAAACTCATAGATTAGACTGCTCTCTCTCTCTCTCTCTCTCTCTCTCTCTCTCTTCTCTCTCTCTCTCCTATCATGTTGAGACTACTTCACGAAATCCCCCTAAAAGGGCTGGAGGCAGCAAACAAACACAGTGTTGTTGGCAAGGAGTCCATCGAACGTCAGGGAGGAAAAGACAATAATTAAATCATGTGATTACCCAAATACCTGTTGGTGTTTGCAAGGGCTTCTTTTTCTTCTTCTTCCCCTTACGTACTAACAAGGCGTTTCAAATGTTATAAAAATATAGGGATTGTCACAACCTCAAGTCGCGTTGCATTTTTTATCGCCGTCCACCCCAACCCCCACCGCCAACCCCACCGACAAAAACTTCAAAGGTGAGTCGTGCATTTGCATTTTCTATTCGATTAGAATTAAAAGACGACTAACATCTGCCAAGATGTCTTCTCCCATTTCCTTGTTCCCATGATGAACTTGTCAGTTTATCTGTAATAATGACTATCCAGCATAAGTACCTAAAGGAGTTATAATCTTAGGAGGGGCTGTGTCCGTTTTCGAACCCCTCGATTAAACTTGACACATTCCTGCAGAAGGTAGCCTGCCAGCTCAAAGGGTTCCTTTTGTAAACACAGACGAGAGGGGTCTATCGCTCTGAGCTGTCAAAATGATTATATTTTTACATTCACTATGCCTTAATCCACGGGCGAAGCGCTTCGATCCAAATAAGTGATTAAACCCAAGCAAGCAAATGCAAACCCTTGACATACACAGACACCGAGGTTTCTTGCCGTGGAAACCAGAACCGTGACGTACGTAGTATAGTGATATTGAAGCCCTGCCGAGACTATAAAACCTCCAAGACATGAAGCTTCTTGCGAGGTTGACGCCTGTTTGTTTACATCTGACAATGTGGCGGGGCACAATGATGACTCGTTTGTTCGGTTGTTTGTAAGCAACATCTATCAATCATTTTCACGACGGGAAGTGGTTTTAGTGAGCCGTTACCTAACTGTTATTGGGTTATCTCCATGCCCTTAATTTCTCTGCATTGGTGGCGACCAATTGCATTCGACTAACCACCAAATGAAAAATTCCCTCCTTAGATCAGAAGGGCCAGAACACAGTGTTTAATAAGGGCATCTAACCTGATAAAGATTCCAGCAGATGCCTTTGTGGTTTATGCAATAGATGGCAAGTGACATTATATATATGCGAGGTGTGTATTACACCAACTTATCAACGTCTTGACTTGGCAAGAACCCTGACTGGATCAAAAAGCAACAGAAAAAGCCAAAAAAAATTTCGTCCCAACATCTTTAAGCTGCTCGTCAATGGCTGAAGCAAGCACCATACAAAGTGGGTAGGAAAGAGTAACAAACGCTGGATCAGTCATGAAGAGATGTCACTACAAGGTGGAACCTGAGGCAGGAGACAAAAATTACACAAAAATACAAATTTGACTAAATTTTCAAAGCTACCATTAAACGACCTAGCAGGCTGCCGCTTATAAAGTTTACCGTTTTGTTTCACTTACAGTAGAAAATGGAAGAAAGAAAAGAGATACTTTATGTCCAAACACAAATGAAACTAAATGCTCAGAATTCTGTATCTTCAAACTGGCCAAAGCAAAGAGCAGATTAGCTGAAAACTTCCAAAATAGTCATTCGAGTCTTCCTCGTTTCCTCGTATAAGAATCAAGATTACTTGACTGATAATTACACTCCTGTTGTTGACCGGCGTTTCATTCATTCCGTTGTGACACCACTTCAGCTGCGACCTTCTTGTCTCACACTCCCTGAATTATCGCCTTCACTTTGTAAGCATCGGTTCCAACCTTTTTGAAATGGAATTTACCCTGCTCTCTCTCTCTCTCTCTCTCTCTCTCTCTCTCTCTCTCTCTCTCTCTCATCGCTTCATCATTACTAATTACAGCCTTATCTCATTTTACTAAATATGTCTCTTCACAAATTTATGTCAACAGTGATGGCCGATAGCAGAACGCCAAAAGCACCAGCCGCCAAAAAATGTCAACGAAACATTAGCGCTCTATTCCAGGGTGACCTTCAACTGTAGACCAACAACCAAAGACAAAATTTACTGCTAAGGGCAAAATGCATACTGGGGATCAGAAGGAAACGACACATACCGTTCGTTACCTCAGCGACGATGACGGTTTCGTAGCTCTTTAGCTCTAAATGAGAGAGGGAGGGTAATTGAGATTGTGTGTGTAGCAGCACAGTTCGTTGGTTGATCGATTTAAATTAAGATGGCCTTGTTAGCAAGGGTCCTTTCTAAAAGAAATAAAGAGGGTTGGTGTTGTCCTCTGTACTCAGTCTAACCAACTCAGACGTGCATCAGCACACAACAATATGGAAATTTATTGTAGTTCACTATTGCTTAAGATACCGAAATGGTAAATTAAATTACGGAGAGAGAGAGAGAGAGAGAGAGAGAGAGAGAGAGAGAGAGAGAGAGAGAGATTAATTTGATCGCGAAGTGAAAGAGCAAAAAGGTGCCCACTATTCTTCCCTAATAAGAACATCATTGGTGGCAGCAGCAGGGTTTTATACGGGTTCTATAAAGCAATAAACGCTCGGCTGGCCATGCCTTTCGTTTGATGGAGAACAGGTGAATTAAAACCAGACAGATGATGGCGAAGGGAAAAAACGACTCTTGCTATCTTGCGCTGCTAAAAAGCATAATAAAGTGTTGCCTTTGTTCGACCCGATAAGGCTTCCGACACATGTACGATCCTCGAATCAGATAAGATCGTCCGAAATGCATTAGACGGACGATACAATACTTTGATTTCTGCCTTTTTTTTTGTAAACCATAAAAGTCATTTAACATTTTTGTGACAATGGAAAAAAACTCTGCATCGGCATATAACCTTTTTTGCCTTTAAAACAAAAAGCTCTGGAAGTCAGGCAGTGGTAATTAGAACTAAGATGGCTCTTTATATTTCCTATTGACTTTCGAATGAAAGATTCACCATCAACGTAAGAGATTAACCCGGTCAAGTAACTGAACACGATTACAAAAAAAGTATAGCCCTAGGTTCATATGGACTTTATTTTCCAATAATTAGGCTCTTTATTGTTGACTTAGCTAAACAACAGCACACAGATAATGTACTGGGCGATATGGCATGACAATTTATTTGAAAACCATGAAATATATGCATTACTTTAGGCAGTTTGTAATGGACAAATTTAGAGTTAATATCATTCACGACCCTGGACCTTTTTGAAGTCTTCATAAAGATATGCAATGTGTTTCTGTGCACTTTTGTGTGCGGCAGCGATAGTCTATATGGGTGAAAAACTAAACGTTTAGACTTGCCGTCATCCAACCAGGGCTCAAGTCTGGCAACCGCCCCATATAAGCCATGCAGAGAGAAGGCACATAGTACCTTGCTTCTACCTTGGGGACGGTATGTGATTTCTGTAGCACTAGGACTCGCCGTCTAGTCCTCTCTTAACTGATCTTTTACGTATTACCGTCATTGTTGATGTAAGGCAGACAACGAAGTTTACTTCTAGAAAGACAGTACTGGGCATCTAGACAGTCTTCAATGAACCAATATCACCGGCGAATGCTACAGACAATTTAAATGATCTAACATGAATTTTGTGTTTGTAGGAACATTTTCCAAGAGAGAATGGGCATACGGAACTTACGTGGGAGAATTTTAAAGAAATCCTACCTAGCGTATATCGTCTCTCTCTTTTCTCACATATGATACACAACGTTTTACCCTTCTGTTCTCCGCATCCAACGCCGACAGCCGTAACCTTCTTATCCAACCCTACAGTCCTCTAACAATCCTTAATAGCCACCAACAATAAAGGCCACTTCGCTCGACACTATCAACAATGAACTCCATATAATGCTGGCGAAAAAGTCCCGGGTCCCTTATTCGCTAATGTCCGACAATCACGTTTTATAGACCTTACCGCCCCCTCCGGCACCTAATACTCACTCCTGCCCGCCGCCCGCCCCCACTCAATGACCACCACCACTCTGCTGCTGTCGCCTGCTGCTGCTGCTGCTGATGATGATGATGATGCAACCGCTGAGCAGCAGCAGTAATGGAAACACGGAAACCATGTTTATTGCTCTTGTGGCATCAGATATGCTGGAAAATTCACTTAAGCTCTGAATGCAAATAAAAAAAAGGGGGGGACATCTTGTTGCATTCAATGCTGCAGTAATCTGGTAATCAACATACTGCATCAACTCTAACGACCTCTCCCCATAAGGTGATTTTAATTCCCTTCGGAGAGGTTGTAACTAATAACCCAATTGCTGCCGACTGTGAAAGCAGCAGGGACAGAAAACGCGTTTGTGATTGCTGCAGTGAATGAGAATTTCTACTGTCAAATATTCAAAGTCCCGAAAAAACTTATATTGCTTCCCATTTAGAATTACAGAGTACAGGTGCGCACCCAACCCCTGCCCCCCCTCTCTCTCGCTTTGAGCAGAGATATATCTGATTACTGTAACATTTTAATAATGATAATATGAATCACAAAGTGTGACTCCATACGCATATTCTTGTTATGTGCTACACAGATACAGTGACCGCAGTGCACACGTCTCGCCCTTTGAGCTTAAGTGATGTTTAGTTTTCTTTGATGTTTACATTATCTTTGATTGGTTATTGTCAAGGCAGCTGTCATACTATATGTTATTTGCCACGGTATCTTTTAAACTTGAATATTTGTAACTAATCGCAGGATGGTAATAAAAGCAAAATAGCGAAGATAAAATGTCATCATACGTTTAAACTAGATGAAAATAAATATCATACATAAACACACACACACTATCACACTATATATATATATGTATGTATATATATATATATATATATATATATATATATATATATATATATACACATACACACACACACACACATATATATATATATATATATATACACACATATATATATATATATATGTATGTATATATACACACATTTGTTTGTATGTGTATGAATTATATGTTCTAATGCTTTCATACAAGGTACTGTGAACTAAAACAAGTAGATGGAAGCTTTTACGATTTTACCAAGAACTTCGATTTCTTCCTATCATTGTAAACTAGATAATAGTACTTAATCACAGATGTTAAAAATGCATAGCAACAAAAATCAAAAGTCAAAAGGACGAAGCACTCAACTTGAACATGTACATTATGTACTTGATAGACGTAGACGATCCAATTGCTAAATTAGCAGTTGTCATCAACACTAGCTATGGCAAGAGCGTTTGGTTTCGTAAGAGGGCTCTCCTATGACATATTTCGCCCTGCAGACCTCAGCGAGCGCAAACGCTTCATTAATTTCTCCGTATTTATTTTCATCAGTTACATCCAACATTCCCGTCATGTCCAGCTGCAATGACTCTGCAATCGCTCAGTCACTCACACGATCATTAAGTGGCTTGTCGCCTTCCAGACTCCGCCTGGCAGGGACCAGTTTCTTCTACTTGCCATTCAACGTAGATACTACTGGAAAATCTCTCTCTCTCTCTCTCTCTCTCTCTCTCTCTCTCTCTCTCTCTCTCTCTCATTTCTTAAGAAATTTCTCATTTCTTAAGAAATTATTTTTTTATAGCAGAACACGACGAATACAATGATTCACTAGACAGTATTCTGAAAGGTTGAAAAAACATAAAACTAGTTTTCAACAAGAAAGCCCAGACTGATATGTATATAGAAATTTACGCGCATATCTCTAAAAATATATATAACTCCATTCGCTGTATCATTTGTTCCTTATATTAGCTTCCAATGCCTCAGGAACAGGTCCACCTCTCTCCCCAATCCTACCAACCAAAGCCTCCTTCGGCTCAAACTTTGAAACCTGCGTCAAGCTGCGTCGATATCTATTTCTGGGGACCGGGCACTTGATAGGCCTTCATTTCTTGCTCTCAACGAAATCACCTAACATTTCTCTTTCTTTCCCTTTGCCAACCGTATTTGCATTTGGACAGCATTTAGTAAATGAAACCCAACATGCAATTTTTTTCCTTTTTCTTTTTTGCAATTTGGAAAAACGCTGGCTGAATGACAATGCTAAACAGCAAATTAACGATAACATGTCGTAGGGATACAACAGCAAAACGATGTCAAATAGTTAAGGTTACGCGTGTCCAGTGTTTACGTGCGCACATGTAAATACTGTATAAATAAATGTATACGTGAAGCAGAGGCATGCAGCCAAAAATGTCATGTCGATACTGGTTATAAACAGTAAGTCAAAGATTTTGAAGAAAAAGTTATGTAATTAAAATACTTTAATGGATAGACAAAAGTACACATTTCTTAAGAACGGAAAAAATAAGGAGTAGTAAGCAAAAGTCTACCTACTTTATCAAAACCACAGGTTATTGTGAGTTATCTCTTAAACTTCATGAGCAACGAATCTGAATATTAAATTCAGATTCCGAGCGGCAACTCTCAAACGATTTCTTTATGGGTGTAACTAATGCTGTACTGTCATGTACGTCCACCCTCTCGCCAACAGAAGCGAGCAAATATATTTCAGTAAAATCCTATACCCTTCACACGCCACGGAGGCGATCTCTTCATACGCTGACAAATATAGTTACACAACAAAGTGGACTGATACTGAATCATTGAGCGTAACTTCTTGGCAGAGGACACGTACTGATACTGACTTATTATTAAGTAATAATAGTAGCAAATAGACTTTTTAATTCCAAAGACTTCCAGAATGACATCGTAATATTGATTTATTATTAAGTGCAGTATGAAATAGACATTTTAATTCCAAAGACTTCCATAATGATAAATCTTAATATTGACAGTATCAAATAGACATTTTCATTCCACATAATTGCACAATGACACACATCTTGATGTGTCTATGACTGCTTGCTATACCTACAATTTGAACCGAAGCAGAGGACAGGAAATTTCTCACATTAACACATCAATAAAACAGACAAGATGAGAGTCACGAGTTATCCTGAGC
>NC_087207.1:64294374-64306874 GCF_015104395.2 Macrobrachium nipponense
TCAATTAAGCTTTAAGCTATCAGACTAATGCTACCATCTCCCACCCCCCGCCCCCACACCACCACACACAAAACAGGTATTGGCCTACGTGGAACCCTACTTGCTATTCTTCTATAAGCACAGAAAAAAGAAGCAACTTGGATTGGATATTCATATCAAAGCAAAATCTGCCACAAGAAAAGCACTTGCTGAAAAGAAGACAAGCATGATGTAATTAATGTCCAGAGGAGACTTCAAAGCGAAACCTCCCACTCACCTCTCTCTTCATTTTAGCCTGCAGGAGGGTGTGCAATCTATCGTATAGATTATGACTATTATTATTGTTGTTGTTTATGTGATTTGGGGAACCGGTGCGAGGAGGCGACGAGCCGCTCAGGACGCTCTCGCGGGCGTGCGTGAACAAGGACGCAGCAGATACTTGCTGGCGAAGTTTGGCTAGAATGTCCTCGCCCTCCAAAGCGCCTCCGACGGGCTTCAGTGGGCTGTCGCGGCCGCCCATCAAACCCAGACTGTCCTCTTGTTCCATGTCAGAGACGCGCTCGTCTGTACCCGACTGAAATGCAAAAAGAAAAGGAATTAATATTTCAACCATGAAAATAAAAACAAATAAAACACTCCTTGCACTCCTACCTGCCAAATATTTTCCATTTTGAAATTTACCTCTACAGTTGCGGAGGTCATTATCATGCATGAATATAGACAAAGAAACTTAGGATATCTTGGAATGATCTAAATGGCAGAATACCTAAATAAAAAACACAATACTACATGTTAAACTTCAGTCCTCGTGATATCGACAAAGTCTCAAGAGGATCCTATACTGTATACAAAAAGGAAAGTCTCTGGAAGACCTCCCAGGGATACCTGATCATCCATTTTGGCCTTATGAAGTGTGACATGTCTCGACTTTGGTCGCCATATACTGCCTAGAAGACACCTGCTAAGATGGGCTGTTATCATATCTATCTACCTGACGTTTCCTGATTACAAGCCCCCACCCCAATCCCTACCCCCTGACGACCTCGTACCCCAACGATACCCTTCTAACATACATTAACCCCAAGACATCAACCTTCACTTCTCTCTCTAACCGGGTATCAACTATAAAAACAATTTTTAGGAGCATTGAACTTGTGCAGCATTTAACGGAATATATCTAATTTCGGTTTGTGAATGTATTAGTTCCCACTAAGACTTTCTTTCTCCAGGCAATGAAAACAGAAAGGGAGTTTTGACGATGCAAGCAATTGCCGGTCTTCCATATTAAGGCTGAGAAATCTATTCTCTCTCTCTCTCTCTCTCTCTCTCTCTCTCTCTCTCTCTCTCTCTCTCTCTCTCTCTGTGTAATTCATTCTCTCTCTCATCTCCGTAATCAATTCTCTCTCTCTCTCTCTCTCTCTCTCTCTCTCTCTCTCTCTCTCTCTCTCTCTCTCTCTGACATGACCCTATCATCGGCGACCTTCGAGGAATGCACCAACATGCATGTTCCTACGTTCATTTGGCCACGAATTTTATTGGGCATGAACACGCGACTTTGACCTTTCTTGAGGCATCCACAAAGATTGAAATCGTGCCCTATCGCTGTGCCCACACCCCGTTCCTAAATGTCGCGGGTGGGGATGATAAATATAAACAATATTCATTAATGATGCAAAGCATTGAGAAGTGTTCCCAATAAGGGTTCAGGATTCGATCTCCCTTCCACCCATGGGTAGACCAGGGGTCCTACGAAGGAGCACGTCTCTTCCCTCAACACTCCCTACATCCTAAGGACAGAACGTTCCTGCCGTGTAAGACCTCCAAAGCTTCGGTGACGGACAGTACGCTGCTCATTTGATGCAAACTGCAATTTCATCTCAGAACAATCCTATTTCTCGGTGCACATCCTCGATTGCACAGCTCGAGTTTCACTACCAAGTTTAGAAAACGGAAACAGTTAGCATGAGAAAGATAAAAGAGGGAACCCCACCTCTCTCTCTCTCTCTCTCTCTACTGTCTTCAATTCGTAATTTTTTTTTCTTCAAAAACAAACATTTTAGTGATACATCGGACTCAGATCTGCAGAATTATTTTTTACCTTTTAGCCTGACACCTCCACCCATGCTAAGATAAACTTCATTGACTAGTGTCAAAGTACTTAATTTACTGTGCAGGTCAGTTATCATATGACACTGGATTTTAAATGAATATTCCTATATTGCCCACTATTCACCAAGGATTCGAACTCCGGGCGCCTCCTCTGCTCTTCCCCACACCGGGGGCCGCTCAGGTGTTAACCCTGCTGACTCTCCTATAATCTCGTTAGTGAGACGAACGTCATGACCCATAAACTAAAAAAAAATATACATACAAAAAAATAATCTATATATATATATATATATTATATAGTATATCTATATATATATATATATATATATATATATATATATTATATATAATATATAATTATAATGTATAATATATATATATATTAAAATATATATATAGTATATAGAATATATATATATATATATATATATATATATATATATATATATATATATATATATATATATATATATATATTATATGCGGCATATTCAAGGAAGTTCAAGAACGGTAATAAGGCATGAATTGACCTAGGTCAGTACGATGGGGCATGAAGAGAAGAGAGCGGGCAATGCCAAGGGACAACGTCAGGGAAATGAGAATGAAGCCAGAAAGACATGAACGGTGACAGAGCGTCAGCGTGAGAAGTCATGACGTGAGAGATCATCATGATATGAGAGAATGGGAGAATTCCTGATCGAAGGGGTGTTTTTGCACTTGAATGGAGAAGAGCTTGAGGGAGAGCGTGGGTGACGAAATGGGTCGAGGAGGACCAGGAATATGAGGGGGAGGTGGAGGAGGGAAGGGGAGGGGGGGGGGGTGGTGGTGCTGTGTGTAGGTGATATCATGAGACGTCGGGAGACCATTAAACAGAAAAGTCGTAAATCTAATAATACGATTTAATGGGCAATAAAGTTATGATCGAGCAGCTGGCTCCTTGCGGGAATGTGTGTGTGGCACGGGGCATGGCATGGGTATAGTAGATCCAGAGCAGGCATAGGGGAAGGGGGTTAGGGCTTGGGGGGGGGTCAAAAAAAAAAAGGAGGCGATACGGGCCTCTTGTTTATCAGGTTGAATCGAATACTCTCGATGGAAGGTGCCAATACTTTCAAGAGTTAAGAAAATAAATATCATCCTGCCGTTTTCCTCGTCGTCAAACGTAGTGCGCAGCGTGGCTCCTGGCTCACAATGAACAAAGTACTTGGTTGCTAGTCAACTGTAGCATGTCGCACCTCATGTCGCACCTCATGTCAGAGAGAGAGAGAGAGAGAGAGAGAGAGAGAGAGAGAGAGAGAGAGACAGCAGTAAATGTGAGTGATCAATACAATCATATATTAACATAAGTGGGAAGGTGTATGCATCGACGGTCAATATTCTACTATTCATCAGGATAAATAATCCATGAAAGAGCTTAAAGCTGTTCTCTCTCTCTCTCTCTCTCTCTCTCTCTCTCTCTCTCTCTCTCTCTCTCTCAGCCAACGTACAAAAGTACAAATGAAACACCCACCCATTCGAAAATAGTGGAAGATCAGTTAAAATATCACATCCCAGCAGCCACTTCGCATGATGTGATCAGTGCCATAGCCACAGGCTGAGATCATTCTATTTTCGTATGAAACACTCAAATACATACAATAAATACTGCTATTTAAACGATAGACACAACTAAAGAAAAAATATCGGATATAGTCAGCGTTATTTCTGGTTTCAATCAGAACACGAAAGGGTGCAAACCATGTGATTTTAAAGATATAAAAATAAGATTGAGTTCAATTCTGTCTCTAACTACATTTTCAGTCTTGAACGCTTCGCGTGAAAGATGATTTGTTTCACCAGTTGGAAATTGCTCCCTGACTCAAAAAATCAGGAAAATTAAGTAAGCAGAGAAAAGGGAAGCAAATGCTTAGGTTTTCATCACAGGTAAGGTATCAAGAAAACTGATTTAGCTCTTCACATATCTTGTCTGGTAAGTAATCACCTCAATGACAACATACTCATAGATTTGAGCTATGAGAAACATTAAAATAAACTCTTGGACTTTCCTTGGCTATGGAGTAACCACGAATATGACAGCAAAATCTTAGTTTTCGCGGCCGGTAAGCAGTCAGGAAGGTGAGACTGACAACTTGAGATTTTCGTAAGGAATATTTCACCATGATAACTAAAAAAAAAAGAAAAGAAAAAAAAAAACTTATATTTTGCCGTTTGTGGGTTATCAGCAAAAAATTAGAGCATATTGTAGACACTCTTCAAAACCACATCAGCTGAGAAAAATTAAACAAGTTAAACGAAATGAAATATAACTCATTCAATATCATGTTCAGCAGTAAGACATGTAATCACGTATTGAAGTTGAAACGAAATTAAATATAACTCACTATGCTACCGACTGTGACACTCGTTCCTCTCTGGATTATTTCAATTATGACTTCCGAACAGAATTCCCGACAAAAACAATAATAAATAATTAGTTATAAAATGCTATGCCCCTCCCCCACCCCACCACCCCATCTCTCTCTCTCTCTCTCTCTCTCTCTCTCTCTCTCTGTTGAATATGGTGGTTAGAGTAGGCTCAAGCTGACGTCATAAGACCAAGGAAAACTAATAGTAGAAAGAACATAAGAAAAATTGATGTAATTTCGAGTTCTCTCCTACATTAGAGCACAAACAAAAGCGCCGCCCAGTGCATGATCGCGTGTCTAATCGCCAGCCCTTAAGTGGACGGGCAACGATCACTCTTAGGTGATACGCCATAACTATACAATGCAAATGACAACCGTGATCATGTCCAGAGCAAGCGATAAGACATCGTCATTAGAATCACTTCTTCGTTTTTTTCACTCTTGTCACATAAAAGAGAAATTCCCGAGGAGTATGTTTCAAACCTGGTCTTTTCATTTTGACTCCATAAGTTCATGTTTATTGCGAATGAAATATTTATCACTGAAATCAACTGATAATCACGCATACTGTAAATACAACTCGAAATCCAATTCACAGCAAGGACTGTTTATTTCCCTGACAGATCACTGTAAAATCTGCAATAGATTACTTTTGTATGTTGGCTCCCCTCCCTCCCACCCTCCCAAAATGCCAAATCTGAACCTTCTTGAACTTGCCCGAGATCAGATTAGGTGCAACCTATGTCAAAAGTATAATCTGAATCGCTTCATAACTGTGCAAAGAGGGACACAAACCTCAAACTTTTAGTTACCACCTAAAGTAATATCATCCCTAAACATAACAGGAAAACCCAGACATCTAATAACGCATCCAAGAGCAGCCTCATAACCAAATATCGCCGAAATCCGATCATTACAACCCAAGTTGCTAAGCAAACGAACCTGTGATGGATTGGACAGGAAGAAAAGCAAACAAGGCGACCTTTTCTTTGACCGGCCCCTCAGTCCTCTTCCCCAATCGCTTCGCTAGTAGTAGATTATAACGGCACGCAAAACGTTACATTTAAAAATATGAATCGCTACAGATTTTCTTTAAATTAGTACAGATTTTATTTTTCTTATCCTCTGCTGTCTACTCATTCCAGGCTTCAGTCTTTCGTTTTCCTTAGTCTCGTCTCCTGTGAGATGTGGATATACTGCTGCTTTGGATGTTGGACCCACATTTTGTTCTACTTCCTTGGAAGACTGGACCATTATTTGGCCTTCTGCTCCTCTACAGTGGGGCCGACTTTGTAGCCTACTCCTTCTCCGCAGGTTACACCTACCTTTCGGTCTACGCTGCTATTCCTTTCGGAGGGCATATCTACTGTTTGACCTACTCTTCTGGAAGGTGACTCACTTTTTTATCTTTATACATACTTTGGAAGTTGAGTCTACTGTTTCCTTACCATATCTTCCTTTTTCTTTGTTCCTGATTGATAGGTGAGTGAGAAATGGCAGACCTCAAGTCTGACTTCACATAAATTTATATATAATATTACATACAAACAAACATACAGACATACATACATATATATATATAGAATATATTATATATATATATATATATATATATCTATAATAAGATATATTATATATAGAAATATAATATTAATAGATATAATTATATAGATAGATATATATATATATGATATATATATATGGATATATATATATATATATAGATAGTGAGAGATATCTAGATATATATATATATATATATATATATATAGATATATATATATAGATATATTCTTACATAATATATATCATATATATAATATATATATAAGAATACATATATATATAGTAATAATATTAATATATATATATATATAATATATATATATCTATATAGGAATATATTAATTAATACTATATATATGTCTGTGGGTGTTTTATTATACGATTACCAGCCATTCTAAAGTCAAAGAAACATAGCAATGCAAAGGAAAACAATCGCCATAAGAGTAGTAGCAACAGTAGTAATGGCGGTGGTAAGGCTAGCATTAGTGGTAAGTAGTAGTTGTATATATTATTACAAAACAAAGTTAATGATTAGGCTTCGTACAATACCCAACGCAGGATTTCTTGATTATTATGGCAAACAGCAAAAGGTTACAGGCCGAAAAAGAAAATCTATAACGGTAATTATTATAAAAAAAAATTATTGGAACACCTCAAAAGACGTATTTGTAACACGCTTTATTCTGCCTTTCCGTATTATGTAGAGAGTAGTCTCTGATGCTGGATGAATCCGTAAAAAAGAAAATCACCAGCAGAAAAAGGCTCCTTTCCCAAAAAAAGCCAGTAATCCTCTTCGCTGTTCAGTTTCCAGATCTTTAAGGAGCGGAAGTACGCAGCACTCCTATGGGTGCGAAGTGTACCCATTACACAAACCATCACATGCAGACACCATGACTGACTCTGCTCAGATGTAAACACGAGTCTCATGGAATCTATTCACTGCAGAGTTTGAGTAGCAATAACTGCAATTTGTTCATGGCAGCCTTTTGTCTGTTGAAACGTCAACGGAGGCTCATGGCCTTCATTCGTTTCTTGGTGTTTGTGTACGACACAGTTCAAGTCGTCAATTATAGTCTTTGATCCATTTAAGTGTAACACGGGTCCTCTAGAAATTATTCATCGCACAGAAATAGTTTAAAAATCGACAACATTGTCACCAACATGCCTTAATTTCCATTCGTGGAAATTCGTGGGTGCCTGCTCTGTGGTTGCCACCAGAACTACTTAAAAATCAACCAGTAAAAATCAAGTTATTTAATGTTCAATAAGCAACCAACGTTCCGTGAAAATTATTTAGAAACGCCCACCCATGAGAAATGAGCAAAATTACACGTAATCGGAAATCCCTTCATACGAACTAGACGTTCCTCCCTCCTACCCCCTCCCCAGGAGCAGCAGAAAATGAATAAGTCAAAATCAAGCAAGTCGACCGTCGAGTTAGCGTACTAAGTAAGGATATAGTAATCAATCAATTCTCAACTCGGACGTTTTCACTTTCGTATTTCTTCAGAGCTCTCATCATTTTGGGTTTAAACAAGTATTGAAACTTGTTTACTAACCAAACGACACCATCTTGAATTGAAAAAGGTCTTTTTGATCATAGGGAAATATTGTCTTAGCAAAGGAAGAACACATTTACAAATCGGCCTTTTTATGCTTTATACTTTATTGGTGAACTTTACATTACACAAACAGTTGATAGACGCGTGTAATAAAAAAAAAAAATTAAGATCACCTCACACTGAATAAACAATAACCCAATTTTCCCGTAACACAACCTCAAAAAGGTGACCCTATCGAAAGGGGCACTTAACAGTACTACTAAAAACAAGTGGTCAAATTCCCTACATATGATGAAAGCGTGTTGGGAAAAAAGTCAATTCACGCAAAATACTTCTATGCGCGAGACTTTCCTGCTATGCATACACTAAGGTTTGGCAAGACGTAGGCCTATTCACAAGGAAATATTGACAGACAGTTGAAGAAAAAAAAAAAAACATTCAAACGTCTCTGTGATAAACCTAGAAGCTCATTTGAATTGGAAGAAATTTGTTCGTATGTGCAGCAAGTCCTCTCCAGCAGCTGCATGTAGCAACTTACAAATGAGTCAGTATGCAAATTCTCATGGAAATGTGGCGCGATACAACGCGCTTTGTAGGCTCTTCTCCCACGACCACATTTTCAATTAGGGATTTTCGGACTCAGTAATGGAGCCATGATCTCCTGAAATCGAGAGGGCTGTGACCGGAGAGAGAGAGAGAGAGAGAGAGAGAGAGAGAGAGAGAGAGAGAGAGAGAGAGAGAGAGAGAGAGAGTCTCTCTAGATAACATTAAGTACATCACAACAACAGAAAGACTGATATGACCAAAGAAACTCGCAAGACAGAGAAAGAGAATTATGAATGACAAATGAAAATTGTGAACGACCGTGGCAGATGTTTCAAAAGAAATTTCCAATAAAAAGCTTAAAAATAATTTAGAGAGAAATACAGCTATTAACCTTTGCTTAATCCCGTGTCATTATCTATTAAGCATAAATTATCCAAGTCATTCACACAACTATGATACCAAATATCCTATTCACATTGAGTTCGTCACTGGAGGGACCTCAGTACATTCGACACTTGGGATGCTCTAACGTTGTAAAGAAGAAAAAAAAGTATTATGAAGGATAATTTCACGAAAAATCCGACAGTGATTATTAAGCGGAATACGCCTTCATTAACAACCTTTAGTGACATTTATCAGAAAGCCGTCCTGTCTTAATGTAGGCTATTACAAGTAAAATTACGAACAAACTATGAGCTAGTTAAATGTCCTCTAGTGGGTTAATTACCATGATAACGTCGTGTCCAAGAACTCCGTTTATCATGATTTATAGCCAAACGTTCAGGCAACTCAACCAATCAACTTTTCAAAGGAATAATCCTTTTGCAGCTAAAGTTATTCTTCGGCAAGACTTTTTTGTGAAATCTAAATCTCCTCCAGCCACCATAAACATAGCAGTTGATTTCATTCAAAATCAAATTATACAATTTGTAAGTTTCTTGAAGAATTGTAGTTCAATACATCTATAACTGATGAAAAGAATACATAGACAGAGAAAAGTACAAGCTATGAAATTCCCTATTTTTACTGACAAAGGAAGGCAGGACATCCCAAGTTTTTTTTTTTTTTTTTTTTTTTTTTTTTTTTTTTTTTTTTTTTTTTTTTGTATGACATCACCAGGTAAATATGTGGAAGGCGTTTCAGCCAGGTGGGCGGAGCCTATCCCATTCAGCAGCTATATTACAGGTGGTCCATCTAACCCCCAGTTGCCTATGTGGAGTTGTAGGGCAGGGGGTACCAAGAGTAGAGATGGAACCATGACGCTTTATACAGACATTTGGTCAGAAAAGTATTCACAACTGCTGCTCTCACGGAAGCTCCCAATGGGTGTAATAATGTGTCATTAAATACTCTACTACAATGTATCTCGCGATGTCATTAGCGTTTCGCCTACAATAATCCTTTTTTTCAAGTTAGTCCCATACAAAACGATACTAATGCTATTGTTAGTCTAAAACATATTTGAAAAAAAAAAAGACAATTCACAAACAAGAAAAAAAGGTGATGATAAAATTAGCAATCATGCATAGCAGCAAGCTGCAGCAAATCCAAATCTGCAAATCATCACAGCTTTACTTTCCAGCATGATGTATAATATATATATATTTCCAGCATAATGCGTAAATATATATATTTATATATATATATATATATATACCTATATATATATATATATATATCATATATATATATATATGATAGTTGCTGCACACTGACAGATAAGGAAATTACAAGTAAGCTACGCGTTAGAATTCTTCACTTCACATCAGATGAAAAACCAAATCTTATCCCTGATGACAACACACACAAATCATAAGGTTTAAATCCACTGCCGATGATTTTTCTCTTCAAATTATGGGTCCAGTGACAGGAAAAGGAAAAAATAATAAACTGTTCATTGGCAAAAGAAGATAAGAAAGAAATGTCAGTCATGGAGGAAGATTTGTGGTATCATTACCATCCAACAAGGATGAAATAAAACGAAATGGAACAAGAGAATGACTATTGGCCAGCGTTCAGCCTCAATTGATCACACCATGCAATCGAGAACCATCAATGAAAGAAAGAGGAAAGGACACTTCTCACTACCATCCAAATGAGCAGCTGAAAAGGGGACTAGAGCGCTCACTGCAGGGAAGACAGATCCTGGATGTGCACAATAACACACGAGCGGCTGTGTCCACGGAATCCATCACGAGCGAGAGCGCTACTGAGAGAAACGTGGTGATAATTGTGAAATTCGAAATCAAGATTAGTCTTCGTTTGAATTATATTCGTTTCCCATACATAGCCATTAAAGAATTTGGCGTATCTTAAAATATGCCAGTACCAATTCACGTTAGACGTTCAAATTCGAAATATGCTAAAAAAAAATAATAAAATAAAAATAAAATAAAAATAAATGCGACAGGTACTAGTAACAATAAAATTGTATCACACAATACCAACCATTTTCTTTTATGCAGCGAACACGACTAATATGAATTTAATTTCTGATAAGCCTTATTACAATCTCTGGTTCTGAGAAGTGCATATTGGACTTGGAATGGAAATTCTATCCACAAAAAAAGACTATCCTGAATATAAAAAAAAAACAATATAAATGCAATAAAAATGCTTTTTTTTTCAAAATCTTACTATACTATAATGGGCGTTATGTTTGTCCGTCTGCCATTCAATCACGGCCAAATGGCTGGTCCGAATGGCTGGTCCGATGGGCATGAAACTTAGCAAGGTTATAGTGGGGACCCCTAAGATGGTTTATAATGGGGATTCATCCTACCTCCCCCGCCCCCTCCGAAGGAGTGAGGGTGAGAAGGGATTCCCTGAAACGGAGCTGGTTCTGCCCGTAGACTGTTACTTTACGAATTTATCATACAAAATTTCTTTCTGGAAAAGAATACTATAGAGTAAACATCAATGACATAATAGTTAAAAAAAGGACTAGCGAGTCACTTATATGAAGCAGCAGATGAAAATGCTTTTATTAAGGATTGGTAAATTGCTAGTGAAAAAACGACATAGCAATCTGAGCAACCTTCAGCAACGAGAAATATGAATATCTCTAAGTTTATTGCAGAAAAATTCAGACGATCGTTAGTACCATACACAATATAGTGCACACAAACAGCATCCTTCCAACACCAGTGAAAAAGAAGACATTCCAAAGAGCCGACAGGTAGCACCCAGCCAAGACTGCCGACAGGTAGGGCCCGTTCAAAACGGGCGGCAAGCAACCCCTGTCAACACTGGTGGCAAGAGGCGACGGATCATCACTGGTCGAAAGGAGCAACTATTCAGCGCTGGTGGAAGGAGCAACCATTGAACGCTGCCGTTCAACACTGGTGAAAGGGAAAGAGCAACCATTGGACGCTACCGCTCAACAGTAGTAAAAGGGAAAGAGCAACCATTCATCACTGATATAAACAAACTCCCTTTTGTTCCGCAAGACTAAATTTTTTTTTTAATAATATTAACTGAAAGTAGCACAAAAATTTATTATCGTATGCGGCGTGTAAGAATGGCTTGAGTCTAAGTAATATGCAATCCTCACACAGAATGGGCCTTAATGCATAAAAACCTTGCGAGTCCTGAAAGGAATGATCGCGCCATTAGTTTACGAAAAAATGTAAATATGCTAAAATACTACAGAAAGCATTATTATTGAGTTTTTTGGAAGTTGAGATGGCACCATTCTTGTCAATGAAGTTTACCTCTAAGATATTATTATTATTATTATTATTATTATTATTATTATTATTATTATTATTATTATTATTATTCAACAACTCGTGCATGATGTCCTCCAAAGGAAGAACGGTCGCCGAATTCAGGTAGCCCTTCGGGGGGAGGGGAGATTTGGAAAAGTAAACGGAGACTGTCATGCTACTAAAAATCAACACCGCGCTTCTTCCTTAAACTAATTAGGGGAACATTTTATGTAAAGTTTGCAGATATTTCTCTGCTGCAATATTTGCAAATTCTTTTCATTCCTTCAGCCCAACTCAAACACCACCTCTCCTTGCAGCAAAAAGGAACTCTGCCATGACACACCAAACGGCATTTCAGAGAGGCCCTCTCCTCTTTGTACGAGGAATGAGGAAGATAAAACAAGGCCCGATCAATACCCTCAGTGCTGACGCCTGGCCACAAGGTACGATGGCAGACATGTGCGGGTCCGACAAGTTAGCCCCTGGCTCGTATCAAACTTCACTGGACAATGTGCAAATTTGCAAATTTAAGGAATGTTACAAATGCATGGGATCATTTTTCCTGGGTTCACTAATATAGCCAGTAATGGCCTCTTTTTTTCGGACTGGAGTCATTTCGCTAATGA
>NC_087207.1:64314374-64321874 GCF_015104395.2 Macrobrachium nipponense
CCAAAAAGAGAAAAGAAAGAAAGAGAGAAAGAAAGAAAAAGTCCGGAGCCGATCCTTCTAAAGTGGGACAAGAGAGAATCACTGCACAGTTTCGAACGGCTCCTGAAAATCAATTTAACTTCCCTGTCGCCACACGGCCTCCAGGCCTCCCCCCTCATCCCCATCCCCTACTGGGAGACACTCCCTCTCCCTCCCCGTCGGCCACATATGGTAAAAAATGATTATAAAATAACCGCAAAAAGGAGCAATTCATCTTTGTCCTTCGGCGTTAACGTAAAGTAACCATCAATTTGGGTCATCAGCCGAAAATAATGTCGATAATCAGGAAATGGAAACGTCGGCAAATCGGGGAAGGCAACAAACACACGGACATGTCACTGAATAGGATCCTGCCTAAGAGAGAAAAGAAATAACTAAGCAAATCCAGAAACACAAACAAATAATCGAATAAACAAAGTCACTTCTCCGTGGCCATCATGAGCCATCACGAGCAGCACACTTTCTTGATGAATTAGGTAGAGTGAAAACAATGTGGAAGTGAATATATGCCTCATATTATAATAATAATAATAGAAATCTCACTGAGGATCACAATGAACCGCATTCTCCCTCCAGCGAGAGGCCTTGGAGAATCGACTCGAACAGTTTCTCAGTTATTCAAATCACGAATCAATTCCCATTCCTGGATCACACTATTCAGCAGCCCAATCAGACCAGGGATTTTCATTCATCTATCATTGCCATACGTTTATGGAGAAGACCGATGGCCTCCCAATCCGGTTTCCGCGCAAGAGCCCGTGCTCACGGGTTTAGTTATCTAACAATCATCACCATCCAACAAAATGGCTTTCCAAATAAATAAGTCTTGTGAGGCCAAAACGACCTAAATCCAGTTTTTACGTAAATGTTGACATATGAAAATTCAATTATTTATACTGAAAATTTAACTAACCAAAATTGTAAAAGGTATACTATAATGTGGTAAATTCAGTAAGAATGAATATTGCGTTCATCGTATAGACGTGTAAAAGCAAGAAAGAAAACCAATAAACATTTTTGACTTTACATAAAGACTACGAACATTTATCCGAAAAAGGGAGCTTTGCTTTGTAAAAGCATAAGGCAAGTTTAAATACCATGGAGGAAGAAGTCGATACGTTAAACCATTATTGGATTATTCTAACTAAGCTGGTCATATAAGAAAAAAATACAAGTGCTCTGAGAGGAGAGAGAGAGAGAGAGAGACGAGAGAGATGAGAGAGAAGAGAGATGCGAGAGAGAGAGAGAGAGAGAGAGAGAGAGAGAGAGAGAGACTTAAGCCTCAACCAGTTGCTCCGGGAAATAAAGGCATTCGTTGAAATCTAATCAAATTTCTTATGCTATGAAATAGAAAAATTTCACATCTAATTCCAGGCCTTACATTTTTCATAAAAATAATACTAAAATTTTAATAAGATTACCAGAGTGCTAAGAAATAATAATAATAATAATAATAATAATAATAATAATAATAATAATAATAATAATAATAATAATAATGAAACACCAGACATTTGGCGCGATAACATCGCTTCCCTGGCTCCAAATGAGCAAAGATCTAGGGGCACCCTCCAAGGAGCAGGCAGGTAGTACTAGTATAACCAGCCCATCAATATTGAATTTTGTATCAGCGCTGAAACACTCGAAGAACCTCATTCAGTAGCGCATAATAAAACCCGAATCGGAGGCCATATATGACAAATATCCATAAATCAAATCAATTCTGGCTTCAATATGGATCGAGCCCATAAAGTGTCAAGACATGGCCTGCCTCCAATTCAGTAGGTCTGCTTACTGCTTCTCACGGTAATATTATCGCCTGCCTACTCCTCCTCATCCCCGATAACTACCTGCTTAACAGGTCCCTGATATCTGCCCAAAACAGCCCCGGGCATCAACCAACTCTTTTCTGCTAATTAATCAAACTTTAACGTTATCATAACAGGTGAGGGCAGCGACACAGCAAATGAAACCCAAGGGAGTATTGTTCTAAGGATTCTTTTCGTTCCCGCGCGGGTACCGTTACCGTTGCCGCACCTGACGGGTTATGGAAGTCTGAGACCTAAAGAAAAATGGCCCTTATTCCCCCCGGTCGCAAGGGTGGGAATGGCCAGACGGCACTTCCTCACGCCGCCAGTGGGAGGTGCGATTCTTATCAATTATTGGCGGGTATTGGAACATCCTCCCAGAGGAGCTGATCTGGGGCGTCGGCCAGCGTCATACTGGTATTATCCTTCCATAATCAAACTGCCACTACCATGCCATCATGGAAGTGCCATAATCCGGCCATAAAGCCACAATCGCAAAAATCAAATCAAGCCCTTCATAATACTCGGGGCTATCGCCCTTCCAACTCTGTGCCTCTATGCATTGAGGGCCCGTTTTGAATTGAAGGGTTCACAAAGGAGATCTCTCCAGGGACCATCGCTCCCCTACAAAGTTTACATAAATCACAATTACTCTTCCCTGAAAGTTTTATAAAGAATCGCCACTATCCTACAGAAGTCTGATAAAGCCTCTTTACTTTTATCAAATGTTTATAAAACCATGACTGTTCTTGAAAATGTTTATACTGAACCACCGCTCTTATGAAACATTTTTTATAAGGAACTAACTCCGGCATTTTTCCTTACATATAATAAATAAGCATTATTTTTCTTTTAAAATATTACAAAGATCTATCAGACTTCAACAACATTTTACCAGTAATTTAATTTTACTGTCTTTGACGAAGTACAACTTTTTACTGTTGCAAACCTATTATTTTTCTGGCGAAATTTAATAGAAAAAGCAATAATTTCGGGGGAATGATAACGTGTGATTTCGTACAGCTCAATGAAATTGTTTGTAGACAATTCCATGCCAATTTGATACCTTTTTAACGTTTAAATCTGAAAAAATCTGCGCAAGTGCCCACACAAAAACATGAATACTGTATATTCATATACAGTATTAGCTTCTGAGGAATCCTCTCGTGAAGCAACATATATTATGCGGACGAATGTGCTGACAACCCCTTCTACAAAATTAAAACTAAAAACATGCGGTGGAATAATGTATTAATAACCAAATAAGAAGTCTATGACACGTAGTTACTCGAAAATATAAACATACCTAAATTAGCACCAACCTTCATGCTATCGAATCATCGGATGAAACTCTTATAAATTGTCGTTACATCATGATGAGGAATTTATAATTCATCGCTTGAGAAACCACGTGACAACGCAGCGAAGTTCGACATACGACAGTCAATACCCTGTATCAAATGGACAACCAAAGCGTTGCTGTAAGTCGCTCTGAAGCTGTTACTTATAAAATAACAAACTTGTGTCAATAGCATAGCATTCACTCTAGGAAGTCACTGGGCCTCGTCCTACAGGTCCTATAATACACTTACTGCCCTCCTTAATTAGCAAATGATGGGAAACTGTTAACCACTCTATGAACAAAGAACAGCTACATTTGGGCCTTGGAAGCTTAAATAGTCATTGATTAACATTCTTCCGAATATTTAGTTGCCACCCTCATCTCCTAATCATCAAATTCCTTTCCACTCGAGGGGTTATTCAATAAATGACTCGTAACAACCCTTACAACTAAGTAGAGATTGAGACGCCTTCCATTTTATTTTTCCCATCAAGGTAACTACGTATGTGGAGTGCTGTCCAAATTACTCAGTAAATCATCAATATGTTTCTCTGCGCAGATTGTTTTCACACGAGCTCGCGTGAAAGTGTTGATTATAGTCATTAAACGCTGGTTTCCTCCCTTTCAATTCTCTCTCCAGTTGTCGCTAACTTGACCTACATCCCTCACAGTGGTGCACCACTTTGCACAAAAACCCTCGATTCCAGTTATGATGAAATGGAACATTTTAGTCTGTGTCGAAAGCGATGCAGTTAATCTAAAGTTTTATACGTTACTGGCGTTTCTGGCAGTCGTTGAGGAAGCCTAGCATCTACATAGCAGCCCCTTTGGCCTTTACTTGCTGCTTTTAGTCTTTCAAACGTTCTATGACGGTAACATAATTGAAAATAAAATGACACAACCTAAATGAAACTCCTCTTCAACTCGTGTTACAGTTACATAACCCTCCTAATGCAAAAGCAAGGACCGCTTGCCTTAAAGTTCTTTGTATGGATCGGTAAAGGTGAAATTAGAAAGATATGAACTCTAGTAAAACAAGACTGATTAGCCAATCTGAGACCTTAATTCCAATACATATTTTACTGTGCAACTGCGACAGTTGCTAAATAAATGTTCTTTTTTACTGTATCGTTACTCTGCTGAGGTGAAACAATATCTCACTTCCAAGTAATATGAGTCATCCAATCACCTCAATGCAAAACGGAGGATAAGGATGCCCGTAAGTTTGCGAGATGTCCTTAGGCTTCCCTTAGCATTTCTGACTTCCACACTCCTTCAGAAACTTACTGTGCCTCTACTGATTTAAGCAGTCAAGTAGGAACTTTTAGATAAGATGTCTGTGGTGATCGCAACAAAGTTATAATGGGCAAGGGCAAGCAACACGGTAACGTACGACTTGCTCTAAGCCTAAGCACCAATCATTTCCGGCGCCAAACACTCTCGGAGAAAAAGACTATATATATTATATATATATATATATACACACACACACACACACACACATATATATATATATATATATATATATATATATATATATATATATATATATATATATGTGTGTGTGTGTGTGTGTGTGTGTGTGTGTGTGTGTGTACAAAATCCATACCTTGTATATATATTATATATGTGTGCGCGCGCGCGCGAGAGAGAGAGAGAGTGCCCTATATTCATATTATACATATGTGGTTGGCAGGGGGGGGGGGTGTTAAAACCTGCCTAAATCATCCATTCAAGTAGGGAATCGAACCCGGTTTCTGCGTGAGCTTGGGACTAACCTAAAAATACCCACCCTCCCTCAGCTCCATCCATGTTACGAGCAAAAGCACCTTTGCTGTCATATGGTCAGCTTAGCCTCGAAACTAAGCATCACTTTATTTGCAACTTCTACGTGATGAATTTCTTGATAAAAATCAAACTCTAGCAAGAAAATAATCAGACCTGATATTGTGTATTTCATTTAATCTGAGGCTCTTGAAATGTCGTCAATGAACGCCGCACTTAACCGGCAAATACACCCAACGATATTGGCCAAGAAACTCGAGTGGAATTGGTCCTGCCGTGGCCAATAGGCCCACCCAGCTTTGAGGTCCTATATTATGAAGGCGGAGATCAAGCAGTCTTACGACAACAGTCCACAATAATGCTGTCAACAATGTCTTTATTACCTGGACACAATGCTGCCTCCTCCTACCAAACCACCCAGGGAGGAGTTTAGATAAAGCGATATGGATGAGACTCACACGAGGAACAATCAGCCTAGCCTCTGCCCGCCCCACAAATCCCACCCCCCTACCTATTTCCCTCAGACATGGCAATATACTACGCTGGCGATATCACAATACAATGCAGAGAATGACGTTTCACTGATGTACATTTCAATGTTTTTCTCTCCGCTGGAAAAAGGCAAAAATGTTTACGAGTTCACTATTTCCTTCGTCGAAAAAGGCTATTCACTGACAATCGTACTGAAGTTTTCACATCCATGTATTCTGGGGAAAGAACAGGCTAGATATTCATACATAAAGCTATATAATAGCGCTTATACTTCCATCAATTTTGCCGCCAAAGAGAACCCCGAATCGCAATTTGTTGTCTTAGGGAACTACAAAAGGGAAAGTAACTACGAGACTGTAACAGCAGCAGCACCTGTGCAAGGAAATTGTATCAACACCGACCAGCCACACAGGTCGGCATTTTTGATCTGGGAAGCATATTTGACATCACGAGCCGGAGCAACTTTGCGCCCTCCTCTCTCTATATCACAAACATAAACTGGATTCTCTCTCTCTCTCTCTCTCTCTCTCTTTCATGGAAAGGGGGGTGTCTCTAAAACAGTTAATATTTCGGTTCTGATTAAGTCTTTTCAGGACAAGCTTGCTATCATTCTATAACCTTGCAGCAACCCAACACACTCGACTAACCTGTACGTACTAATTCACAATTCACTGAATATTTCTTAACCATACATTTACAGTTTTGTATGCATGCATATACACACACACACACACACACACATTATATATATATATATATATATATATATATATATATATATATATATATATATATATATATATATATATATATATATATATATATAATTGGATTACACCAGGGGTCAGCATTAAGCCAATTTTTGTTTGTGCTGGTCATGGATGTGTTGAGTGAAGAGATTGAAGGTATGAAGAGCTGTGGGAGATGATGTACGCCGATGATCTGGTGATTACTGCTGAAAATGAGGAGGAGCTAAAAAGAAGGGTTGGAGTGTGGCAGGAGTCTTTAGAGAGGGGTGGCTTAAAGGTGAATGTGAATAAAGCAGAGGTTTTGCTGAGCAGTGGGGAAGATAGAGACAGAATATTAATACAAGAAAGAAGAGGCTCGATTACAAAACAAGCAGAAAAGTTTAAAGACTTAGGCTCTACTTCAAGCCAAGAGGGAGGATGTGCGGCTGAAGTTGACAGCAGGATAAAAGCTGAATGGGAGAAGTGGAGAGAGGAAGCTGGAGTGGTATGTGATAAGAAAATGCCAATCAGGCTAAAATAATATATAACACAGTGATAAGACCAGTATTAATGTATGGAGTGGAAACGTGGGCCCTAAGAAGAAAAGAGGAAGTAAAGATTGAAAGAACAGAGATGACAATGCTGAGGTGGATTATGGGAATATCGCTGCTTGAGAGATTGGAAAATGATGAAATAAGAAGGGCAGGCTTAGTAAAGATTACAGAAGTGTGATAAAAGTCACGATTGAGATGGTATGGGCATGTGTTGAGAATGAATGACAAGGAGGGAGTAAAGAGGGCTTGGGAGGAACTTGTTAGATGATGATGATCAAGCGGGAGACAGAGAATTAGATGGCGAGATAAAATGAAGGAAGATGATGCCTTTGATAAAAGGCAGTGGAGAAGGCGCATCAGGCAACCGACCCCTTAATGTAGGGATAACGGAGGGAAAAAAGAAGAGATATATATATATGTGTATATATATCATTATATCTAATGAAAGGAGCTGTTAAGAATGCCAAAATGTAGAAAGCAAATACTATAGCTCAGAGACCAAACTCACTCTCATCAGGTAGGTGATGAATGAGAATAGTTACAGAAAAAGCGGTGTTTATACCAAGAGGTCCACAGGTCAGACGTTTCTCTTTAATCTCCTTAATCGCTGGTTGGATGAAGATTTTATCTTTAATGTCTGCATTCCAAGCTTTTTTCTTTAATCAAAGCTGATTCTTCTTTATATATTATATATATATATATATATTATATATATATATATATATATATATATATATTATATATATATATGT
>NC_087207.1:64326874-64348463 GCF_015104395.2 Macrobrachium nipponense
TATATATATATATATTATATATATTATGCATATTGTATATATTCTATATATAATTAAAATTAATAATAAAATATAATATATATAGATCTATGATATAAATATATATCATTAATATATATATGATATGATATATATATATAATAATAAGCAATATTACACAATTACCTCAACTTCTCCCCTTCCTCACTCGTTTGGAATATGCCTTTAATTATAAATCCTGAATTGCAACTGGAAACAACAGAAGGCAGAATCCGTCCCCTTCCGTGGCTGAACAAGAACAATCGCGTTTACCATTAAATTACTTTACTGTGCTTCAAAAGCTTTTGCTGACGACTATCAAAAACAACATTGTATTCGAACCTTTGAGCCAATATCACACCTCCTGCATGTGATGAAAACTTTGTTAGCTAATCAAGCTAAGTCGTACATTCAGCTATGAAAAATCACGTAATAATAATAATACGGGCCATTTCATTACAGTTCAATTTACTTAAATGTCACGTATTTATGTTTCTCACGACGTCACTCATATAAAAACAAAAATTGAAAATATATATATATATGACTATATCTACTATATATATATATATATATACATATATATACATATATAGAATATGTAATATATATATATATATATTATATAATATATTATATAATATAATATATATATAGTATAATATATATATATATAATGTATAATGTTATATATTATATATATATATTAAATATATATACTACTATATGATATATATAGTATATATATATATATATATATATATATATATATATATATATATATATATATCTGCGGACACTGATGGGCAAAGCTCTCCAGCTACTCAAACATCATTCCAGGGATCTGCGCATTAAAAGATTCGGCAGATTTGTCAAGCCCCAACTCTTAAGACCTAAAATGCAGTTACAGAAAGATGACGACTACTCGGCCTCCTGAGACGCTCCGTCGCGCCTATTCAATTCGGTCTTCACCACCAGATGGGTCAGCTGTAGATTCCCGGCGTCGATGACCAAAGCCATTGCGAGGCTAGATAAACAAATCAAATGAGGTGAGGCAAAAGTGTCGGTCGTCATAATTAGCCCATCAGCACTATTAAAATTATCTGCGTATTACTTTCCTTGTAGCATCATACCTACTTCGGTTATTTTGCCTATTAGATGAGTTTATGTATCATTCAGTAAGTATTCAAAGCACTCTCCCACACAAATATACATATGTGTTGTGTGTATGTGTGTGTTGTGTGCCCCAATGTAAAACGTAAGTGCGCTTCCATGTATATTTTGTATATTTATTTTCTTCGGAACGGGAAACAGCGAATGAGGACGAATAACCAACCAAATTCAATTATTCGTCTGTTTTTTTTTTTTCTTTACGCAACGCTGTGCTACACGTGACGCTTGCGTGACAATGTACTAATAAGAGTGGCCGCCAAGGTTAGGTTAGGTAGGGCAGTCATAGGGGAGGTTAAGAGGGGGTGGGTCCAGGGGGGCAAAATTCGTGTGGCAATTCTATGGACTAATTAATTCGTGTAAACCGGCGGCGCAACATTCAAGTCGGGTAAACTGCTGCTGTCACTAGTAAGCTTCCTGTGGGTTGGGTATTTCTTTCTAGCAGCGACAGTGACCTTTTAGTTTCTCGACTCTCAGCGGCATTTTGGGCACCCTTAGCACAGCGAGACTTAATCCAAGAAAGAGATCAATGTAGGTCCTCTTCTTTCCTCTTCAATCCCCACCCATGAGGGTGGAGGGATACCGTTGAGGTCAAAAGGGAGCTGCATGGCCGTGAAGCCTCCGTCTGATAAGTTTCACTATATATATTCATTCGCTATTTTGCGGTCATTCCTTACGTATGTGTCTCCACTAGTCTTGTGAGTCAGCAAAATAGACGACGACAGATCATGAGTCGATATAATGCTAAATATCGGTATAAACATGATTCGTGGCTTCCAACGCAACAAAGAAGAAGGCTTCTCCAAGAAATTGTTGCTAGGTGGCCACAGAAATGAAATGTCAAGCAGAGCAATTCGGCATCCAACACTGTCAAAAGACCCACCCGGAGAAGCTTTGACCCTCCAAGCTTTGACCCAACTCTCGGCATTATGATGTACAACTGCGCCCTACGATGAACTCCAGTACCACTGGACTGTAAATATCATGCATTCCTTTCATTAATAGATTATCTTGTAAAGAAACAAAAGTAAATCACACACCCTCCACACACAAAAATAATAGAATGAAATAATGATGCAATTAAAAATGTCATTAGTTAATCCAAGCCACTCAACAAGAAATGGCAAACACCTCCTCTGCCGAAAGCGCCCGTGCTGGGGTGCCAATGAGGAAACTGCAAAATTAACGCCAGCAGATATCAGAAAACGTTTGCATCAAGAGGATTCAATTAACTGATTAAGTCAACGTCTAATTACAAAATTACCTTATGAAAACTTTTGTTTAAAACTTAATAAATACTATCATATTTTATACTGGAGCAGATAACAGTTTTATGCTGCTCAAGACCTGCTCACTTGAAGGCAGTTGGTGTATACCATTTACCGAAATGTACCCTTGTTTAGGAATCGACATTATTCATCACAATGTACCTATAGCTGACGTTAAAAGCTAAATTTATGTGATACACATCTACTGATGTCACTGAATTGATGGAAAACAACAGAAGGCGGAAGGAATGGGGTCTAGTCACTACCTCAAAATAAAGCCAAAGTGAAACACGAAGAATATTAAGAACCAAAATTAACAATTTCCTTGTTGGTGTTGACGAATAAAATCAGACATGTTGGGCTCCCAATGCCTTCATTAAAATGAGTTCTTTTGTATGTTAAGGATTTATAATAAGGTCTTCCTTATTCATCAACTACTGGATCTTCAAAGTAACATGATTAAAATGACCCCTTTTTTTATACATTATTTTTTTTTTTTTACTTTCTCGGGAAAGTCACTGAATCATTTTTTTATACTATGTATTGCAATGTGGGGAAAACAATATTTTATGTCTACAGCGTTCATGAGAATAGTAATCACCTGAGCTCTATTGATAACGTTCCTGTCTAAAGGAAATTTATCATCAGTTTGGAATTTTTACTGTACCCATGTTTATATATCTCATTATGAAAATATTCCTAAAAAAAGTGAGGTCATCATTTTAGCATATTCAGTATCTGACCCTTTGTATTCAAGTATTTATCAAAGCACTTTTGGGTTCCTCACTGACCTACGTTAACCACATCCATGCCAGTGACATTAATAGAAACTTATAATAAGGATTTTTTTTTTGTTGCAGTTAATTTCCATAGCATTGGCTTCAATAAATTTCAGCCCTTTGTCTTTATACCTGACTTATATTTCCCCTATTAATTATAAAAAAATCAAAATCATATTAGTAGCAAAATTCTTATATTTTATCATAACCCATGATAATTCACCAGTGTACGTATATACTATACTAGACAATATATTATACCAGAATAATTCCTTGTGGAATTCCTAATGACAGCTTATTTAATGAACGTTATATATAATTTTTAAAATGCATTTTCTGCCGATGAATTATCTGGCATTATTTTACAAACTTCACGACGCACGACAGTTTCCGTGAAGGAAATATGAAAATAAAAACCAAATCAATCAAGTCCTAAGTAAGACAACAAATCACCTTAAATATCAATGCCTGACTGATTACTTTTCGGTAACTGGCATCACGACAGCTTCGGTCACTGCTGCCGCCCCTGTCAGCATATAAAAGCACTTAAGTTACGAACAATACACAAATCACAGTGGTTGAAATAATGTGATCGGACAAACGACAACGAACACCTCACTTTCAAGTGAATACAAAAACGGCACATAAATGCATTTTGCCGCTTGTTTGGTTATCAAACTATAATCGTAATGCTGACGGCAACACAAAAGACAAAATAACAATTTCCGTTCTTTCACAAAAGCTTCGACAAATTCATTTTCCGGAACCTAAATCTACCAACGGCGCGATGTTCACGATCGGGCGAGGTAGCACAAACGGCCACATACTGCGCATATTGGTGCATATTTCTACACCTTCGATTTGCACTACATACCTGCCCACAATTGCTTTCAAAACCCAAAGAACTTATTGCATGCACAGGAATGACGAGCTGGAAAACACTACATCTGGTGGGTCCATTTTTAATGACATCCTGGAAGCGCTGAGTGCGCCAGAAAACACTGCTATGCATAGAGTAAACATAAACAAACCGGGAGAACACATACCATTTGAATTACAAAAATATGTCAAAGCTATACTAATCATTGTTTCTTTTCACACCATTCTTGTGGATTAATTGTCATTAATTATTTCTCCGTCTCCAGCAAGATTACAATTCATATGTATATGTATATGTGTATATGTATATATATATATATATATATATATATATAATATATATATATATATACACATCCTCATCATATCATACGCCTTCTTTAGAAGAGGTAGATGGTGTTCCACTTTTTACGTTCTATAACACTGAATATGTTTCCTCGGCTTTTAACATTATTAACAAAGGTAAAGTAAAACGCAAACCTCCTAAACCATCTTACTAAACAAACTGCAGCATAGTTTATCACAAGAACAAAACACCTAATTTATCCAACGAGTAGAAATAAGTCAGTCTTCATCCGAATACTTTCCGTTGTAGAAAACAGACTAGACACACGATACAAAACATGCACAGACCATTTTACAATTTTGTCTGAAAATTCCATGAATATTTGAAAATTAACTAAACACACACATATATATACATATATAAGTAACACCTACATCCGTTCATCCTTAAAAGAAATATTCGTATACGAAAATTTATATATATATATATAATTAATAATTAAATGTATATGAATATATATATATATATATATATATATATATATATATATTGAATATATATATATTATACATATATATAGATAGATATATATTATATATATATATATATATATATATATATATATATATATATATATATTATGATATATATAATATTATATATATATAAATAATAATATATATATATATATATATATTATATATTATATATATATAATATTATTAATATTAATATCTATGATATATCTATATAATCATATATATATCTATGTATATATATATATATACATTATATACATATATACATATATATATCTAATATAATATATATTATATATATATATATACATATACATACATATACACAACAAGCAATGCATTGTTATACAAAATGGCCTAAAGACAATATTTTGTAGCTTCTTAATGCTTTTCCTTATTTTCGTATTATAAATAAGAACATACAAGGGAAGAAAGTTATATCCAAAACTGGAAATAAAACTATAGGTTTGAAAGTGATAAGTCATCAAAGAAAATCTCCTGAATCACAGCACCAGTTCACTTCACTACCACTTATTTCAAGTTCCCGTCGAGGAAAAAGCAACTGCTAAAAACCGTACGAGGAATGTATTACCCAAACCTACGCGTATGACTCGATATGCCCTCCAATAGTTCATGAAATCAAAAAGACTTCCAAAGGGTCTATCTTCCAATTCGATGGAAAATACTGAATACACCAAAGAAAACATGGAAATGCAAGGAGTCATATTCAGCATTAAAACCACAGAGTTAAAATGTGCAGTACAGATGATCTCTTTCCCCCCCTCTTTAAAAGGAAATACCAGGAGGAGTAGTCAGTCACTAGGCCTACTGTGCGTAATCGAGGGGTGTCAGTTTATGCCTAACCGGTTAAAGGCCCTACAAACATAAACGCTACCTGTAATACGAGGCTCCAACTTTTCCATCGTTCCCTGCTACTTTTCCTCAGTACCACCATAGGTTACGCGTACGAAAAACTACCATCCAATACAAGGGAATTGTATCTATATAACAAAATGACGAGCCGTCGATAAGAACAGTCGTCAGCGGCGCTATTTGCTCCAAATTCCTGGCATTTCTCGCTCCACGAGCTCTCTCAAACATGACCCGCGCAAGGGGTGAGTAGGAGAGAGGTGGCGGAGAGGCTGGCAAGCGGCGACCCACCCAATGGCCAAACGAAAACTATCTCGAAATTGCCGGTCATTTTTACTCTCATCGTGGAATATACTGCGCTGGAAAATGCACTGAATCTATATACTACACTAGAAAAAGAAACGAGTAGCAGGAGAGCGGGAAACTGAACAGCCAACTTTTAAACAGACAGAAAACCACCGATTTGGGAGGAATACTATTACCGATTCTAAGAAGATGCACGTGGATGGAATCTTGACCATTAATAGCATTCGTATCACTGTAACCTTAAATGACCGACCACACGAAACAACACACCGCTGAACTGGAAGGGCCTTGCTCTACGTCACTCAGTCCTGACATCGACAGAGCTTCAAACGCTCACACACTCACATGAAGCTGACACCCGCAGTGCCTCCTGAGACGAATCATTTCTTTCGGAATTGGGACACCTACCTCTTCACTTCCGACAAAATTATCAAGTGATTTCGACCAGTAAACAATATGACATGTATTACAAAAAACCGAAGACGACGGTCGTTATTTATTTATACCTGAAATCGTCTGTATCGTTAATAATGCATTTAGACGTATATGAGACTCCAGCGCTGACTACCACTTTCAATGGAAACCGTAAGCACTTCAGAGTTTTATAGAGTGGTCTTGGTGTATGCATAAGGGTTCTATCAGGATAATATCTGTCAAATACTATGAAATAGGAAACTGACAAAAAATCAGCAGAAGATTCAACGTTCCAAAACAGAGCAAATGTAGCGCACACTTCTTCGCTAATTAGCAGTGCAATGCTTCTCTTAACTTCACTAGCTAGGAACCGCATATAAAACACAAATGAAATATATTTCAATAAAAACAAACGGAGGGCATCACTCGTTGCTGTAAGCTGAACTTGCATATTACAGTAAAATCACTCGCTAAATCCATGAAAATCATTACTTTCTGGAAATCTTACACAGATACTACTGGAAGACTGTTTCGGTTACCTAAAATGATTGCCACATCCTTTCATTATGTCACTTTGCTAGTCAATCCTACAATGAAATCAAACGCATGGTCGATGGCAAACGACCTCTGATCAGTTATAAAATGTCAACATCTACAGGGTGTGATTTTACTCATGATTTTTTCGGGTCAAAATATTGCAAATGACAGACTAGTTTATTTTAAACAAAAACACGTTCACCTTCTTCGACGCTTTGGATGTTAATAATATTACACTGCTCGTACGCAAGGCAAGGGGTATAATTGTTATTTTTCCTTGTGCGAAGGTGCTGGCTGATCTAATTATTACTACGATGAACCTGACAAGTAATGTATGAAGGCTTGTGTATTGACCACAACTTTTCACGAAAAAACCAAGAGGAAAGAATGATATATTTCCTCTTGCTTACATCACCGGTAGCCAAGCCTCTTTGATATTCTTTTCATAGGTAAATATGCAATGGGACAATTATTTTTTAAACATTCATTGTAAGTTGTTTTTATAGTTCCTCATTCAAAATATCAACTGATATAAAAACTGCTTTTATTATTGAAAATTATTTCTGTAAATATACTAAGCATCGTTCATATTTATATAAACCTTGATAACATATTTGAAAAATAAAAATTCATGGAAAATTTATTTGCTCCCCTTACAAGAACGAGCACTTTTGCCAAAGCTTGAAATAATAATAATAATAATAATAATAATAATAATAATAATAATAATAATGAATTAATTAGTTCGCAACAGGAGACATATCTTTAACGCTTATTATGGAGGAACGCGGGAGCCATAAATGTCAATTTGGGCAATAGAGCCCAAGGCATTTCGTGGACGCAGACATCAAGTTAACACTACATGATAGACAGGAAACTTTTTCAGTCAGAATTACGAACCTTTGGGCACTCTACGCGCGTTATTGAACCACCAAAGTGGACAAAATAATGTTTTTATATTCAGACTACAATCAACTGGGTATGAAACAACCAAAGAAGAATTCTGGACAAAACTCGACCGTCAAATAGAAATTGTTCGATGAAATTAAATCACTTAAGGAATCATAACAACAACTTACTGTTTAATAAAAAAAAATTGCTTTCATAAGGATATTATTATTTTATTATATTATTCACACGAAACAAGGGTTTAGATTATAAAAAAAGTTATACACTGTCACATGTATGAAACCTGAATCTCTTATATTTTTGAAGATATATATATATATATATATATATATATATATATATATATATCTTCAAAAATATAAGAGATTGAGGTTATATATATATATAATTATATATATATATATATTTATTTATATTATTTATAATTATATATATTATATATATCTATATTATATATATATATAATATATTATATATATATATTTTATACATATAAATTATATTATATATATAATATAAAAAAAAAATATATTAAATATATATAATATATATTTATATATATATAATAATAGCTATATATACATATATATATATATATATATATATATATACATATATATATATATATATCTATATATCTATATATAATACATATAATATATATATATATAATATAGTATATATGCTTAATTTTATATATAATATATATATATATATATATATGCTCGTATATATACATAATATATATATATATAATATATATGCTCGTATATATAATATAATATATATATATACCTATATATAATATAATTAATACTTACACATTTATAAAAAAAATATTTCTTCAGATTCTTGACGAGACATTTACCGTCTTCTATGTCCTATATGTACCAAATACTAAACGATTATTTGTATAATATATTACATTAATGTCATAAAGGAAACATATTAATATGTGGACTATATATCCATATTGTGCGTGAATATATATATAATATAAATATATATAAATATATATATATAATATATGTATATATATATATGTAAATATATAATATATATTCTTCCGTCTCTAAAAACACCATAAACAAAATTCGACTAGAAGGAAGTCACAATCGTCGCCTCATGAAAAACTCCCCTAGTCATAAGTAATTGTAATAATCACAATGCCTGTCATGTATCAACCCCTAAAATTTCCTGAGAGAGAGAGAGAGAGAGAGAGAGAGAAGAGAGAGAGAGAGAGATATGCCCTGAACTCTTGCTATATGGCCGTCCAAGGGTATGAAAAAGATGAGCCGAGGCGAGCCTTCTAATTGTTGGATGGGCTGTAAAATGGCACGTTTGGGACACCATGGATGATGTACGCCCCCTCCCCAACCCCACACCGTTCCCCGTCCTATTTATAACTAGGTTCCAATTTATCCCCAAGTTTTCAGATCTGTATAGAAATCTTACGATTTTCTCAGGGAAATATTTGTGATAATAGGTTTTCATTTCTTCGCTTCCACGGTCTTGGACATGAACACTTCCTGGTTCTTATCATGTTACCATAATTCCTCAGATGGTACCTGACGATGAACAAGTTACTCTGTGCATGCCGGCAGCTGAGATACCCCCCAAAAAAACTTATGATTCCTACATCGCAAGTAAATCCACTAAATTCGAAAGGAAAATGTGGAGCTTAGAATAGCACAGAGAAACCGATTTCAAAAACCGAATATCTACTATTATTAAGTCAATGCCAGGAAGCGACCACAATTAACTGCAAGTCCAGCAAATTCAATATCAGCATTCCACAAGGAAATATGACGCTGCTGTCATAAGGACTGCACAAAAAGTAAATAAAGGTAAGCAGGCAGGCCAAAAATCTCCGCGGAACACACAAAAGTAGGATCTCGATGCTCATAACATTTTCTCCTTTTTACTTGGACCAATATTGTAATTGTAGTAGCAGAAGCGGGAGGAGGAGGAGGAGGAGGAGGAGGAGGAGGAGGAGGAGGAGGAGGAAGGAGGAGGAGGTAGTCGTTTTATCTGATAAAAATAAGGATAAGGGGAATGAGCCGGTATCTGGTGGTCTACTGGGTGGGAGGTTAATGGACGGGGGAGGGATGGAGGGAGGAAGGGAGAGGAGGCGGGAGAGGGGGTTGAAATGGGCCTACACATCTATCACCTTATCAGGACCTATGCGAAGGGAGTCTGACACCCATAAAACGGCGTATTTATGTCATACTCTCTGGTTCTTCCGTACCATAAAGACATTGACAACATTTCTCCACAGTTTTTACTGCTTTGGTCCGATTCCTTCCAGAGGAGATATGGATGAAATTTATGGGAACTATTGTTTGTCCATTAGTTAAAGAATAAAATTCTGTTAGGCGCCACGGAATGAGAGTACGCTATATGCTTTAGTAACAAATTATCCTCAGCAAACGAAACACAACGAAATCATTCCCAAGTCATTCTGAAGGACACCGAATGAGCCCAAAAATGTAAAAGCAATGCTGTGGTTTACAATGTCTGCTCGTACGTTACGATCAATTTCACGTGTTATGTATATAAAACACACGCAAGCAAGTCATTCCGTAGAAATTTAAGAAATATGACAGAATAAAAAGCAAGAAAAAACACGCTTAAGGTTACGTAATCATCAATCGTAAATACACTTTCCAACTGTCAAATATAGTAAATGCGTCTTAGTGTAGGCTTGTTGCAAGTTGAGAGTACACAACACATTTATCCATGTAAATGTAAATATTATACATTAATATTTGTTCGTCCTCCCTCTCTCCACTTTACAAACAAAATTTTAAAATTATTTTGTCAAAAAAATCTGTCACCGCAATCATAAACGTCAATCCCTCTAACAAAAAACAAAACAAAAATATTTTTATGATGTCTTACTAAAAGCAACTGACCCCATTTTGATAATTTTTCAGCCTTTCAGGCTATTACCTTGAATGGCTATATATATAAGTACAAGTTAACATGCCATTCTGAATTATGCAACGATAATGAGAGATCTATAATCGGATGGCATTATCCGATACCGGTCAACCATGTCCTCGCGTTGAACACAAACTACACAAGAGTTGAACAAATAAATAGCAGCTTTTCAATCACTGATCTCACTACGAGCACCTGACAGGGGCCCTCATCTGTTTCTCTTAGGCCTATCAGAACGTGGTGCTTGCACGACACTTCAAATGCCCATGACAACACATTGTTTCAATTACCTGTCAAACATCTGACCCTGCTACTACGTTTGACTTTGCACATCACCTACTTGGCCATGCGAAGAGCAACGAAATTCGGCTGACATTCTTCGCATGGCCAAAGCACCAATGCTTGTTTTCCAAAAGCAACTCTGCACGTTCGACGGCCAAAACAGTCTGCAACGGACACTTCGAACGAAAAGCTGCAAAGACACAAAGCCTACAAACCCCCGCCTCGCATCATCACACCCACGTGGGCCTCCTACAAGAATGTAGACAATTTCGCAACCAAAACAATGCCGTTGGGTTCCCTTGTGTTTCTTAGCCGCTCATTCTCCGACAGCGATATTTTTCCCATCGCAAATTAGACACTCGTCTCCTAAGGCACTCACCATACGGCCGTCCTCTTCTATTTCTGGATGTTCCATCTGGTAAACAGGGATGGGATCTCTGTTTTTGACCCGAATTTTGACGGTTTTCTGATCACCACCACCAACAATTTTATCGATCGACAGGGTACCCAGAATCGACAATCAAACACCCTTCTTCCACCGACAACGGATTCACAACTGACTGAAAACGTGCGAGGGAAGCGAGACCTGTGAACGTTGCCAGATGCCGCCAAATGGTATAACGTCGATATCAAGCGTGATTGCCGCCCATCACATTTCACCATCGAACGACGGCATTGGCCAGGTTCTGTCTAACTGCCACTTCCAACAGTTCATAGATTCACGTCGATCGCTTCCAATTCTTCCATTTCTCATCCACGAGGTTTATTTCCTTTGATTAATTCAACATTAAACTGTTCAGTATGGGATGATAATAGGGCTGGCAACCAATCGGTGGGCGAGACAGGGTGGGTGTGGGGATGAGGGCGTGGTTATCACAGTGGGCGGAGTTTGATGCCGCATGATCAACCAATGATAGCATTTTGATAGGGTCGCGTCGCCCCCGTCCGTCACCAGTTGCGAAGCGCGGGCGCTGTAGATGGGAAGTAATGGCTAGTTTTCGCGCTGTAGGGCGGAGTTTGATATCAAATTGATTGGCTATAATGGTGTCCAACCCGTGGACAGGTTGCAGAGCCATTCCAAGGTGAATGTGCAATGATCCATCCCGAAGTCGGCCACATTTCTTTTTCAAGTTCAGAATCCACGAGATTCTTTGGCCATTGATTTCCGGTCAGTATCACAGCATTGCCGTGATCGTCTAGACGCCCGGCAGGATCATTGTCGAAATCCAATAGCTGCTCTCTCCCTGTTGACAGCAGTTTACACCACTATAACAGTTCCAATTTTAATTTGATTAACATTCAGTAGTTCGAAGTAAGCAGTTTATTTTTTTTATTCGAGTTGAGAATACAACTGACGACAGTTGTGACCTGTGAACTAACTACTCAAATCTAAGTTTTTTTTCTTTTTTGCTTTTATAAATATCTGTATCCGAAAGTCTGGGGAAGTTAGGCGGAAATGAAAGGCTTTGTTAAATATTGGACAGAAATGATCCGTCACGTTATCTTGAGTAAAAAAAAATGTATGATGAAATATTGGTTTAATCTCACTATAGGAGCCAGGTTAGCAGATGTGCTTATCTAGACGTTGAAGCTCCTTGAATTCACGTCACTTCAATTCTACTTCTATCTCAGGAGGCCCTCCTGTCGACCATCAGTCATTCATAGAGCAGGGCCGTTTTTTTTTTTTCCTGCTTGCTGCCTCGTCGTTCTTAGCGCATGCTTGGTTTCTCTGCGGCGTGCGTGGTCTCTGATAGTGTAGACGATTGTCTTAGTGACATCACAGACTTTGTGAGGTCTCCCACACTTGGGAGAGCACGGTAATATTACGACTGATATATTTGCTATACTGGCGATCTTTATGGTATGATATTCGCCTTTGTATTTCATAATGTCTGGCTTTCTCCGCTCCAATTCCTTGAAGGCTACTTGTTATCTGTCATTATGAGACAAAACCCTTGGTAGAATGACCTATCCGGGACCTTGGGCTATCTGTTGTGTGATGCCAAAGGCAGTAAAAATATAAAATGCGAAAGACCTGAAAATTCGTCTATAGCCATGACTGCCGGCAATATACAAAGGTCTAGAGAAAGAAAGGCCTGCATTGCTGATCGAGTTTCATCCAGCGCCCATAAACAAATGCCTTGGGCTGTTGGAGGGGATTTATTTTCAAAATCTCATTAACCTTGTAAGATTTCCAAGGTCTGTAATGCGATCAGCAAAGTCACTGTACTAAAAGTGGATTTGGGAAAATATGGCAGATGGTGAAGATACAAAAAAGAAAAAAAAAAAAGTTTTCTCTTTCTTTCCTCTTACACAGCCAAAGCTCTGATACTTCCTATAAGAACATATAGGTCTGCTCAGGGTACATATCTGACGCGTTCTGTTGCAAGCCGCTAAGTGGCCGACGGCTTCCCGGGTCAGTACTGAAGATCGGTTAATAAGGTATGAAAAGTCAGCAGTTATCTCCCAGACCTGCTAAAGGGGGAAATTTTATTTCTAATCTCCCGACCTATAGACAGGCGGATGGTTAAATGATACACATGCACGTCTCTGCATGACCAACGCACAAGCAAGTTCTTCCTGATTTGTAAGAATCGCAAATGACTGCCTGACCACATATCAATTTACTTGGTTTTAAGGCTTTTTTTTTTAAGGACTACTTTGTACTATTTTCCAAAATAAAAATTAAATACAACAATAAAGAAAAAGATCAAAGGAGGGCAAAACAGTATCCAGCATAAGTAATCAACCTGTTAACATCAGAAACAGATCAAAATATATAACATCACTACGAGAACGATGGAGAGATTTGTTGGTTTCTGTTGGCTGCCATTGCAGCAGCAACAAATTCATTGACACCGGAAGTATGTCTGTGCTATAAATAATTTATAGTTTTAAATCTTAGCAACAACGTTAATGAAAATTTCTATTCAATTGCACTTGCACCCTAAAGCATCAATTTCTCCCATCCATAAATCTGTATATAAAACGTTTGGAATTTAAATGTTTTTGCATTATACTGGTCATCTGCCTCTCCACCATGCTATGTCTCTCTCTCTCTCTCTCTCTCTCTCTCTCTCTCTCTATCAAATGTAACATCAGTTAGGACAGCTGAAGATTAACATGGTCGCTCTTTCAGGAATCCCTCCAGCTACTATTTTCTTATGCCTCTGTTTCTTCCTTGTAGGCAGCTCTGTTCCGTTTGAGGGACTCATATCAAGTGATTTCTCTTCGGTCTTCGGTGTTAGTAGTAGTTTGTATAATGAATTTTCCAGTTTTCATTGCATCACTCTTTTGTCATACTATTCTGATGACTTTCTTTTGTAATTTCCCTCTACTGAAGCAAATGAATGACCTGTTCACGTAGAGGGCGAGAGCCCGTCGTTACCGGGATTCGCTGCATTTCTGTTTTTTTTTTTTTTTTTTTTTGCCCAGCCTCCAAAATTCATTTCCCTTACGTAAGTTTTTGACATACACCTCCTTCATAAAAACCGGAAAAGAGCTTTCACAGACTACATATATAAAATCCTGAAATTCTTTAAAGTTTTTACAGGTGGCAAATAGTTTACCTGGCATCAATGGCAAGTGTAGATGCTGAAAACACTGTTTCCATGACTACATCCATGCACATCATAGCAAATCGGACTTCAAGGTCAGCTTTCTCTATGTAACTTACTTAAGAAATCCCCTTTGTGTGACAAAATGGATATATTCAGAATGTAAGATATGAGCATTCTCCTAAGCCCATACAGGAATGTTCCAAGGTATAATATCTATTCTATAAATCCTATTTAAAAGTGTGCTTAGGTTCGTCGGTGCGAAGTCATTTTGTGGGATTGTCAAATCCAGGTCAGTGATCTTGGTGGTCAACTGGAGCAACTGGCATCCAGGTACATCTCACCAATATCTTATGATTCCCTTTGCATCTTGGTTATTGCATTTCACAGTATAGTGACATCCGGTATGAATAATTGGTCTTCGGTCTTCACAGTTTCGTAGCCTTATCCTGGGCAGTAATTCTCCTTCCCACAAAAGGGAACTTTTCATGACCTGAACTTCCTTCTCTGCATCTATTACCCTGTTTAATTATACACACACACACACACACACACACACACATATATATATATATATATATATATATATATATATATATATATATATAGCTATATATATAGCTATATATATATATATATATATATATATATATATATAATATATATATATAATTAAACAGGGTAGTAAATGCAGAGACCGAAGTTCAGATCATGAAAAGTTCCCTTTTGTGGGAAGGAGAATTACTGCCCAGGATAAGGCAACGTAACTTTAAAGACATAAGGCCGATATTTCTTTAAGACCAATTTTTCATACCAGATGAATATATATATATATATTATATATATATAAGATATATATATCTATATATATATATATAATAATATATAACAAGTATGTATATAAGCAGAAGCTGAAAATCAGAAGTTGGAATTTCGTAGGTCTAAATGATGTAATCCTGATGAGTTATGGCCTTATTATCAGTATTTCTGTTGACAGAATGGAGATTTTTTTTCTTTTAGAGAAATCCTGTTACTAAATCAGATAGATTCACAGGGTGACTTCTCCACCAAGGTGTCAGATAAGCTGAACTGCAATCGAAACACTCAACGGACTGAAATTATTGACAATGAGCCGAGATGGAACTGTTTCAGTACAACAAAAGAAAGAGCATTTACATTACAAAATCGAGAGATTAGCTTGTATATTAATACTACGAACACATAATATTCGCATTGGCAACAAAGAACGACAACAGGACTAAACGAGAGACGAAGAAAAGTACATTGAAGTATATGATCAATAATGAAGAGAATAAATAGTATTGAAGCTAACAACAATTCCCTTTAATCAAAGAAACAATGAGAGCTGCGTTTTGAACCAAAACTGCTCAACTATCCACAAGACGTTGTCAGTCTTTGAAATATCTACTCAAATGAAATAGTGTATAGTGTATAAACAATCAATTTACAGCTCTTCTAGATTTTAAGATTTTTATGTTCACGCTAAATAAAGAAGAAATGAAATATTAGCGAACAAAAAATATATTTCCTGCAAATTGATAAATCCTCAGAACAACTTTAATTTGCTGTAATATCTGCTTTCGAGAGAAATTAGGCCATCATGGTCGGGCCATTAACCCTGGAAGAAGCTGAGAATATACTTCTTCTTCTGGGAATTAAAGAAACAGACGAAAGTCTGCAAATAAGCAGGGAGGAAAGGGACATCAAGAGGAAGACTCCCATGTTACCACAAGACAAGAGCAGCTATTGAAGCGCACCTAACACCTAGAAGCTGGAAGGCGTGAGGAGGCGTCGCAAAATTTCTCCCAATGATTTGAATGACCTCTACATGAAAACATTTCCACCCAAAAACTGCAAGAATCCAAACTGAAATGCTCATTAATCATCTGCTCGGATTCGGAGGAAAAGAAATGATTTAGTTTTCCCTTTCTTGGGAGAATTTTTGGAGTAGCAGCTTACATTTTAACGAGGCAAATTGAATTCAAGAAGCTGTGAAACAACTCAGAAGTTAATTTGAAATTTGCTTCGGGAGGGTGATAAGGTAGCTATATATAAGATTATGTCTCCCCGGAAGTATGAAATAAAAAGGGATTACTTCCTTGAAGAAGAACAACAAATAGTTTAAAGAAGAAAATAAATAGCCTAGTAAGAGAAGCGAGTGAAGCCAGCTAATGTTAGGTTCCATCACATGTAAAGGATTATGATTCAAGATACTGAATGGAATTGTTAATACCCTTAAGCCTGGCAATTCCATAGTACCAGTTGTATTTCCTATATTTACTGCCAGCAAGCTGAGAAGTCAGTCTTTAGCAAGATTTTGGTGAACTACAGAACTGGATGCCATCCAGTTTCATACCCACTGAATTCATTGACCTTCTCTGGAGATGACAACCCCACTAGGTGACTTTACTCAGATGGACCTGGAGAGGTTAATGGCAAATGTTTTGTGGTAGAAGCCACAAACATATTTTTAGCCTAGGTCTATATATCAGATGCTGCATCCCTGAACATTTTCAAAAGCAAGCTTAAGGAAATGACCATCTACTGCTACAAATAAAATGAACTTATGTATCCTAAACTGGTGAGTTGTTCTCGCAGAAAGATGATAATGGGAGCTCCCCTCGGAATCCTTTTTACTAACGCGTAAGTGTCTCTTGTGGAGGGAAGTCTTTTCTGGGCATCCTAGCAAGTCAATTCTGTCAAGTCATCTCCTTCGGAAATACTCAAGAATTCTGATTCTTATTTGCATTTTCAGTGGAAATTCTCTTCTTGATTTCACTATGGAGGTGATAATAAAAAACGTTTCCATATTTCAGCTGTGCGTGCACGAGAAGACTCGATCTAGCTCCTAGTTCGCCAACACATATTTGTGATACCTGAACACATACATCAAGTGCTACAGATGATAACTCATCCCTGAATATGTGAAGAGGTCATTCGCCCATTACAGGCTCCTGAAATCCTTCGGCACAGAAATAAACTTGACCTGACTTCACCTAGCAGCATTGGATATCTGGACAACATGATCATAGTTTGTTCAAATAAAAATTCCACAGTTCAGTTTCCAAACTATTGCATGTAATGAGGTTGACGCGAAACTTCGACAGCATACCATCAAATAATGAGACTTACAAAGAAGAGAAGACAATAAAAAGAATTACGGCCCCTACTAAACAATGGCACTCAGGCTCAACAGTCCCCATTGCATTATGTCATACTTGATCGTGAGACTGTACCTCTGTGAGGAGCCAGAAGAGAAGATCAACTTAATATATAAATTTACATATCTGAAATGAATATCAGAACCTTCCAAACTAGCCATGCTGACAACACCGCCAAATCTTGGAGAAAACGTCCACAATTGCATTGAAACCAAGAAACCTTTTTCCAGACTTCACAGAAACTCTTCGAATTTTTGTGTGAAATAAGTTATTTATGAAAGTAATCTAAAGTAGTACTCACGATGAGCAAAGATTTGAATACTTTATCATAGAAGAAACTATCTCAGTTTTTATATATAACCCAATTAACGTGCAAATTCGAATATATCTACTACATTCAGCAGGTAGGTATTGAAATTACCTGTAAATAAGCAATGACACAAAGGATCAGATAAATCTTTTAAATGGTTTCCCCTCTTCGAGGCTCTCACATTTTGATAATATTTATTTTGACAGAGAAATTAAAATATCCAGTAAAAGCTATATTATCAGTAACACTATATGGCGGTAATCTTACTACTAAAGTTCCATTGTTTCAAAAAGAAAGTTGCTGTTCTTGGAACTAAAGCAATATTACTCTCACAGCAAGAAATGCCATTGATAGATCTATTTGGAACATTAAAACAAATGTCATTCATTTAACGGAAAACATCATTACTGCCACTGCACGATGCCTTTTAAAAACATCGGAACGAAGCTATTCTTAAAATGAAAAAGATGTGCTTCTTCCAGTTCGTCCTATGCCCTTTTTGTATACAGACTGATGCCTTCATACAACTGAGACACCCTTCTATGAAATAAACAGTCATTCTCAAGTATAGAAAAAAGCTATTCCATCTGACATGTGTCAGGCAGCACGTAAGTAAGGATGATATTCCTAATGCCGCACTGCATAAGATTGATCACAAAGGTGAAGACATGAAGAATCCCATCTAAGGATCACTGTGACTTAGCGACAGAGAAGAGAGAATTACGTAACCCTGGAAGCTTATTAAAGCTGCGTGTGAAGCCCTACAGGAGTAAGGTGTTGCACATCACCGGCTCCGTGTCACAAACATAACCTGCGAATAAAGTTCGAGACAAAATGGGGATTTTTTTTCTTTGGCTTTCTTACTGGAACTTAATGACGTCACCATTTCTACTCTCGTATTTTTCCTTTTTAATGCTATGGTGTTTCCCTTAAACAGTGAAAACTAAAGAAAAACTGAGATACCGGTCACTGACACGTTGATCAGGCGTCTCCGCTGAACACTCATTAGTAATGTATCAATCCCCTTCATGTATTGCGCCACTTTCCACGCACTCGCACTTCCAGTTTAGCTACTGGGGCACTTTCTTTGCAGCACTTATTCTGCACTATCTGAGCAGCATTTACTTTGTCTAAGCCCTCTCTTCATCTCAACCCTTCTAATTTACCCCATTTCTCTTCACATAACCAAATTGTTCTTACCTAATGTTTTATAAGTAAACAATTCATCCCTTTAGCTTCAACTTTTTTTTGTTTCTTTCTTTCTTTCACATTCAACATTCACAATCATTTCCACTCATTACCACTCCGACTTTTGCGATCACGGATATTCCTTCCATTTCCAAACCTTCAGCAAGCATCTTGCCTCCCTCCTAAGGATACGACATCGACTCTGCAATTCCATCATTCCTCATACCACCATTTATTACGATTTCAGATACATTCATAAATGAATCACTTATTCTCTTACCATCTGCCAACATTCATTGCCCCAATTTCCAGGGTACCAACTTTGCCGTTGCTTCTAATTACTTTCATCTTTCTCTACTTAACAATTTCAGTCTCTTTTAGCAGTCTCCGCATTTTTTTTTTTCACAGATACTCATCAACACGATTTTCTGCAAATCTCAGACTCTCCATTTCCCATTGTCTGCAGTGCCACTGATTATGTTCCACTTCGGTTTGCGCAAGGTCCCACTGCTCAGTTCACTTTTCTTTAAGTCAGTGTAAAGTTACACATTTCATCTTTCCTAGTCACTTCGCTCCTTTTTGTCTCGTACCTTTGGTTATCTTATTCCCTTTAGGTCCTTGCTGGATAGTACCACTGTTTTTCCCTTCTCTGTTACTGTCCGTATCAACTATCTTTGGGTCAGTGTTTGGTCCTCCTCTTACTTCCTCCTCTAGTCCTTTTTCCATTACATTGCTTACTTTTTACTGCAAGTCAGTGTTAGGTCGTGTACTTACTTGATTTACAGTCACTTTGCTTATTTTCTTTCTTTTGTTCAATGCTAGTTCCTATCTTATACTCTCCTCTCAGTCATTTGGTCATTTTTTTTTTCATTCAGATCGGCGTCAAGTCTCATTCTTTGTCTTCTCCCACTCACTTTGTTTATTTCTCCGCTCCTGGCCACGGTGAATATCGTTGCTCTCTGGTCAATATTTCTCTCGTTCCAAGTCATTCTCTTCATTTTAGTCATGTCTTGCTTAGGTTTCCAGTCTTCATTCATTCTCAGTTATTTTGCTTATATTTTCCTACAGGTATTGCCTAGGTTTACCATTTTGTTCATTCTTAGTCAGTTTCCTCAGCAAGTGTCTGCTTCAATATATTTGTCATCTTACGCCTTTTACAGAGTAAGGTGTTCTAAACGTGCTGTTAACATTCTGAAAATAAAATGAAGCCTTACAACATCTATTTTATAAGGTGTGACACACACAGGAAGAGAGAGAGAGAGAGAGAGAGAGAGAGAGAGAGAGAGAGAGAGAGAGAGAGAGAGAGAATTCACTTAGTTATTCGAACATACTTTCCGCAATCGGTTGCTGTTATATGTAAACTTTCTACAGAAAGCAGATCAGGAACAAGAACAAATATAAGTATAATAATATCAGTAATGTGAAGGCCGTATGAATGTCACAACTAGAGAGTAAGTTTTTTTAGCGATCTCCTTCAGTGCGACTCAGTTTTTCTTATTACCTGTTACTTTAGCCGTAACCAACGAATCTGAAGGTTTCATGATCATATCCTGGTTACCTGTATTTAAGAAATCAAAAGCAATGTTGACTGGTAGGCTTCCAGGACACGAAAATGAAAAATCCAGGTTCGTTGGTCGCCGCGATAACTGAAAGTTCCATATATCTAAAACGGTCTCTTTCCCTTGATCTGCTTACCATTCCAATGCTTTGATTCTGTTAATATGAAATAGCTTCAAGCCTGTTCTCTCTCAATATTTGGGAATTTAGAACACTTCGGGCGTTACTAAGATACCACCTTTGAAATTGACGACGTTAATCACGATGCCGTCAACTTACATCACTTAAGTGTAAGTTTTAATTTTGGCCTCATTCGTTATCTGAATCTTGTTTTCGTAGATGGAGTGTTTTTTCTTGTGGCTCCCTCTACTCCCGCCCGAATATCCCAAGACTAATGCTAAATTCCAAAGGGAAGGTAATAAGCTATTTACCCTTCCATTCAAGGATCAATAACCCAGTCGTTTCTTCTTGATACCAGAGCGCGTCGGGTGCGTTTGCCGGAAATCGTCCATTTCTCTGTAAATCATAAAGAGGAGTCAAAGTTTTGCCATTTCGAAAAGCTATTGTTTATTATCTTAAAAGCAAAGCTAGAGTG
>NC_087207.1:64348963-64398916 GCF_015104395.2 Macrobrachium nipponense
AAGTAATTAATCTGTTAACAGGACATGGCTCATTTTTCACAAGTAATGTTACATTACAACCACGAAACATCCCATGCGGTGATCTGTTACAATATACGGGCATATGTTCAATATGCTACCTTCCAAAGGGAAATCCTATACGTATTGCCAGAAACCACCATGGTGTTATTCTCGAGTAACCTAGCCCAGAATTGTACCCAACGTCACTTCACCCCACCTCACTTTTGAAGAATGGGAAATTCCCCACTTTCCCCTTCCAGATATGATGAGTTTCTACTGACTTGCTTCATCCAACTGAAGCTCGTACCCTCTATGTTAGGTTCATGACTTCAATATAGAAACTAGCTCAGGATGGAAGAGACCCCTTTGCAGATGGTAGGTTAATCTAGCCAACAACCACTTGGACTAGTCTTAGTAGGTATATTCAATTAAGAATTGATTAACTTATTTTAAGTTGGCAAGACCAGGTTCATACTGGCTTGGTTAGGTTAGGCTAGGTTAACTTCCACCAATTAGGCTAGGCTAACTCCTCCATCACTTAGGCTAGGTTAAGTCCATCGGAGATGTACTCTTAACTAGTCTAGGCTAGTATAGACTAGCCTAATCTAGAAACTAAATTACTATAGGTTAGGGTAAAGTTGTTCAAGAAAGTTTGGGCTATACATGCTAGGCTACAACCATAACCTTCTAGGCTGAGGTGGTAAAAGTGTTTTGAATGGGTAGCCTAGACACAAATCCAAGCTCGGCTATACTTATAACCTTACTACTTCGCCCAAGCTAAGATAGTAAAGGCATGTTCAAGTAGCCAGACCATACATCAACCCACTGTTAGGCTAAGTTGACATGTATGTCGGAACCATCTAACCTATGTGTTAGGCTAAGCTAACTAGAACTGTACCACTCGGACTAATCTAAGATAGTAGAAGCAAGTTCGAAAACCAAAACGCAACTATTAGCTAGGCTAAGCTGGCACCTGTATGCCCAAACCAGTTAGTTCAGACAGTCTAAGCTAAGAACTACTACTCAGATTAACTAAGATAGTAGCAGTAGACTCGGACTGGCTGGGATAGGCTACGAATTTAACCACTTGTTAGACTAAAAGTTATGACACAATTAGCTTATCTATAGCAGCTTAGGTTACAAGTTCCCTACTTAGGCTTGTCTACTAAGTGGCGAAAGAAAGTTCACCTACTCCTTTCGACTTATGTTTTCATGTGGTTTCATTAAGAAGACTGGTTCTACAGTCTTTACTTCTAAGGAACCAAGCTTTCGATTAACTCCTAACTTCTTGTGTGAGAGTCAAAGCATTTGGTCAATATTCTTATAGGACAAACCAGATTATACCAACAAGTATATAAAACAAGGGAATTCTTCTTACCTGTAAAGGTTTGAAGTTTTCTGGGGTCAACCCAAAGTCTGTTAAGTCCCACCATGCAGGCTGTATTTGATTACTAAGAGGAATCCATATCCTTCCAACAATCCGTGCATTTACGTGTTGTAAAACAGACTCCACACAACTTGAACAAGGTAATTCATACGACACCTTCGTATCCTTTTTCAATCCAAACACCATGTCAATCCCTGGAGGAAGCCTACTGGCAGGTGTGTCTGTTCTCCCTTATAAAGGTAATTGAATTTACAAATCAAATCAATCACCTCCGTATACGAAGCCCAAAACTCTTGGTTTCCTCCTTCCTCCGGTTCTAACGTACTGTGTTCAGCCACAGTAGACGTTAGCTCACTCCTATCCTCTGACAAACGTCTGGGTGCGTCATGGCCGTCTGACCCTACGGCTGCGGCATCTTTGATCTCTGATGGCCACCGATGGCTCAATCTCGAATAGTCAGCAGGATTTGAGAACGTATCTATTTGCAATCCTACATACAAATATGAGAGCAAATTTATCATATTGCATTACTATGACATCTAGTGTCCATGGAAATAGTTTGTAAAAGCATCGGCGTATGTATCAAGTTCATCTAACTTGGCAACACTGCGTCTTTACGAACGATTCCCACGCCCGTCACAGTTTACACAGTTGCCACCTACGACTGTCTAAATTGGTAACACTGCGCCCTTACGAACTAATTTGTACTCCCGGCACTATTTCCACAGTTGCTTCCTACGACTGTCCTGATCCTTCTGGCCGTCGTATTCCTTACGACCATCACATTATTTACGATCGTCATATTCATATGACCTTCATTTCCTCATGGGCTTCATAGTACTCATGTCTATTATAGCCCTGATGGTCGTCATGTTTCCAAACCCCTTCATAGCTCTCATGGGCGTCATGGATCTACGGCCATTACAGCTCTATGGCCTTTATAGCTCTACAGCCGACATGGTTAAATTGGTTATCACAACCCAGGCTACCACCGGACTGTTGACAACCTAAACGGCAACGGTTTAAAGTTGACTGAGGTAAAGTACTGCTTAAGCTTTCTTATTCAAAACTTAACTGGAGCACACAATGCCACTGCTGCTTATCCTACGAGAAAATTCATTTTTCTCCATAACTGTGGGCTCCCGAAATGAAAGTGTAATATAATGATGCCACCGAAGACGATGAGAGGTTGGCAGCAGTAGGCTGTGACGACATGACTACTGGCATTTTGAAAGCGGATTTGGCTATGTCATCATCACGCTTGATGGAAGCGTGAGGCTGTTGATGGTACACTTGCAGCCAAGATCAAGAGACCCAACCTGCTGTGGCATTTCTACTTTTACAAAGATGTGACAGTCCTGGCTCGAAGATGAAGAAGAAATTATTCTTCTCCTCTTGGCACGAGGATCAGTCACGAAGTCCCTGATTCTAGCATTCTCCAACTCTTTGCAGCCACACTTGACTAAGCTTCCATTATTCACTTGTTCGACAATTACAGCTACTACTACTTGTGCTTTCATATAATTTGGATGTAACAGTCCTGGTTCGAAAATGGAGAAGAAACTTCTCCTCTTGGCTCGAGGATCAGCTACAAAGTTCCTATTCTTCCAGGATTGGCAGGAGAGTGCACACTGGCGTGAAAGCCAGTCACCTAAGCTTGTTGACGCCCAAGCGGAAGGATACAGAGGAAAGACTTGCGTCTTTTCCACTATGTGACTGTTATATCTCCTAACACTTGTAATTCTCTCAAAAACAATGTGCGTTTAAAAAATCTCCAAATCTGAAAGCATAGTTGTAAAGTACTCTTGTACCTCGAAGTCAAAATGGAAGCGTCTCCGTGTAGGCCACAGCTTTGACGTGACGTCATGGCAGGCGCCATGTTTATGACGTCACTGAGCGTCTGGAATGCAAAGCCAGCACTCTACAAGAAGTGCAAGGGTGTTCTTGGTATTCTCGAAGGCATAGCAACCTGACTCTAAAGGTTGCCGTGTTGCACTATCTTCTTCACCACAGATGGCGACGCATCTGACCGCCATTCAGTGCATATCAGGATAAAAGGGACATCCATCAAGTGGGACCCTGGAGGGCAGCTCGACATCTTATAGCAAACCAACTGTCCTCCTTGGGTTGGTTCTCTTGATAAGCCTAACGCCAACCGCGCACCTGCATCATCTCTGCCCACGTATCTGGAACGAAAACAAGATGGTGATGCACACCTCTCCCCAAAGGGAAAGGAGCACAGTCATAATTGCTTCCCAAAGCACATCCTGATACATCAAGCTTTGTATTTACAGGCCATCCATATGAATATGTGAAAATCCAAAGCACAGGCAACGAATTAACTGTACCTTAAGGGGGCCGACCGGCTAATGTCGTTTTTTAACGACAGGACTTTGACATTCATACCACTTAATAAGGTGACTTGGGACATCTCCAAACCGCATATGGTTTTCGCCTCTGACCTTCGGTGTTGTGACGCCAGGGCAATTTATCCCGAAAATAACCATTTTTCAAATTAATCTCCTCCCTTGATATTTAATATTAAGACCTGGGATTACTACCATATATAGACCTGATGTAGGCCTCCAATCAAATGGAGAGTTTTTTTTTCTAAAAGTCATTTTTTTGCTAGATATGAATTTTTCAATATGGTAAAAAAATAAACCTTATAAATCACGAGAAAAAAATTTATAAAAAAAAAAGACGAAAAAAAAATTGGAAAAAAGGGCTCTATTTGATTGTTCTATAATGTCTTTCTGAGTTATATACCAAATTCCAATGTTATAGCTTTAAAACTAAGTGAGGAGATAGATTTTGAAGGTCAATAAGTATAGTTTTGAGATACGGGCGTTCAAAGTTTTCCTTCGTATTTCAATAAAGACAATGTTATTAAATAAAGATTATTATGAATGTTTATTTCTTTTTTGTGTATTAATAAACTAAAACTATTTTATTTATCATAATTTAATCATAAATGATGATCCCTTTGCTCATATATCGTAGCCTGGGGCACTGCTTGAGGCAAGATGGGGCACTCCTTCCTACGTAACCCCCTCTTTCTCCTTCACTAACTCGGCTTATTACAGCGAATTTTCTTCTGTATGTTAGCGCAAGATTTTTTCCTTGTATTTTCCTCTTGGGCATGATGACATTCTTGCCGAAACAAAGATAAACAAACGTAAATGCAACAGAATGTCAGAGGTGAAACTCGAAGGTGTATTCTTTTTACAAAGGCAATTTAATAAATCATGATTATTATGAATTTCATATTCCATTTTGGGTATTAAAAAACCAAAACTATGTTATTTATCATAAATGAAGATCTCTTTGCTCAAATATCGTAGCCTTGGGCACAGTGTGACGTGTGCTGTCAGGCAAGAAGTGGGCGTTACTTGGCAACCCTCCCCTCTCTCTTCACTAACTACGCGTATATTAGGATATTCTGTAATAATACTTGAGCGATTTTTCTTCGTCTGTATGTTAGCTAGATGTTTTCCTTGTCTTTTCCTCATTGGCATGATGAACTTCTTGGCAAAACATACATAAACATACGTAAATGCAAGCGAATGTCATGAGGTGAAACTCGAACGTGTAGTCTACTTGAAGTCTGTGTTCCTACTGATTTATGGTTGAACCAGACAGATACTCGCTTCTTCAAGCCACGGAATCTCTACAGATGCCATTTCTCACAATTTCTTTGCCAATAATTATCAAAATTTACGATAATAGAAGAAATATTGCATTTTCTTGTACGGATGAATATTTTAGGCTTATTGAGTTATGTTTACTAATTACCCTGTAACTACGAAAGTAAGAGGAATTTTGACGAAATATTTCGTATAAGTATTCTCAATTGCCATATGAAGCTCCATGAATTTTTTCATGACTGCATTTTTCGCCCTATACCACCATATATAGGGGTTCCGGCCGGCCCCCTTAAGAGTTTCTGCACCTACGACTTACTACACGATGAGTACCTCAACATCAAAATCGTCGAAGACAATATCTGGCCGTTTATCTGGTTCTTGTGATATCCAGGAAGTTTTGAACCATGAGAAGTCTTCATGTTCACATGCCCGGGAAATCCAAACAACAAATTCAAAACAACCGGGGGCAAACTAAACCGGCTTTAAAAGGACGGAGGCAAAGTACGTCCTCTCTTAAAGGCGGTAAGAAAATAACTAACGGGGTCACGAGTTAAAGAGGGATAGGTATGTGGGTGGCTCCACATGTCTCGTGACCAAGCACAGATGCCAGTAGTCCCTTGCTTACACTAATATACCGGTTCCCAGCTGGCGCTGAGTATTTATCCTAATGTTAAGACTGAAGGCTTTTTTCGTATATGAAGAACAGGGAAATTAAGTAATACCCTTTTCAAATTCTCAAAAGCCCTTTGAGTTTCATCAGTCCAGAGAAAAGCTACATTCTTTCTCACAAATTAATTAAAAGGATCCGTGATGTCGGAAAAATTCTTAACAAACCTTCAGTAGTAACCCACCAGACTGAGGAATTTCCTGACATCCCTCCTACATGTAGGAACCGCCATTTTCTCAATACTCAATATTTGCTTGCTTAGGAGCCACTTTACCATTACCAACCTCATAACCTAAATATACCACTGTTGCTTTGATTAACTCACATTTCTTTCAATTAATTACTTCAATTAATTACTCTTCCTGCTTTCTTCAAAACCTCAAACATTTCCCTAATACATTTTAAATGTGTTTCCCAGTCATCACTATAAAGCACTATATCATCAATATAAACCTCACATCCTTCTAAACCATATACCAATGTATTCAAATACCTCTGAAAGGTAGCCGCCGGTTTTTTCATACCAAACAGCATAACCTTTACACTGAAATGACCCCGGAGGTGTCACGAAAGCAGACAAGGCCCTTCCCAGTTTCGAAAGAGGAACCTGCCAATAACCTTTCAGTAAGTCGAATTTGCTGATGTATTTCGACTTACCCATGCGATCAATACAATCCTCAATTTGAGGCAAGGGGTAACAATCAGATTTAGGTAATTCATTTAACTTACAATAATCGAAGCATAACCTGAAATCCCCATTGGATTTCTTTACTAATACCTCAGGTGGATGACCAAAGACTTCGGCTAGGCTCGATTAAGTCATGCTTTAACATATAATCAACCTCCTTTGCTACTACCTTATTTTTAAAAGGATTCAACCGGTAAGGAGATTGTTTCACAGGTGGGGCGTTACCTACGTCCACGTCATGTTCAAGGACAGATGTCCGTCCCAGTACATCTGAAAATAACCCTTTAATTAAACTAATTTCTTCAGCGACCTTTGTTCTTCATTACCTAAATGAGACACCATATTAGAAAAATTTTTCAAAGAATTCTTATTGCTTGAAAGCCATTCACTTTCATTAAAACAAATATCATTCCCTATCTTCACCCTCTGAAACAGAAAAAAGGTTATCACTATCAGTTACTTCAACATTCCCAATAGTTGCCTCGGGAATAACCTTCTCCCGTTCCCGGAAAGCCTTCAACATGTTAATATGGCAGAGCTGAAAAGGCTTCCTTCACTCTGGAGTTTCTACCAAATAATTCACATTACTAATTTTTTCAAAATTTTCCAGGGACCTGAAAAGGAAGCTTTTAATGGATTTCCCGGAATGGGTAACAAAACCAACGCTTTATCGCCCACCACAAAGTCACGTTCTTTAGCCCTCCTATCAAAAAAGTACTTCATTCGTTTTTGGCTACACAATAAATTTTCACCTGCAAATTTCCAAGCCTTGGTTAATTTGGCCCCCAAATCAGTCACATAATCCAACAAATTCACCCCAGGGACGTCTCCCTCCCAGGACTCTCGAACCACATCGAGAGGTCCTCGAACACAATGGCCAAACACCAGGCTGAAAGGAGAAAAGCCTAAAGACTGACTTGGGACAGAACGAAAAGCGAACATCAAATAAGGTAATTCCTTATCCCAATCAGAACCATTAATTAAACAATATTTTTTTATCATTGATTTCAGGGTTTGGTGAAAACTCTCCAGAGCTCCCTGACTTTCTGGATGATAGGGAGAAGTCACATGTTTTATGCTTAACTAGGCCATCTTATCCCTGAAATACCTACTAACAAAATTGGTACCACAATCAGATTGGATTATTTTAGGCATTCCAAATTTAGTAAAAAAAACTTTATTATTACATCCACAATTTTAGCGTTTTTTATTGTACGTAGTGGTATTGCCTCGGTATACCGAGACATCATATCCATAATGGTAAGAATATACTCATTCCCACTACGTGTCTTTGGTAATGGTCCCACAACATCAATAATTACTTCTTTAAAAGGTTCTGAAACCACAGAAATGGGACCTAAAGGCGCCTTAGGAATGGGCTGGTTTCGTTTACTGACCTTTTGGCAGATGTCACAACTACTAACAAATTTCTTCATGTCAGCTTTCAACCCAGGCCAGTGAAAATCCTTAAGGAACTTGCCTGCGGTCTTAGAAATACCAAAATGACCCGCCAAACCACTCTCATGGGCGAAATACATCATCTCAGCCCTGTAAATAGAAGGAATCATTACCTGTTTCACAATCTCAAAATTCACATTAACTGCCACCCTAGGCCTACTCAGTTGATATAAAATATTATCAGTTATTTTAAATTTAGGAACAGTTACGTCAGCCACCTCCTGACTCAATAGGGAGATCCTGAAAATCCTTTTTCTGAGCTTTAATAAGCTCTTCAGTAGTCCAATTTAATTTTTCCTTAAAGATCCCCCGATCTACAACTACACTCACTACGTTCTAAATCACTTAAATCTACATCAGTTGTTGGCTCTGCAGTGTCAACAATCCTAGCACCATTATGCAGAACTACTGCTACCTCATTATTAGGGTTGATCAAAATGGGACATATATTTTTAAAGGCCACATCATTTCTTAACAACATCAACATCTTTGACAGGGAATTTATCCACAATTGCCAACTTTAAATTACCTGTAAAGGAAGGAGAAATTGAAATAAAATTTTCAATGGGATAGGATTTTACAGTATCGGGAGAACCAGGCAACAACACGAATTCCTTACTTTCAACCACAAAATCATACGGCAACGCCTCCCTAAGAATCAGTGACTGAGCCGCACCCATATCCCGCAAAATACGTACCCTTCTCTTCTCGGACGAAAGCACGGACGATACACTGCCGACTGATAAATATTTCCCAAAACTGCCACGTAGTCATTGGTCATTGTTTACTACGGGAGCGGGCGCGCTCTCGCTTTTCAACGCCCTTTACGGACCTACCACCAGCTTGTTGAGATTTCTTATAAGAAAAACACCGACTTTGTGTCCCTTTTTGTTACAAAAGAAACATGTCATAATCCTCAATTTTTCAGTATTTTAGATATTATATCCCCTGTTACCTCTGTTGGGAGAAAAACAGTTATTATTGCCAGATAAATGGTTAGTATTATTACCTTGGACCCTACCTTGATTGTTACCCTTATTATTATTTCTGGTAAACACCCTAGCATCATTATTATGTATTATTATTATTCCTTCCTATTCTACCCCAACTCGAGTTCACACTGGCCGTTACACCCCCTATTTCATTCTTTTGAGACAAATAATGTTCGTCACTTGCTATAGCTACTTCCTGCACAGTCTCCAATTTCAATTCTTCAAGGAGGACCTTCAATTTGTCCGGCACACACCTCTTGAACTCCTCCACCAACATTAACTCTTTCAACCTTTCAAAATCCAACACTTCTTTCAACTTGAACCAATCACCGGCATATTGGTCTTTCGCCTTGCAAATTCGACGAAAGTTTGTTCCTTACTTTTCTGTAGGTTCCTGAAGCATGGTCTATAGGCTTCCGGGAATATAACTCCTAGGCTTTTAAGACAATAACCTTCGCACTGTCATAATCCGCGGACAAATCCTTCTGCAAAGTTACATATACTTTTTGATCCCTACCAATTAATATACTTTGTATTATAGTGGTTCAATACTTCTGGGGCCACTCCAACCTTGCAGCAATCCTTTCAAAGGATACGAAAAATTCAGCCACATTGTTTTCTTCAAATTTTGGCACAAGTTTGAGGGCCTGCGCTAAAATTGATAGCAGGCATTACCAACCTATTTTGAGCAGGTAGAGGGGAAGAAGAAGGACCTGTCATTCTTATGGCTATTTCATACTACCTCTCCTTTTCTCTTTCCTCAGCCTTAAATTTTTCAATATCAAACTCCATCTGTCTCAGAGCTATTTGCTTATCCAATTTCACTTCTTTTTTTCCACCTGCCTTTACAGTTCTTACATAATCATATATTTGCAATAGCAATAATCCCTTTCTAATTGATACATCATATTCAAATTCCAAGTGTTGTGCTACCTTTTCCAACTCTTCCCTATTCAGCTCTGCAAGCCTCTCTTGCCACCCCTCTGCGCTAAGGAGCTCCAACACATTAACAACGGACATGATGACCACCAAAGTCCACACCAAACTACCAAAAAAACACTAAATTATCACCTGAACACAAGGAGGTGTAAAAATGGTGCCTGACAAAAAACCCCAAGAATTAACTTTGTACACACCAGTGAATACTCAGGAACGTAAAGATCCTGTCAATACAGTCGCCAATTGTGATGGTTTGGTATCCACCACAATAATCACTTACCAAAACACTTATCTGTATCCACAAAAACCAATACTTAGTCCACAAAAGGTGGAAAACTATTCATAACAAAGGTGTACAAACTCAATTCAAGGGGTCAAAGAAAATACTCTAGTAAAACTCTTAATTTCAATACACAAATTGCAGACAGAAAGGACACCTGGACCTCATAAATACATTAAATGATTAACAACACTCACTCTTAATACCTAACACAGAAAACAACTACACACTTAAATGGACAGGTCATCAACACATGTACCGTATACCAAAGGGTAGAGGGTCTAGAAAGGTGGAGACCAACAAAAAGAAAGAATATCCTGCCAAATTACACACTAAACACTGGCAACTCCTGAAAAATAATTTATGTAATCAGTTCTCCACTTCTGGAGAATCACTCAGGGTGGTTGGGAAAAGGAATGGTTCCCAAGAAGCTGTGACAAGAGGACAGGGTTCCACCAAGTCCTGCCAAGACTGTAGCAGTTTGGCATAGCCGTGATCACTTTACTCCAAATGCAGGGGCAATACTTTCATACCTGATGACAGAGAGGTCCCCTAGAGAGCTTAACTAAGCCAAGGGTTGCTGAAAGGAGCTGAAGAAAATACAATCCTGGAAGGTGGAGAATTTCACTCGTCCTGACTCTCCAAAATCTAAAATATTCCAGGATGCTTCAGCTACAGCAACAGTAATATCTTTCAGCGGCAGCAACAGCAGTACCTTCTCAAATAAGGCTCAGAGAAGGACTGCCTAAAACTCCTCACGGAGTCTCACACAACCCTTAGTATAACGAAGGCTTCTCCACAAACAAGCATCATGAAAAATTAAGAACAGTAGTTAGACAAACCACCAACATAAACAAGTAAAACACCGGTGAGGAGAAAACAAACTAAATAATTAAAATTTCACTGACACTAAAAAGATAATAATAAGAAATAAAGACACTAAGGTTACACCCTTTAGCCATTAAATAAAAGCATGTAAAATCCTGTAAGAGTAGAAGTGAAAATTTATCTTTGGTGTTAGAAGGCCAAACACTCCTATGTGGTGTTAGAAGGCCAAACACTCCTATGCCCTTTTTTGAGATAACCTTCATGGCTTCTGTACTGAACATGTCTTTCTTTCCTTTAAAACCTTCTATAGAGGGTTGTCTTGTAGCCTTGGGGAGTTAAATCTATTTTTGCCTCATTTTTTGCAAATGTACAATTTTAGCATGAGGTGTTAAGCCGTTAGTCCTATTGTTGCAGCAGGAGCTCTTTCTCTTGAACCAAATATGATGATAATCTTGGCTTTCCATCTTATCATTAGTTGTTAGGAAGCCCGCTATTGAAATTTTGGGAATATGAAGGTACACGTTGGTGTATAGGAGCCTACCTTCATATATGAAGGTGGTACGTAATTATCTTTAGTTTAAGACTTGGTTATGGGTTTTCGACTCGGTCACAGGGGTCACCATTACTCTACGAGATAAGTATGTAGTCCTTTTTCAGTGTAAGGATTCTCTGACAAGTCTCACTGCGAGGACCTTACACCATGTTGTGGTTCCAACATTTGGCAACTTTTAGTTTGCTTGGCTGAACTTTTTTCTTTGGCTCCACTAGCCCACCATTCTTATTCAGTAACTCTGTTTACTGTGGCTGCACTAACCCACCATTCTTATTTAATGTGGTAGGCAGCTAACTTTAACAGCAAGGAAGATTCATTCCAAATAATGATAAAATTCATTAGTATTTGGATACTTGCCTACTGTTAAAGTTCCATGGAAACACATCCAGCCTCCCCACACCTTAGTCATGAAGAAATATGACAGAACGTAAAAATTCCAACACCATCTGGTAAGAAACGGATGAATACAAAGTATTTTTAAAAGGAATTTGCTTTGGACATGTCATTGAGAAATTCCATATGTACTTAAGATGTAAACACAATGCTTTTTACACATGTACATAGGTATGATATCTACCTAATGTATTGTGTGCAATGTATGAGAGAGAGAAAATTTTTTTTTTCCCCCAAAGTACTTTTACTGTATACAGTGCGTCCTCGACTTATAGCAATTCAATCTTATGGCACTGTTCATGTTGCATCAAGTTACAGCAATGTAAGCACTGTTGCGCATCAAGTTAACAGCGTTTACGGCGCTGTAACTTAATGAAACATCAAGTTATGGCACTGTGATAGCTGTTCATGGGAAAAAAATCTGATTTACTGTGGAAATCAACTTGAAAGCGTGGTGCTGGAACGGATCTCCTGCCATAAGTTGAGGACTCGCTTTATTTTGTTATTGATATGGGAAAATACGGTACATTATTGACTTTTGCGTAAGTTTTTAGTTTAAGTGTGATTGTTGTTATTTATAAGCATCTTGAGTGTTTACAATTATGCAAGATTGATGAAGTAGGGGAGTAAGGGTACGGAGTTGCTGTTTTACACCCATATGCGTAGTTTTATTTGACTATCCAAAAGGTCCTTGATTCCATTAATCCCAATAATTGAGAGATTACCAAAGTTCAGTGTTAGTGTTAGTTGGTGTTACTGTAGTTATTGGTTATTTGATTGTCCTTTAAAGGGAAGCATTTGTTTTAGTGGATTTCATTTCATATCATTTGTCATAAAACCAGTGCAGTGACTAGTGTAGAAAGAAGTCGGAATTTCTCTCTCATTGTATTGTTATGGAACTTTCATATGCATTTACGTACAGGCTTTGAAGATGTGTATAGTGTTTGAAGTCTAGAAATTCTAATTACTGCCCACCTTACCAATGATTACACTGCATCAAGTAACCCATGTGCATGTGATGAATAAGCACCTGCACATTATCAGATTCATATATGGGAAGGCAGTTGCAGAAGAATTTGTAAGGCTGGTGTCTAGCCAACTTCAGTCGTTGACAGTTGAATTGCACCAGTGGGTGGTTGACAACTCGTTAGAGCTTGTGGCCAGGTTCATTCCAGGCAAAAGGAATGAAGTGGTCGACAAGCTAAGTTGTCAAGGACAATTTCTGGGTAAGGATTGGTCTCTTTGTCAGGATATAACAGACAGGCTATTTCATCTATGGGGAAGACATGTTAGACCTCTCCACTACATGGTTCAACAGAAAGCTGGAGGTCTATTGTTCGGTGCTCCCAGATGCATTCGCTGTGGCAACCTGGAAGTTTAATCCTTCCCAGTGTTCTGCCTGATTTGTCATGTCCTGAGCAGAGTGATGGCTTCTGAGTAGCTACCTTTTATGGCCCACAATCAGAGTGGTTCCTGGATCTTCTATCTCTTCTCTAGCAGTGCCAAGAGAAATTCCCCCTTGGTACAACCTTCTCTGCCAACCTCGTGTAGAGAGGTACCACCAATCAGTAGGGTCCCTGTCTCTTCACGGCTGGAGACTCCAGTATCTCTTATGAACAAAGGTTTTTCTCGCTGACCAGTGACTCGGGTGTCCAGCTACCTCAGGAGATCTTTGTCAACTGTCTTATTCTGGTGCTTAGTTGTCTCATTCGAGCTCCATTCTAACTCCTGCGTCAATCGTTAGACAGGGTACTGACTTTGAAAACTGTTTTCCTTCTGACTTTGGCTTCCTTGAAAAGAGTTGGAGAGCTCCATAGGGGTCAGTAGCTTTTGAATCTGTCTTGCCATGTAATTGTGCATAAGACTGAAAATCCTCTGGTTCACGATAACTGATTTGCCTCATTTTCCATTCCTTTCCTTAAGGAGTTTGTTAACAATGACCCTCAAGAGTTACTGCTTTTTTCTGTCAGAGGACTGCATTGTTATCTAACAAGGACTCATCACCTAAGACCTAGGTGTCGTGACTTTTTGTTAGCACGGGCCAATCCAAGAAAGAAGTGTCCAAGAATACCATTTCATTTTGACTCAGTGAGGTGATTCCGCAAGCCTACTACTCATCGTCAAGTTCTGTCACCAATACTGTGCATGCAAAAGCACATACATCAGAGGAACTAGTTCCTTCCTGGCATTTAAGAACTTACCTCTTCATTGGATTTTGAATGCTGGTTCCTGGCTTCATCAGACCAATTTCACTTCTAGTACCTGAAGGATATTGCCCATAGGTCCTTGGACACTTTTTCCTTGGGTCCGGTGGTGGCTGCTCAGCAAGTTGTGTACCTCATCCAGTGCCCCTGACAGGAGAGTTTGTATTTGCCTAAGAATGTAGTGTTGAAGAGAATGAGTGAGATGACTGATCTCTTTTCTTTCCCTATTTCCTTCCTTCTGTACCTACTGTCTGTTTTAAGAATACACGTCAAACGCTGGAACAGGCTTGATGCAGGCGATTGTTGTAGTCATAATGTTACAACACTTGTATGTTCCATACAACATACAAATATGCTTCTCGGTAGCTGCTGCTACTCTCTCCAGCAAGGGGAGTGAGGAATGGTGACAAACCTATTTCATGTGGCTGACATGGATTGTTGCTTGAAGAGGTATAGTTCTCTTTGACTTCCACATATGCAGTGAATCTGGAAATGTTACATTGTATTTAAACCAAGTCGACCAGGTGTTAGATACCCACATATCTAGCATCTCAGAGGCTTAGATCCTCTTCCTGAGATTCTTTATTTCTAAGAAGAATTATCAGTGTGCTGAACCTTCAGTCAGTTCAGGATTCTCATACCTCCCTCCAAGTGTGAGTGTATCCTAATGTTAAAACCTAAGGTTTATTCTACATATGAACAAATGGCAAATTTTTAATTAATTTATATTTTTCATAGCTAACAAACTTAATTTAACTTAATTTCCCACTAGCCACCCCTATTATGTCTCATCCTGGGTTGGAAGAAAGACTAGACACATCACGAGGTTCAAGCGTGGTATCTGACCTGCTTCTGCCTCAGCTATTTATCAGATGCCAGATGCCACTGCCACAGATAGTTTATAACCGGTTTTCCAGCTTCAGCTCTGCATTGACAATATAATAAAGTGGGCTGAGGTTAATGGTTTTAGATTTTCCGCCAGTAAAACTGTAACTATGCACTTTTGTCGTATAAGGGGAATCCACCCTGATCCAGATCTATTCATTCATAGGCAGAGAATTCCATGTGTTGGTGAAACAAGGTTTCTTGGTTTGATTTTTGATAGCAAGCTGACCTGGATTCCACATCTGAAATATATTAAGGCAAAATGCTTAAAAGCAATGAATTTGCTGAAAGTCGTGTCTCACACTTCGTGGGGTGCAGACCGAACTCAGATGTTGAGATTATATAAAGCCTTGGTCTTTTCAAAATTAAGTTACGGGTGTGAGGTGTACACTTCTGCAAAGCCAAATAGCCTTAAAATGCTCAACTCAATTCATCATGGAGGAATACGGTTGTGTACTGGAGCATTTAAATCATCTCCCACCGAGAGCATGCTTGTAGATGCTGATGAGGTGCCACTGGATCTTCATTACAAGCGTCTGCTGGTTCGGAGCTGGTATAGATTCCAGAGGCTACCTAAGTCTTTAACCAGCATTTGTATGAGAAATGAAAGGCATTGGCAGTTTTATGAAAATCACCCCAAGCAACCTCATCCATTCGCTTTTAGAGTCAATACCATTGTTCGTGAATTAAACATGCCAAGGGTCGAGATTTTACCAGCAAAATATTCAGTTAGTCCCCCCTGGAACTTCCCAGAGGTAAAATTCTGCAGATATTTCAATTTTACCAAAACAGAATGTCCAGTGAGGCCACGCGGTCAATATTTTTTAGAACATTCCTTGCAACATGACGACTCCACTGCAGTTTTCACGGACGGCTCAAAGTCAGATGCTGGCGTCGGCTTTGGTGTAGTCTTCCCTGATGTAGAGAGGAGTGGCAGGTTATCATCTGTTGCATCAATTTTTACAGCAGAGTTATATGGAATTTTAAAGGCTTTAAAGGAAGTTTTAATTCGGAATGAAAGTAATTTGATTATATATTGTGACTCTAAGAAGTGTTCTTCAGTCACTGGAATCTTTTAACCCTTTAAACCCTCTGATTTTAGATATATTGGAATGGCTGCTTTTACTAAAAAGAAGAGGGAAAGAAATAAAGTTCTGTTGGGTGCCTTCTCATGTTGGGGTGGCTGGGAATGAGAAAGCTGACCAACTTGCAAAGTCTGCGGTCAGCTCCCCAGAACCCACAAGATGCCTACTACCATATCGGGATTTGTATCCTCTAGTAGGTCAGAGAATTAAAAAATGTTGGCAGTCCCAGTGGGAGGATATTTTAAACAATCAAAAAATGCGTAGTATCACGTCTTCAGTGTCACCTTGGTCATATCCATATATGCCAAGGAGACAAGAAACGATGTTGTGCAGATTGAGGATTGGACATACAAGACTCACCCATGGGTTCTTGATGTCTCGTGAAAATCCTCCGTTTTGCGAGAACTGTACTGTGCCCTTGACTGTGAGACATTTGCTGGTTGAATGTCCCAGACTTGGGAATTTGAGACATAGGTTCATGTCTTGGGGTCGTGACAGAGTAGGTAATTTTATCCTAGCTACAATTCTTGGAAAGGATTGTAATATAGAGCAGTTATATATTTTTATGAGGGAGGCTGGCCTCCTTAACCAAATTTAAATTATACAGAGATTGTCTATGTAAGAACTTTTATATATGAACAAAATTTTTATATAATATATTTATAGATTTTTATATGAAATTTATCAAAAATTTAATTTTTTATATTTAATGTTTTTCGGTGTCAATTACCCAGATGTTGTGACGCCAGATATAATACACAATCAATCAATCAATCAACCAGCTGGCATCAGAACATTTGTTAGCTATGAAAAGTAGAAATTAGAAATTTCCCATTTTTCTAAGGTTTCACCCTTCAGTGCAATGGTGATCAGCCTTGTTATCATCACCTTAGTGTTTTGACATCGTCACTGCAATTTCATTTGTACAGAGAAAAGCACTATCCATAAGTGTTTGTCTCTGCAGTTTCATTTGTACACAGAGAAGTACTATCCACAAGTGTTAAGTTTGGCTCACTGTAGAATGTACATGTGTAATGTTTTTTGTAGCTTTTCAGCTTTAACATTTCCTTCCTCCAATTTTCACCTGTAATCCAGTGCTTAAAATTAGTTAAAAGGTGGTCTGTCTTGCAGTTAAAGGAACCTTGCAAAGAGACTTGACATCCACTGTGCACTAGGAAAGGCCAACTCTCTCTCTCTCTCTCTCTCTCTCTCTCGTCTCTCGTTCTCTCTCTTCTGCTCTCTCTCTCTCTCGTCCTCTCTCTCTCGCTCTCTCTCTCTCTCTCTCTCTCTCTCTCTCTCTCTATACTGACGTCTTACCCCCTATTAAACATTTTGATGTATCATTAAAGCTCATTTTGTATTGAAAATCTAGTGGTTAAACAAGTGAAAATGTGGATTCATATTGAACAGACCTTAAGAAGTTTGTTCTTGCTTTGTCTCAAGTTATTTTTTTAGATTTTCTAATGTTTTATCTTTTTACCCCCTTTCAGGAGGAGTGTAGCACCCTAGGATCTGTGTGTGAGATAGAAAATCTTTCAAACTGTATGCAGGACAAATCATGTTGGCTTAGACCAAAGCAGACCTCATCGGAGTTGTCATCAGTGCAGCAGATCAAAATAGCTGATGTTTGTCAAGCCAATGAACCCTGTTCCAACTTCTCAGAGTGCATTTGCAAAGGCAGCTGTGTTGATTCTGCTCTTCAAAAAGCCAAGCAGTCTGCTGCATACCAGGCAAAAATTAGTCGAAAGCGAACCATCTCTGAAGTGTACAATTCTAATCCTGTGCTGTCACACATGGCAGATATTCTCTCATCAGACAATTCAAAATGGTTAGTTAAAAACTGTTCCAGCCTTGCCCACTTGCCAAAGCGGTCCATGTATAAAGCTCCAGGTGAAATGTGGTTGTCATCACCTACAACAGTGTCTGCCACCTCACCTCAGGCTGCTCATGTTGTGCTGAGCACTCACTCCAACATTTGGCTGTTGCACAAGTTAAAAGCAGAGAAGACTAAAGAGAAAAAAGAGAAGATTGAAGATGATGATGAGAAAAAGGAATTCAGACAAACTGCTAGTGATGAGCTGGCTAAGAAGTTGAAAGACTTTGGATTGCACCGTGAAAATGTAACCAACAAAGAGCCTGTTTTTAGCACTGATACCCCATCATCAGCCAGTTACCTCCTTGGTAACAGTAGTAATAACAGTATTTTTGATAATAAATTCTTCGATGATAAAATGCATGACTTGACTTTAGATAAGAGCCCTTGGCTTGCTTGCAGCTCTGCAACTAGTCCAAAGTTAAAGCTAAATAAAACATCATTGTCTCTGCCTTTCGTTCCTGATTCCATGTTAACTGTTGCACAAAACAATTTAGATAGTTGGTTATTAAAAAGACTATAGAATTATATATATATATATTTTTTTTGGTCAAGCTGCTAGAAAAATATGAAAGCTACCTAATAATGTTTATCATAGGATACTGATATTTAGTTCTATTATCTTCTTGTTCACTTTTATTCTTTGGTTATATTTTACATTCAGAGAAATCTGAAAATCAGTTGTTGGATTTTTCTTCAATTTGTTTTTAAAATTTTTTTTTATTGAATTCCATATATTTCTTTCATTCACGCTGCACTACATAATCAGTGTTATGGCTCTATTGTAATGTGGATTTGGAAATTTTTATTGAAACTTCCATAAATTGATCTTTTTCTTCATGTTTCTTCATCCATTTTTTCCCTCAAATACTAAGTGGAAGTGAGTACATAAAAGGTTTGGTAGTAATAAACTTGCCTTAAAAATGTACATGTCAATTCTGAATGCTAAAAATCACAAAAATGAATACTTTTTACCGTATATTTCCATATTTAAGACAACCTTTAAATCCTAAAAATCATCCCCAAAAATTGGGGGTCGTCTTATACATACTACCATTCTAAAAATCAAACCTTGAATTCTAAGTGACTTTTATACTCAGGCTAGCCTCGGCATCTGTGCCATAACCACAAACATACATGCATTAAAAGATTCACATTATGAAATGTTAAAGTGATGATGAAGGAAATAAAAGCATTTTTGCCTTTTTATGTTTCTGGCGTATTCAACGAATAATTCCTTATTAATGAAATCAAGTTTTATCTTTAAGAGCCGAGCTGAGAAAATTTAAACAAGTTATGATTGCACTCACAGAAATTTTATTTGTGGTGTAATTATGGTAGTAATAACATTTAAGGTAACATAATAATAATTTTTCAAGAAAAATCCATTTTAATTTTAGTGGTGTAACAATTTTGTATTACATACAACTCTTTAGAACAATTCAGCTGTATGAATGATAATTATTGTACATTGTATGTATTGTTGTTAGGGGTTGTTTGTGATTGGCAATGAAACTTTAACAAAACAATGGTATCCCTTTTAGGCAACGTAGGAAAAATGATGCAGATTTTTCAGTGGAATATATCACATTATTCGGAGGGCGTTTTTAAAGCAATTATGTACGGGTTTTTCATATTTTTGTGGTTAAATTTTTCAGATGATATGTTTAGATATATTTGATGTTTTAACTATTAAAATAGGCAGTTATAAGCATTTTTAGAGGACGCTTCATTATTTGATTATTTTCAGTATTTGCAGGTGGGTGTGGTATGCATTCCCACGAATACTTGGGAACGACTGTGCTGTAAGTGAAACAGCATTTGTAATATCATCTTGACAAAACGAAAAGCTAGGCTATGCACAGTCACTTATACTACGGATGTGAGATAAATTCCTGAAAATTGCCATCATTTTTTACCTCGTCTTATCTAAAGGTTCTCTTATAGACGGAAATATATGGTATATCGTTTGTGATATGTTTCAACTTTTAAGATTATTATTATATAAGGTTTCTCTTTATTGCTGCTGTTCCATAGTCTTAAAAAACACATCAGACAGTATTGATGTATAGAAAACAAAATTATCATAGAGTTAGAAAAGTCCTGTGGTGGTTCTTCACCTTCAGTTCATCTCTGAGAATTTCCTTAGTAACTAGATATTTATGTATTTAGATTTTTGTTTATATATTTTGCAGTGCATGGTGGACACATATCAAGATAAAGTACTAGTTTATAAACATAGTAATGCAATATTTCAATGTCCAATTGTCATGGGTTGGTTCACATTGCATGTTGTTTTCCCAAGTTTTCTCCATTAAGAATGCTGTTTATTTTTGTTACGATGTTTACAGCAATAACAAAATTATGGATTATAACAGAAAATATACAAATTTTGGTGATTATCTTCTTTCCAAATTTTGGATACCAAGTTGCAATGAATGTTTCTAGTTTTTCTTTTATATATTCAGTTTGACATTTGAAACTGTTATTTACTTCGACAAGCAAGATATGTATGTAGTTTGAAAATTACATGGAAATTTATTTATTTTTAGTTGTTCAACCCTGTGTTACAAAGGCAAGGTAGGATTCCAGTGGAATTTAAGGAAGTTGAACTCAGGACAAATCTGGTAATTGTATATTACTGTAATTAATATGAATAATTTTCCCCATTTTAAGTAATAACATCACTTAGTGACACTAGAATGAGGCAATAAGTCAAATTTTGTAATTAAATTTTTTTTTTTTCAATTGTATATTAGTTGATAACATGACTTAATATCATTTGTAGTGTTGAGGTGAATGGGTTTGAATTTCACTGTTTGTGATTGCCTTGTTGAAGAACGTTGGTGATTCATTTTCTACTAATATGCCAAACCCAAGAGTTATATTCAGCAAATTTTTGCATGTGCAGTTTATATATTATATCTCATTTCAAGTCTACCTTACAATTTTTTGCTTTTTATTTGAGATTTTTAGTTGCTTCCTGTTCAACTTCCTGTACTTTAAAGATAATAGATATTTGTATTATACAATTATCTGCAGTTATGTTTCCACTGGATGACTTACTGCTCTTAGTGAAGAAAACCTGATAAATCATAACATTCCATATGTTGTAGTTAGTACATACAGTTCTAATTGTTTACAAACAACAAAAGTTCAATTTTGGAGATGTTTGTTTAAATTGGGTAGGTTGTTTGTTATATTAGGTAGGTCCTGTTGCTTTGTATGCACAAGGTTTGCAATTGCCCATAGGTTTCTTTATCTTGATCACTTTGTAATGGTCACGGATGCTGGTGCATATTGGTGACGTGGTATCAATGTACTGCTCAAGTCAGATGTATAAATGTGAAAAACTATTACTGGTGCGAGATTTTATTTGTAGTAATTTAGTTTGGGGAATGAGTCTGTGTTAACTGAATTGTAAGTTACGTATAATGGTAGAAAATCCTCGTGAGATACAAAGCACAAAATTATTATTATTTATTTTTTAATTTTATTTTAGTTACTTGCCAAAGCACTATAATTCACTCTACACGAAAAGTATATGAAGCAGCTGTTCTTTGACCCATGGTTAATTTTGCCATGATAATCTCAACTATACAGGTTTTAGTATATATTATTGACCAAAGCTTTAATTCAATAAATGTTATATACTGTTTCAGGGTTTTTATTAATTCATGATGGGTTATGGTTTTGTCGGTTGAAATTTTCTTCTGAATTTCAAAAGTCAAAGAAAAGTATTTGAAAATTTGTGGACCATTTCGGCACATTGGTTATGAAACTAAGAATGAGTTATTGACCCATCAGTGGCTGGTCCTAAGGCTGGTAGGATGTAGAAGGTGGAATGTGCCTGGCAAGGTATATGGGAACATGAAAGATGTTAAAACATTAAATTTTAAAATTAACATGACAGGAAATGACCTCCAGTAACCCGTGTCCTTTGGTGGTTACAAGGATTTGCAAGTAGGAATAAATGTTACGTAGAAGTATGCCCAGTGGAAGTGATTGCAGGTAATTTTGGAACGAAAGTATGATGGAATAGAGAGAATGGAGAGAGGACAGTAAAACAAAAGCATCTACTGGAGGTTAGGAAATAAAAAAAAATGATTACTGACACAAAAATGAATCTATTCAGAAGGTATATCCATATGAACATGGAACAGAAACAGCAAGTATGAGGAAAACAGGAGAAGAAGATGGATGTAGCAGAAATGAGAATGTTGAGATGGATGTCGGGAGTAACAAGGGAAGATAAGATTAGAAATTAGTATATAAGAGGATCGACAAAGGTAGTTGAATTATCGAAGAAAATACAGGAGGGAAGGCTTCGATGGTATGGACACCTGATAGGAAGGGAGGAACGTCATGTTGGAAGATATACGATGGAAATGGAAGTGCTGGGTAGAAGGAAGACCAAGAAAGAGATGGCGTGATTGTGTAGGGGAAGATATGGTATAAAAAGGTATAAATGCAAACGAGGCACTGGACAGAAATCAATGGAAATGACTCATTCACAACAGCGACCCCATATAAAAATGGGTTTAATCTAGGAAGAAGATCCATATGAACATGGAACAAACCAATAAGGGGCTATTGACTTGAAATTGAAGCTTCCAAAGATCATGATGGTCATTTGAAAGAAGTTGCAGAAGATAAAGGAAGTACAAGAGAGATCAGTAATGTATTACATCTTTGCTTGAACTTTTGAGGTTCTAATTGTGCATAATCCTCGGACAGGCTGTTCCACAGTCCAACAGTGAGCGGAATCAGACCCTGGAACCGTGTGGCACATTTGTAGCTGTTCAACAAATCTGGTCACTTGTCAGGGAAAGAGGATCACGGATCAATCGTAATAGCAAAAGTCATTTTTTAGAATACAATTTATGAAAATTTGACAAATGAGACCATTTGTCAATAGTCTGAGTCTTAAGTGCTATAGTTAGGAAACAAACTTACCACCATGAACTACTCTTTCTAAAACACTCAAACCTCTTGGCAGAAGCAGACATCTACACCGGAGAGAGCTTAGTGACCTTATGGGTCCCAGTGCTTGGCTTTATGCCTAAATCACGTGTTCCATTCCAACAGGATTCTAGTAAAGGAAGGATTAATTTACCGTATTGCGTAATGTGTTGACTTTATTGTTATAAATATATGAAGCCTTATGTATAATAGATTAAACTTCTATGCAGCACCAGCTAAAACTTTCATTAGAGGTTTCTCAAAAGTTATGCCCAGTTCACAGTCAAGTTTCGGATTCATTTGCCAGGTCTCTTGCAGTTGAAGGGGAGGGTGGGGTGGAACATCAGTACAAGATTTACTGATGAAGAGTTTTTTCATTTTATGTACTGGAGTTCAGCCTCTTACCTTACCAAGTACACTATTCACTGATCTAGTCCTTGTCCCGATGAAGTTGAGGATAGCTTCATTTCTCATAAGGAGAGATTTTACTGCCAAGAACACTATCTCGTGGAACACTAGTTAATATAGGTCTTGGTTCACTAAGGATCCCATCAATAGCAACTCGCTGCTGCCTACCTGCAAGGAAATCTTGAAGTAATCCCAAAACATATCCACCCTCTCCAAGGTTCTGAAGTTTAAAAAGAGGTTCCTTATGATTTTACTAAATCGAAAACAGCACTAAAATCTGTTGCCATTACTCTACACTCAAAGGCAAGGTTCTTGTGCAACTTGGAAAGCACAGGGAGACTAAAAATTGGCCTTCAGTTACTTCAGTCTACAGGCAAGGTACATTGTAGAACAGGCACTGAATTACTAACCTTGCACACATCAGCAAAGATACTATGTTGTCATAAAAGAAAATATATAATCTAATCGTGGGAAATAGCACACTAGAGACTTAAAAAAAAAACGAAAGGAAGAAACACAAAGAATCTTTCCCACCCCATTTATTAAGATTATCAAGAATTTTATTAACATCCCTAGAGCGAAATGTATGAATAGGTTCAGGATGACAAGTATCAGGGAGAGGGACATCATTAACTTGATTGTTTGACTTCAAAGGCTCCATGAAGCAGTTCGGCCTATTCCACAGGCCCAGTAACCAATCTACCATCATCAGTTAGTAATGGTTTGATGGGAGGCGAGCCTGACCCAATGATAAATAGTACCTATTTGGTCCACCACAGACGAAGCTCTTAATTTCTTTTTGTTTCTTCTTAAAAGAATCATTGTAATTTTTCAGCTGTATGGTAAATTCTACTTACAAAAGTCGACAAAACTGGTGTTGCTTTCTTGTGTTGTATTTGGTCTGTTTGTCATGGTAAGCTCCTCCACATTTATCATCAAACCATTTGTCCAGATCTTGACTATATTTCTAGCGACATACTTCAGTCACAGTATTTGGATCTGATTTTGCATCTGTAATATTGTGCCTGACAAGCTTCAATAATGTAATCCCAATTGGCTCTAGATTTCATCCAGACCATTTTTTAATGGTGGCATTAGGATTATATTGATCCATAGATATGTCCTTCTCAATAGCGCAAAAGCAGGTCCTGATTCAAGTTCAATCACAAATTTTGAAAGCAAATTGTATTTTTCCTAGCTATACAAACCTGAGGTCCTTTACATAAGGAATTACTATTCAGCTCCAGCTGGACCGGTTGTAAGATTTACTAACAAGGTAGTTCGGCAGTAACTGCTTGTCCGATGGTCGGGAGTCCCGCCCGACTGGAGGTAAACATATCACTTTGCTTTAGGCCCAGGAACAGAGTGAGGGGTGGCATGAGGTGGGACCTTATGTAAAGGACCTCAGGTTTGTATGGTTAGGAAAAATACAATTTACTTTAAGAAATTGTGATTTGTTCCGACACGTTATACAAACCATCGGTCCTTTACATAAGGAAGACTCACTTATCGGTGGGAGGAATCTGAGTCATGTGAACAGACTGGTGTTCGCCCAACCTGGGTTCCCTCACTGGTCATAAGAGCAAAGGAGGGGAACCTAGCCTCTGTCCATCTGATTGGAGTATGAACTGCAGGATCAGTGGTCAGACCTCTGGACCAATTCATAAGAGGGAGGTAAGCGTACCTCTTATGAATAGCAAGCAAGAACAAATGTCCTAAGTAAGAAGCCAAATATAAAGTATTAGGTTTGTTTTCTTACTGCTGCCTGCTTCCCTCCTTGCTAGGGAAGGGACGGATAAACATTTCTATCCCTAATGAAAGGGCTAGAATGGAGCTCGGTAACGTAGCTTACCTGCATCGTTGTCCAGTCCAGCGTTGTGACGACCACTACCCTCTGCCCGCAGGGAGAGGAAAGAAAAGAGGAGGAAGAGTAGCTAGTCACACTGTCATTCACTTTCCATTCATGCGATATCACAAGGACGAGATGTTACCTTGTCCTGTAAAGGAGCTGGGTAAGCTACACAACTTGTTGAGCAGCCACCACGGGTCCCAAGGAAAAAAGTGTCCAAGGACAAATGGGCAATATTCCGAAGGTAGAAGGAGGTCAAGGTGATTATGGCTAGAGTTTCCTTTTGTATTGTTGCATAATTTTTGTGATGCTTTTTCAGTTTCGAAGACAGGAAACACACAGGGTGTAGAAGGTTATTTTCATCTTGAAGTAGAACAGCTCCAATTCCCAACTCTCAAAGCTGAACTATACATTCCCAATACTGAATTTTACATTTTTTAAAACATTATCTCTAAGTCAACTTAAATATGTATAGGAATCTGAAACATAAAAATATACTTTTTATAACCTTATACACAGTTTCGGAGGGGAATTAATTGTATTACCAAAACCATAATTTCATTATGAAACCCACAGCATAAGAATATATGTATATATATATATATAGTATATATATATATATATAGAGTATATATATATAATATATATCTATATAAATAATATATATATATGTATAGATAGATTATATATATAGATATAATAGGTATATATAGATATTAGATATATAGATATAGTATATAATTATCTATATATAGATGTATGATATATATAATAGGATCGATATTATATATAATATATATAGATATATATCATATATATATCTAGATATATATCTATATATATATCTATCATATATATATATATCATATATATATATATATATATATAGATATATAATAATATATATAGATATATATATCCTAAATAGGTTAGGGATATAGATATGATTCCAGTGTTGGGTACTGTAGATTCTAACGCCAATGAACGTGCAAACTAGCGAGGATGGAGCTCTGCAATCGGTTCAGTCACTCAGTGCAAGCAGTACTTATTCAACTGTCAAACACTAAAAAATCACAAATAAAACTAATTAGAAAAGTTCAAAACTACGTTCTTATTTCAAAATACACAAATACACTAAAAATTTATAAAGTAAAACTTTTGGTGACCCGCAATATTACAGTTACCTAAAAAGTGTGGGGCATCCATTTCCCTAATATTGCATTCTTTTCCTTGCTTTCCTAAAAAAGAAAGAAAAAAAAACTCGTATGCATGACGTTCTGCTTACTTAAGCCTAAATGTAAAATCGTGGGCCGCATACCCTAACTTGCATACAGTTCTATACAGACATGTATTGTGCTGTATTGTATTGAAAACGTACTTTATTTATGCAATGTGTATATACAGACTAGTGTAAAGAAAGAGCTTTATAGATGCAAAATTTCACGTCAGTAATGCTAATTGTCAAGCTATTTCTAACAATGACGTGCATAGCCTACTCTTAGTGGCTCTTGAGGAAGCTTACTAGGTATGGAACCAAATTACATACAAGTCTGATTTAAAAAATATCACCTTACAGTCTTCATTGCTTCCACAGACCTCCTCAGGTCTGAACCAATTGACATCACCACTAGGCACATAGCAAGATTTCTTCCCACATATCTGTGCTGTTAAATCTTGCCCTCGGAAACTTCTGAATCTAAATGTCTGTGTAGTATTTTATGTTTAGGTGTAAGTAACCATTAATATTCTGGATCACAGAAAGTTTTATTCTATATCTTTAGTGCATTTTGAAATAAAAGCGTGGTTTAAATATTCTTATTAGTTTTATTAGCATATATCATGTACCGCTATGCATGTTTATTAGGCCAAAATTCAACCATTTTAAGCCATATGCAAGATTAAATCATTAAACGAGGCAATATTTGCGTATAATTGTCCATGAATGTGTGTATTTTCAGTCAGTTCGTCAAAAATGACAGTTACGCATGTTTTATTTGCTCGAAATGCGACATGTTTGTGCTATGTGCCTATGCGCGTATAGCAAAATGAATTCTCTCGTAAGGGGGACAATGCCGACAGTGCACCTAACACGACGCACTGTTGTTCTTTCCAGTATCCCTCCGGTCCCCAGCTGCAACCACTTTCATTCCTTTTACTGTACCTCCGTTCATATTTTTTTATGTTACTTTCCACTCTCTTTTAACAATTGTTTCATAGTGCAACTCCAAGGTTTTCCTTCTATTATCTTTCAGACCTTTTCACTCACAGTCTCCTTTTCTGAGCTGAATTTCCTCTTAGATCCCAGCAATTGGACTTTGACCTAACTGTTATAGTCCAATCCAATTGCGCTATTTGCCATGCGAAATCATAGGCAATGCTTACGAACCATGGTGCAAGAATGTGCCTATTCTGTTTATTCATTGTATGTTAGCAAGAATAAACATGCATATTATTGTGTTATATGATACCCATTTTTGTTGATATGCGATTATCATTAGCAATGATTTACGTGATACTGACGAGTCTACTCTTTTCAGTTTTCATGTTGCCAAGGTCGATGAGGAATCGGCCCGAGTTGCGAATCATTCCCGAGCCCATCCATCTCAGATGTAGAGAATCTTGTGAAAAGGACAAGTGCCGAGCACTGTTTCTGGGGGAAGTAAACAAAAGGTGTAAAGATGAGTATTTTTAGTACTATTATATGTGATGCACATAATTTTGGCTGTTATATTGATGTGAATTACAGATACTGTTAGGGAATTTATGAAATGCATATTATGTCTGACATACTTTTGAGAGAGAGAGAGAGAGAGAGAGAGAGCTTACCTTACAGACCTTACATCTTGTTCGGGTCAGGTCCCTCAGTGTGAGACACCTCCAATGTCTACCAGAGAATTGCTAATGCATCTTCCGGTATATTTTGCATCTTCCAATCTTGGATGGTCTGGGATGCAGCTTAGATATTTGTCGAGCTTATTCTTAAACACATCTACGCTCACTCTTGATATATTCCTCAGATGAGCTGGCAACGCATTGAATAGACGCTGCATTGTCGATGCTGGTGCGTAGTGGATTAATGTCCTGTGTGCTTTCCTTAGTTTTCCTGGTATAGTTTTGGACACTATTAATCTATCTCTGCTTGCTCTTTCTGATATTTTTAGCTCCATGATGTTTTCGGCAATTCCTTCTATCTGTTTCCATGCCTGTATTATCATGTAGCGTTCTCTTCTCCTTTCTAGACTATATAATTTTAAAAATTGTAGCCTTTCCCAGTAGTCAAGATCCTTAACTTCTATTCTAGTTGTAAAGGACCTCTGTACAGTCTCTATTTGTGCAATATCCTTTTGGTAGTGTGGGTACCATATCATATTGCAATATTCAAGTGGACTACGAACATACGTTTTATAAAGCATAATCATGTGTTCAGCTTTTCTTGTTTTGAAGTGCCGTAACAACATTCCCATTTTTGCTTTGCATTTTGCCAGTAGAATTGCCATTTGATCATTGCATAACATGTTCCTATTCATCACCACACCAAGGTCTTTAACTGCTTCCTTATTAGTGACGGTCTCGTTATTAGGTCCCCTATATGCATATAGCTTTCCTTCTTTATCTCCATAATTTATTGATTCAAATTTATCAGAGTTAAATACCAACCTATTTACCTCTGCCCATTCATATAATTTATTAAGGTCTCTGTATCGAGTTCCTATCTTCATAACAAGTAATTTCTCTACTTATTCTTGTGTCATTGGCGAAACTACTCACTGCCGAGTCCTTAACATTACTGTCTATGCCTGCAATCATAATAACAAACAGCAATGCAGCTAATGTCGTACCTTGTGGTACACCAGATATTACCTTAGCTTCATCCGATTTCTCATCGTTTGCAATAACTATCTGTTTTCTGATGTGTAAAAATTCTTTTATCCATCTTCCTACTTTGTCCACTATATAATGTTTTCTAATTTTCTTCGCTAACATATTATGGTCAACCTTGTCAAAAGCTTTTGCAAAGTCTAAATAAACCACATATGCTTCTTTTCCGTTTATCATATTTTTATATATGTTCTCAGAGTGGACTAACAGTTGGGTTTGTGTACTTTTTCCGGGTACAAAACCATGTTGTCCTATATTAAACAAATGATTTTTTATTAAATGTTTCATAATATTTTTCTTCATTACCCTTTCATACACTTTCATAATATGTGATGTTAGACTCACAGGCCTATAATTACGTGCCTCTAGTCTTGATCCACTTTTGAAAGTAGCGGTAATATATGCTAATTTATGTTCATCATAAATCTTGCCTGTATCTACACTTTGCCTTAATAATATTGCAAGGGGCTTTGCGATAGAATGAACTACTTTCTTTAACAAAATAGCAGGGACAACATCTGGCCCAGCTGCTGATCCATTTTTAATTTCATTAATAGCCTGCACAACATAAGCTTCATTAATATTTATGTCTGATAAATGTTCATTATTTTCATCCCATATTTCTGTATCATTATCTTCATTATCAATTCTAGGGGTAAATTCTCTCTTATATCTTTCTGCTAATATGTTGCTTATTTCCTTTTTTTTTCATTTGTTAATCTCCCTTCATTTCTTAGAGGGCCTATTTCTATCCTTCTTTTATTCGTCTTTTTTGCATATGCGTACAATAGTTTGGGGTTTTGCTGGATATTTACAAGGGTTTTTTCTTTCAAGTCCCGTTTTTCATTTTCTTTTGATTGTATAATCTTTTGTTCTGCATTTTTTATCTTACTTTTTAGTTCCATCACTTTCCATGCATTCTTTTCTTTTGCAAGACCTTTATTCCACTTTCTGATTTTCTGGAACAAGATCCTTCTGTCTCTTGGTATGCATGACTGATATTTATTTTTCTTCTTCGTTATATATTTATCCACTATTTTCTCTAATATTTTATATAATATATCTGTATTTACCTGTATATCATCACTTACGAATATGTTATTCCAATCTTTGTTTAATTCTTCATTTATTTCTGACCATTTTATATTCTTACTGTAGAAATTGTATTTTCCATATCCTTCCCACTTATTCATATCTTGCTTATCTCTGTTTTCACTTGCTTTGGAATGGACTGTTAATTCTATGACATTATGGTCTGAAATACTCGCATTATAAACTATTACTTCTTTAACATAATTCACCTCATTCACAAATACTAGGTCTAAAGTATTTTCCTTTCTTGTTGGCAGGTGATTTATTTGTTGAATGTTGTATTCCAGTAGCATATCTAATAACTTTTCGAATTGCCTCTTATCTTCTGCACTACTATTACTCTCTTTTTTATATGTATAAATGCAACCACAATCTCCTATTTGTTCTTTCCAATCTACGAAAGGAAAGTTAAAGTCTCCGAATAGGAGAATATTATTGTGTCAAACTCTTTAGTATTAGGGGGTCTATATATTACTATGTTCATTAATTTTTCAGATTCAAATTCTACCACTATTAATTCACATTCTAAGTTACTATATTTCTCATATATTTTTCCTCGCTTTATGTCTCTCCCATATATCGCGGTTCCCCTTTGATTCCTATTTTTTTTTATCTGATCTATAAGTTTGGAACCCCTTTATCTGATCATCATTACCAGTCTCTTGGGAATACCAAGTTTCACTTATATTCATTATATCTATTTTCTTTTCAATTTGGGTTAGTTCTTCTGAGAACTCTATTTTTCTTTTTGAGATACTCGTAACTAAACCCTGCACATTCATTACTATGATGGTTTGCGGGTTATCCCCTTCATTTAATATGGTAATAATAAGGATTTTCCCATGTCTCTTTCCTGTTCTGGTATGTTGTTCTTTTCTTCATTTTCAGAAATTTTGACACTAAGAAATCCAGCGTTTCCAATATATTTGATCTTCCTTCATCATAATTATTCATTTTGTGTATGAATCTGCAATTTTCTCTGTATCTACACCATCCCCTGGCATCGTATATACATTGCTTGTTCCTTGCACTGTATCCTGGAGCTGATGCTTGCATTGTCGATGCTGACATTCCATAGCGCGGTGATGGTTTGTTTTTTTCCTTCACCTCATGTTCTTTGTTTCTTTCTTTATTTGTTTCTTTTTATTTTGGATTTTATCATTTAATTGATTTTGATTCATGGCTACAGGGTGCATATATTTACATTTTTTTGTTTTGAGAGAGAGAGAGAGAGAGAGAGAGAGAGAGAGTGAGTTTTCCTCTTGCTGCGCCTCAGATAGTGTCACAGGATGTGACTCCTGCAGGGCCTCATAGACCTAGATAATGACCCCTCTCAGGAAAGTAGTAGGCCTTCACTGTCGTGGAAGAAGGACCTCAGCCCACCCCACTGCCAAAATAAGTGCTTCCTCAGCCCAGCCACCTGTTAACCATGCATGAGTATTCATTTCAATGGCAAGGAACAAGTTGCAGGTACACACGACGGGTTTTATATGATCAGACCAATGTTTAACTTTGTAGATAAGGCGTTCCTTCATGTGCAGCCCACCCAAGGAGACTATTGACGAGGTAATGGTTGGCTATGAAGGGAAAGCATTTGGCAATCTGTGATTATATAATTATATCAAAACCAAGCCAGGTAAGTTTGCCAGGTCAAGTGATGATGGTTTTTTTTCATGACATTGTTCTCTATCACAGGCTACAACTTTTGATGCCCGTTCAGTGGCTGGCTCCTCTATATGCCCCTGAAATACTTAAGGCTATGTGTGGAGAAGTTTGCAAAATGCTCTCATCCCGTCAATAACAGACCTCTCAGAGTTCCATTCCCGTTGACTCTTCCAACACAATGGCTGAAACATCAAGGAATCAGCGATTGGTCTCGCCTGATAATAGCGCCAGGTATGATCCAAACCAAAGCCATCTCCCCATCGATGTTGACAGGCAAATCTGTAAGCACTGTAGCAAGAAAGGCGATGTCATGAAGTTGCACATTGCCTGTTCAGCGTGTAAAGTCAACTTGCAAATGAGTTGAAAGTATGTCGGACATACAAAATATATTTAGTATTTTTATATGTACTTTGTCCCTTGTAGTAGCTGATAAGTCATTTTCATTGTTGTTCTATCTTATATTCCCATTTATTTTGTGTATATTTGTACAAATTTTGCCCATTCCAGTAGTTATAAGTGATCTGTAAGGTAAGCGTCCATAAGCTGCTTAAGTGGCCATTACCGGATCCCAGGGTGACCAACAGGCCATCAAACACCGTCTCTTTGAAAAATTGATATTACATTTGGGCCTAGTTTTACAATATATGATCATTTTATCTTCCAGATTTCTATGAGGTTTGAGTATGGGCAATATAAATCATATCGTGGGTTAGGAGTCGAACATGCCTCTGTCTGAAAATGCATTGCCCTTTTCATATGCTAACTGGTCAAATTAGTGCATGAAAAACTTTATCCTTCGCTAAAAGTAATTATTATCAGAGTGTAGGAGCTATCACTACTCCGTTCAATTTTGAAAATATATTCTCTAGAGAGTGTAATTCATGTCATGCTATGGAGATGGAATTCCGTTTTTGCCTCGTATTTCTTTCAAGATGTGGAAACTTTATTGCTGCCCTAGTCTGCTATTCAAAGCAAGCCCAGGCTTTGCCTGAACCAAACAAATGAGCAATTAGCCTTGCTCTCTTCCCTTAATTTCAAAGCCCTGCCTTGAATGTTAGAGAGCATGAAGGTACATTAACTGTTTAGCAGTGTGCCTTTGTATCAATAACTATTCGTTAAGTTTCGACAGTCATTTATTGGGCTGTTGGACCCAGACAAAGGGGTCTCTTTGACATGGCTTCAACTGAGATAGCTTTCTCCATAAGGCTACTTTTACCTTATCATAAACCAAAGCGCCTTACTCCCTGAGACGGATCCACCTTCTAGTAGCAGTACTATCCAGAAAGAATTCCAGATCAGGTTCGAATATTTTAGGTTTGATGTAAGAAACCTTTAGTTTGCTTGGCTGAGCAGATTCTAGTTTAGTTGTATTAATCCACTATGCTTCTCTCAATGTGGGAATCAGCTATCATAACAGTAGATAAGATTCATCCCAAATAATGCAAATTTTTATGATAAAATTTATTGTATGGGTACTTATCTACTGTTAACTTATAACCTGCATGGCTTACCCCCAACTTAATGGATTGCCAAGGATTCTGAAAAGAACTAAAACATTCAAAACATACCCAGTGGAGAACAGGGGAATGAGACAGTTAGCTGGGTCAACCAAGCGATCGATCATCTTTCTTTCGCTTTGAACAGATGGCGCAAAACTATTTATGGTTAACAGGAATAAGTATCCAAATAAAAAATTCATTGTGAAAAGCTGTATTTCTGGTAGCTGCTGTGAGTTCTGAAACCTACCTGCTTTCTCAGAAAAAGGTCATGGGAATCCACAGCGGATGTTTTCTTTCGCAAACCTGGTGAGTAATGGAGGGGCCTAACCATATTGTCCTTCTGTTGCCACATCTGTAGAAGGATGAATTTTAATACTCAGGGTAGTTGCTGTAGGCAGAATAAGCTTTAAGTCCATTTATACACCATCATTGTACCAACAAGTCATAAACTGGCCTAGATCAGCTATGAGAAAATCCTCAATATTGGTCTGTGTGTCCACTGGAATCTCTAATGTCGTGAAGTTGTGACAGTACTCTGATGAGCATTTCCCATACCCTCTGTTTTTTTCTCCCCATCTTATTGCTTGCTTTGATGCTCTCTCTTTTACATGACATTTTTGCAGTTGTTACCTTAATATACAGATATCTTCTGTTATTGCTTTTCTTGGCATGGGAAAAGCAAACCAAAAAATGGTAGTTATGTTGCAAGAAGAAGTCTCCTTATCTACTGGAGCCACAGAAAATTGTCACCAAACACAATCACAAATAAAAATAAATGATTATTGAAGGCTGTAGCAAAGTTCGCAATGTATTGAAAAAACTTAATCAGTACGATAAAAATCTTCGTAAATGTAATTGAAGGATGTTCTTGGCAAATTTTTATGAGAAATTAATTTTCCTGCAACCTAACACTTACCTAGCAAAAACCAGAAGACAGCAAGAGAAGACAGGACTATAGAAGAGTAAGGTGAGCCCCAAAATTAGTGATATACTTGCCTCTTCAAGTATGGAAGGATTAATATCAAAGTCATAGAAAATTAAAGCTTATCAGAAGAGGTAAAGAAACAACCATGGGAGGAGCAATAACTGGATTTCTGATCTTCACAGAGTAAATGTGGGAAGAAGTGGCAAAGTGGCCTTGATGGGTCTTAAGAGGCTTCCTATTAGGACAGAAAAATCTCTCTTGGGTCTTAAGAAAATCGGCTAAACTAGTACATTTATGAATGAAACCGGGAAGTCAGCTTTTAGCAGAGTTAGAGAAGACTGAAAAAGAAGATAGCCTCTTCAGGTTGTGGGCACTCACAAATTCTGTCTGATGCATGCACCTTATGTTGAGTCCACATTTAGAGACAATTCATTTTGAGCACTTAATATAAACTTATTTCTCATAACAACATTTTTTTGGGTTGAGACCTCCATTTACAGGTTGTGCATTGAACGCAGAAGATTCCAAACAAAGACATCAGAATCTCAATGGCTGAGAACTGAGTGTGATATAGTTTTAATTCATCCGGATCCAAAAGGGTTAAAGCAAGTACACAAACCAGGCAAAGTACCTTTGGAGGTTGAGGCCTCCACAGACAGGTTGTGCATTTAATACAGAAGATATCAAATAATGTCGTCAGAATCTCAGTGGCTGAGAACTGATCCAAATGGGTTAAAGCAAGTATACAAACCAGGCAAAATACCTTTGGCTCAATTTTGTTAGGAAAGTCGGTAAAATGGGAAGTACCTCAAAAAATCAAAACATCTTTCCAAACAAGGGCAAGCATGATCTTTACAATGTTGTATTAGCTGGGTTGAAGAAAAGCAAATACTCCTCCTAAAAGAAACTTCTGCAGTTTAAACTAAGTGATATCTCCAAGACAAGTGTGTGGCCCATCAACATGCAATACATGCTTACATCCAATGCAGTCAGCTGCTGCAGTGGAGTTTTAAAACAAATAGAAATATTCAAAGTGTGAAAATTATATATGAAATATAATTAAAAACTATGCCTCTAGTTACAACTGAAGAAAAGACGAGGTGGCCACCCAAGAAAGTAACAATGGCTACCACAGCCCTATCAGATGCCTGCTCCATTAGGTTCTATATTTTCAACTGTGCCTCTGGCCAGAAGTTCCTGGTGGATATGAGCACCTTCAAATTGATCCACCTCACATTGACAGAAGACAGATGCAAAGCCTTGAACAGTAGCCTCTATCTATTGGTTATCAATGGTAAGCCCATACCATCATACAGCTGCCAAACTTCCACCCTCCACCTACTGGGGTGGGGAGTTCACTGTTACCAAGATCTAGATGCCAACGTCTTCAAACACTTCAGTCAGCTGATAGATGTTGTTCATTGCTGCCTGTTGGATCTTCCCAGTGACTCCGCTCACCATCAGTTGTCCATCTCTTTAGTGGGTCCCACAGGCCTCCACTCCTGCAGGAGTTACAAGATGCCTTCAGGCCAAAACTCAAGCAGGCACCCTGCTAGGAAAGCCTTCAAGGAAATTAAATGCAAGGACCTTTGCCAGAAGGCCTCCATCCCTGTGGTCTTCCCTATTCTATATGAGAAAAACAGTGGATCCTGGTGCCTCTTAAGAGACTACAGGTGGAAATTCTAGAGGTTGACAGGCAGTATATTCAACGACTTCCCCTTCTACATCTGCTTTGTCAACAGCATCTTCATCTTCCCATAGAACACAGAAGATCACTAGAGGCAAGTCAGAGCTGTCTATGCCTTGTTCCATGATAACAGTTTGGTAATCCATCCTGAAAAATGTGTCATCAGGGCCTCCAGCATCGGATGCCTGGGTTATCAAGTCTTAACGAATGACATCCAGCCCTTTTTCTTCAAGGCACCAGCTGTCAGGAAACTCCCTACTCCAACTATGATAAAAGGCCTCAGGAATTCCCAGGAATGGTAAACTACTACCTTTAATTCCTGACAAACATCACATAAATCATGGATGCCCCTCAGCAGAAATACTCAGCCTTACCCTGTGGCCCTTTCCAACAAGATGCCTTCACAGCCACCAGTGGTGCTCTAGCAACCACCACCATCCTGGTATTCCTAAATTCATGGGAAAAATTCGATGACAACAGGAGCCATAATAGAACTATAATAGAACAGTCAATGGGAAATTTCAACACTTCAACTTCTTCAGTAGGAAGCTAATCCAAGCCTAGAGGAAGTACAACACCTTCAACATGGAACTTCTTACATCTACTCCAGGTAGCACCTTTTACCATCCTAGCAAACCATCAATCACTTGTCTATGCCCTTACTAAAACTAAGATGCTAGCTTTCAGCTATCACTGAGTTCAGGCGCACCATACGATGTATCCCCATCAGGGAAAACCCAGTGCGGTGGAATATGCACTATCCAGGTTAGAATCCAGAAGGGAAAAAATAAGATTACCTTGCTTATGACCAATTCTGAGACCCCAAAACCAATCACTGTCACACCTCCATAACAAATCAGCATTAGGAAATCATCACTTTGTCAACACAGAACATATCATTTTCTGACTGGACGCCCCTGGCCCCTTGTGCCAGCCACCCTTCAGAGGAAGGTATTCAACCTCATCCACATATTCTGCCACCCTCTTGGAGGACAACAACCAAATTGATAACACAAAAATTCATTTGGCATGTAGCAAAAAGCGACATGCAAATGAGACCCAAACAATGCCTCAAATGCCAAACAAGCAAATTAATCCAGAACATGAAATATGATATTGGCAAATTTTAATGTCTCCATATTGACATGTGAGCCCCTACTCCCATCCATGGCTCCAGATATGTTGTCTTTATGGGTATGGAATACTTCACACAATGGCCAGAAGTGATACAAATGTTGGAAGCAGCATCACACAAGTGTGTCTAAGCCCTCCTTAATGTCCTTAATGGCTGGATCAGCTGCTTCAGTGTGCATGATGTTATACCTCTATTTGAGGAGTGCCTTTATCCTTCATATTTAGACTGCCCTTGCCAAATTAATAGGGTTAAGAATTCACCACACCACTTCCTACAATCTAGCTGCAAATAGCATGGCAGAAAGAACCCATCCCTCTCTCATGGCCCAGACTGGAAGTCACAACTCCCTTGTGTCCTCCTTGGCCACCAAACTGCTCTATGTGCCAGGCAAGTTATTACACCCTGTTGCTCACTTCCAGTTCATTTAAAGGTACTGTCCTTGCATGCAAGCCTACAAGGACTTGCAGAGGCAGTACTCACTGAGAAGTCTCCACTTATGCCACATTGGAATCCCAAACAATATCCACAAGCCTCCACAATGTCCCCATGGCCTTGCTTTGTCCTCGTATGCAAACTCCAAATCCATGGAAGAGAGGACCAGATTTCCATTAGCAGGCTATATCCAGTTTAGATGGAAGCTGATGAAGCCAATCACCATATCTAAGTTTGGACATCAACAGCTCGATCTGCAACAAAATTAGTATCCTATAAGCCTATAACAAACGAGAATTATTCATTCTTGGATAAATGCTGAGATACTTATTCTTGGATTAAAGCTTGGGTTACTGACTCTGAAATTCAGGATGAAGGTGAAAATGTGCTCAATCTGGAGTTAAAGCATTAGGCTATGTAATCTACCATAATGGATAAAATGCGTCAGAATATCATTCTTAGATAAATTTTGGGAATACACATTCCTAAGTAAAGACCAAAAGCCTGGGATACTAATTCTGGAAAGACTATGGGTGCTCCTTCCTTAAAGAAGACAAAAGGTCAGAATGATCATAATGGAACAAAGACTATGGATACTTATTACTTAGAAAAGGCCAAAAGACCGGGCTTACTCATTACAAAATATTGTGGATGCTTTTTTAGAATTAAAACTCAAGAATCAAACAGAACACTCAAGGCATTATGGGAAATAACTAGCAATGGTTTGTTTTCTAGTTGTACCCCCTCGAATTGGAACCACCTTGACATGGTATGGGGGAATTGATGAACTGGTTACACTGACAACATTCTCAAGGGTTGCTTGTGAGGAGAGAGAGAGAGAGAGAGAGAGAGAGAGAGAGAGAGAGAGAGGAAGCGGGAGTGGCTGGTTGTTTCGTCCGTTGTCTAGTTGGGTTGTTTGCGTTCGTCAGAAGCGACAGGAAGGGTCTTGGATGTTTTGTGCATTTATTATATTGTATTTTTATATTTATTATTATTGTTAAGCTAGTATGGGGAAGGTTTGTGCCTGTTTTGCTTTGAGAGAGAGGGAGAGCGTGAGAGAGAGAAAGAGGGTGTGAATGATGGATGGGTGGTTGGCGAGTGAACTGCTTGTTTGGTGGGAGTTTTGGCTTGTTGAGTGGCTCAGTCACCAAGCATTCGGAGTAAGTCCAGAAGGCATTCAGAGTGAGCGGTAGTCAGTCAGTCATCTGTGTTTTTTTCACATTTTTTGGGGGGCATTCAGTAATCAAGTTCTGTTGTGCTTGTGTCTATCTGTGGTTGTTGAGTTGGTGAGTGATTTGTCGTGTGTGATGTTTGTGAATTGGTGTGTAGTCTTGGTGCTTGTTTGATGTTTTTTTGTGTTGGTATTCAGTGGTTTGTTGGTGACAGTTGATTTGGTGTTTGTCGGTTTGTGGCGGTGGAGTTTTTTTTCCCGACGGCTATACCTTGTTAAAAGCACAGCTTCTTGCCCTGACTGTGTCAAGTTTTCTGGTGAGTAAATATGTTTGGGATTTTGTTTTTTGCTTTGCTGAACCAAGTGTCCGTTTAGTAATTAAAGTAACGTAATGGGGAAATGTGACTTGGGGAAATTTGTAAGCCAGGATTGATGATCATAAATGTGGGGAGGTATTGCTTGCTTGCTTAGCTTGTGATTCCACCACATAATATTTTTGGTGCCTGAACAGGGACTGCTGGTATGGCTGTAAAATGATGACTGGGACAGCCAGGTCGGTATGACTGCTGAAGAGATAAAGATGGAAGGCTCGGACGAGATTAGGATGCTTAGGGAGGAACTGCGGTCGGCGAGGGAAGCTAAGGAAAGGGTGGAAGTGGAGAATGAAAGGCTGAGAATTGAGTGTGAGAAGGAAAAGAGGGAGTTGGAAGAGTTGAGAGTGGTGCTGAGGAGTGCAGAAGATCGAATGATTGAGAAAATGGATGAGAAGCTGGAGTTGGTGATGATTTCTGTGCAGGAAATGTTTAAGGGACTTCTTGGAAAGGGGACTGTTGGAGGTAGGCTTCATGGGTCTGATGACGGGCTTGAAGCGATGAAGAAGGTGAGAGGGCAAGTGGATGAGGGTACGAGTGCAGAGGGTGATGTGTTTGTGATAAGTAAGGAAAAGAAGGGAAAGACACAGGACAAGGATAAAAATGAGGACAAGGGTAAGAAGGGTGAGCTGAGAAGAAGAATAAGACTAAAGGGTAGAAGATTGGTAAGGAAGACGGACAGATGAGACAAGGACTGAGGACATTGGGGAAAGGGCTGAGAGTAAGGGACTGGATGAGAATTATTTGGATAGTGGTAGGTGGGAACAAGCAGGCAAAAAGAAGAAGGGTAGGAAGGGTATGGCTAAGAGTATGGATGTGAGTATGGAAGTGAATTTGCTGTATTAGGAAGAGGTTAAGAAGGGTCAGGATGGAAGTAGCGGAAGTGAGAGTGAGAGTGAGTGAGAAATACGAAAGGCTGTGTATATGAAAGAGGTACCCCAAGATAGGTGCTTGGAGATAAGTAAGTTGTGAGAATGCATTTTGGGAGGAGTGCATGTTGTAGATTGTCCATGTGAGTTGGAGGTATACAAGAGGCTTGCAAGATGGTTTGTAGTGTGCAAAAATGTAGTGTACTTTTTGCACCAGGGAGGAATGCCTGATAAGGGAGTGTATGTGCCAGTGTTTCCCAGTGAGTGTATGTGCCAGTGTTTCCCAGTGACTCAGCCATGAATATGTGCCTGTTGGTCCATGGACAGTTTGGGCACATGGGGAAGAATAAGTCACGGGAATGCATGAGAGAGAGGCCATGTGGCCGTTACATGTGAAGAATGTCAGAGGGGAAAGTATCAGAGTGTGCCCGTGAGTCCGTCTGTGGAGACCACAGATGAAAGAACCCTTCGAAATGTTTGTGATTGACTGTGTTTCTTTGTCAATGACTGTGAGAGGGCATGTGGGAATGATTGTGATGGTGGACCACATGAGCAAATTTGCATATGCTGTCCCCATCAATAATAAGAGGAGTGAGAATGTCACTTGAATGGTGAGCCAAGTGATGTTGCCGATGTGTGTTTGTAAGCTTGTGAGCATGTTGAGTGATAATGGGCCTGAGTTTGTGGGATGGGAACTTCAGGAAATGCTGAGGGAATGGGGTATTGTACATGTTTATTCTACTCCATATCTGGAAATGGTTTGGCTGAAAGGACTGTTAGGACGTTGACTGAGATTTTGTGAATGATGAGTAAGTGTGATAATGATTGGGAAATACATGTGGGGCGCGTGAGAGAATTATTCGGCCAAGGTTGGGGTCATCAGAGAGTGATTGGGATGTGTGAAAGAGAGCAAGTGAGAGGTTTGAAAGTTTTAGGGTTGTGGATAGTGTTGAAAGAGGTGATTGGGAGGGGAAGAATGAATGTGAGTAAGGTAAGGGAAAAGTTTGAGGGGCCTTTTGAGGTTTGGAAGTGGGATCAAGTGGGTTAAGATATGTTTTGGGGAAGTTGAAAATGGATGGTGGTATGGATGGGGTTAGGGCACATCATAATCAGTTCTGCAGGTGGAGGGATGTGCTACAGTATGTCCGTGAGAATGCGATGAGTGAGTGGTTGAAAGTGAATAAATATGAGCCGAGCATCAGTGAGCAAATGGAGTTGCGGGATCAGCAGTTAGTATTGGTTGAGTGGAAGAAAGCAGAAGGTAAGAAAAGGGAATGAAAGGGAAAGGCGGAGAATGCATGATAAATGGGTTAATGTTAGAGTAGAGATGGTTGATAGAGCGTCCAACACAGATAAGCCTGGGAAAGGAATGGATGAGACTTAGTGTGTGTAGGTTTGAGTTGACAGAGTTTTGCGAGATTTCGACAGGAGGGGAACCAAGTAGTAGGGAATTGGTTAGCAGTATGAATGAGTCTCTTCGGGAGTTTGGCAGGGATATGAATGAGGTGAGTGATTTGGTGGTAGAGATACGGGAGATATTAGGGCGAGGGTTAGATGGGGTAAATGAGATAGTGAATGAGATTTGGGAGGACATTAACAAGGGAGACAGTGTAAGTTTGAATGAAAGTGGTATGGAATAAGTGAATGACGATGCAAATGTATGAGGGGCCTTGAACAAGATCCAGGGTGCCAGCATCCAAAAATCCCTGGGTTTTAAGGAGGGTTATTTAGTGTGGATGTTGTGAATATGTGAAGGGATGTTGTCAAATGTAAAAGGGGAGAAGATACGTATGGGGGAATTAATGGATTGGTTACATTTGACCACATTCTCAAGGTTTGCTTGTGTGTGTGTGTGTGAGAGAGAGAGAGAGAGAGGCTGGTTGTTTTGTCTGTTGTTTAGATGGGTTATTTGCATTTATCAGAAGCGATAGGAAGGGTCTTGGATGCTTTGCGTATTTATTTTATTGTATTTTTATGTTTATTATTATTGTTAAGATAGTATGGGGAAGGTTTGTGCCTGTTCTTTTGTTTGTTTTGAGGGAGAGGGAGAGCATGAGAGAGAGAGAGGGGGTGTGAATGATGAATGGGTGGTTGATGAGTGAACTGCTTGTTCGGCGAGAGTTTTGGCTTGTTGAGTGGCTTGGTCGCCGAGCATTCTGAGTCAGTCAGGAGCAGTCAGTCAATGAAGGTATTCGGATTGAGAGGTAGTCAGTCAGTCGTCTGTGTTTTTTTCACATTTTTGGGGGGGTGTTCATTAATCGAGTTCTGTTGTGCTTGTGTCCGTCTGTGGTTGTCGAGTTGGTGAGCGATTTGTTGTGTCTGATGTTTGTGAATTGGTGTATAGTCTTGGTGCTTGTTTGATGTTTTTTTTGTGTTGACATTCAGTAGTTTGTTAGTGACAGTTGGTTTGGTGTTTTTGGCAGTTTGCTATTGGCGGTGGAGTTTGTTTTTTGATGGCCATACCGTGTTGAAAGCACAGCTTCTTGCCCTGATTGTGTCAAGTTTCCTGGTGAGTAAATGTGTTTGAGATTTTATGTTTTGCTTTGCTGAACCAAGTGCCCTTTTAGTAATTAAAGTAACGTAAAGGGGAAATGTGGCTGGGGTAAATTTGTAAGCCAGGGTTGATTGTCGTAAATGTGGGGAGGTCTTGCTTGCTTGCTTCGCTTGTGATTCTGCCACAATGGTGAGGGGCTCTTGAATGCCAGGAATTTGTTCCTGGGTTCAAACCCAAGAGTGCCATACATTATTATATAAATATATATGTTTGGAATAATTTTTGTGGAATTTCCACTTTTTGTAAGATTTCTTGGACTTGAAAAATAGGAAATGATATCATAGCTGGGAATGGGTTTATATCCAAAGCTAAATAGTGGGAACTGTGGTGGGACCATCAACTGCCTGATAATGTTCAGACCTGAGAGTTATCAGGTGGAACTATTCTGCAGGACTGGACTACGCATTCCAGATGTGTATGGTTCTGGGTTTAGGATTCTTGGCATTCTATTCTGGTTGCCCATAATGTGATTAGAGTGGGGATGATTGTATTCTTGTAAATACTCTCAGTCCTATCAAGCAGGTTTGGCTTACACTTGGGCCACTCTAATCATGTTGTGCCGTCCCCTGTAGGGTAAGGTAGGAACGCAGACATTTGGGTGTCAGTTTCTCTCTTGTGCCATTGGTGGAAGGATAAACTCCGTGAAAGGTAGATATCTTTTTAAGGTTTTCAGGTTTATTTTTTTTCTTTACTTAAATCATTATGAAAAATATAATTAGAGATTCAAGTACCCCTGGACCCTTCCTTTGATGATGATTTGGCACAGATGACGACCAATGAAAAGGCCTTGATACGAATGGCAAACCTTGTCATGGACTTGACTATGGATGTGGAATACTCCAGTGGTGTTACTACCTCTCAGGTAGTCATCACAAATTGAAAACTCGCCAGTGCAGGAACACAGTGGATAATTTGAAAATATTGCATGCAAAGTACATTCCCGTGGAATGTGACTACGATACTCTCTCATTTGCTGGTTATGGTAAAATTATAGAGTTAAGGATGAACTTTGATGAAAATGAAGGAAAATGGGAAGCATGGGTAACTTTTGAACAACATGAAGCTACACTCAAGGCCAGCAGCAAATTTAATAACATCAAAATCTGTAAATCAGCTGTCAAAGGAGAACTGTCTGACAAGACCCCTAAAAACATTGACGTTTATAGACCATCTCAATGGGTACAAGTGACTCAACCAAATTTTGAGGATAATGATACTTTTGAGAGAATTCTCAAACCTCCAATGAGGTTGGCAGTATCTGCAAAGGAGGAAAATTATAACTATTAGAAATTTAGCAAATACATCCAAATGAGGGTTGGGGTTATTGATATGGGTAACACATCAAGATTTGGTAAAGGCAGTGTCCTTATTCACACGAAATAAAAAAACCCAGTCATATATGGTGACACTAAAGAAGTCTGAGAAGACGACATGATAAAAGAAATCAGACCGCACATGAATTTGAGCTATGGAAAAGGAGTAGTATTTGATAGGACCTTTGTGAATTGACAGAAAATGAAATATTAGAAATTAGTCCAACTTCTGTATGGAAGGTAAGAAAAATTCCAAAGGCAAATATGGTTATTTTAACTTTTGAGGACTCCAATGTCCAATTTTATGTCAATTTTGGGAATGAAAGGGTCAAATTTAAACCATTTTTATCAAAACCTCTGCAGTGCTATAACTGTTTTCAGTTCGGCCATCCATCCAGATTTTGTAAAAACACTAAAATTTATAGTAATCGCTTAGCCCCTGAACAAGGTCCTTGTTCGAGACAACCAAAATGCATAAATTGCGAACTGGGTCATACCCCATCCAGTAAAAATTGCAGCCAATATAAATATGAAGAGGCAGCTGTATGCAAAGCTAATGCTGAACATAAAAGCATCAGTTATGCTAAATAATTAATTGATCAAACAAAGACATATGCTATGGCTTTGAATTCTCTATCCTATATAAAAATTCAAGCTAACAATGTAGCACCTGTACCCTGTTTAAAAGTAAGAACTACTGTAGGTGTTCAGCCTGCTAGGGTTGAAGCACCCGTCTTCAAGGAAGATGTACCTACGTACTTATACAGTAGAATCATCTCCAATAAATGAGACCTTCCCTTTGTCTCTCCCATCTCTACAACAAGAAACCCTTGAAGAAATGGAACATTGTTGGATTCTTAAGAGGCATTAACCTTTTTAATGAAAATTAAGTTGACCTCTTGGTACATTGCCAAGTGTAGTATATGTACGTATGTGTATAGTATGTATTTATGAATTTTTTTTATTCTTGTTTGCACACTCAAAATGCAAAGTTATAATTTTTATGGGGGATATCAGTTTTTACCATAGTTCTAAAATCCCCTTTATTTTATTTGTTTAATTTATAAATTCATCACATAAATATTCACCTCAAACCAAATTCATTATAGCGCTGAATAATTCCTTTGGAATCCAGTGCTTGGCTTCAAGCCTCAATCTCATATTCCATTCCTTTCCACTTTCTAGTTGTCAGGTTTATTGGACGGCAAGATTTATGCTATCATCTATTGGTCTTACTTTACCTGTTCGAACATTTCTAAACCTTGCAATACATTTAAAAAATCTCTTGATTTCTATTAAATTTCCAGATCTTATTCGTTTAACACACTTTTCCATGTAAAAAACAACGGCAAGACAGACACATAAACATAGAAGGGAGAATTATGCATGCAGTGGCTCGACTTTCATTCATACAAACTCTGGTATGAGTCCAAATGAAGTGTGGCTTGAGTATCAAGATTCACTATAAACTATCTCATTACTATTATTATTTTAGTGATTTCATGTTAAATGTTCGTTAACTTCCTCATTAATAATGTTCTATACATATCGTTAATATCTGTATATGAATGTTATTATCATTACAAAAAGAGCTTTTCAATGCTATTTTAGCCACAGGATTTAGTATAAGTAATAACTTTTATGTCATTTTCAGCACACGGTATATATGAAATGTGTCAAAGGGTTGGCCTAGTTAATTTTGTGATGTTAAATTTGGTGATATCCCAAGCATTGTCTTTAACTTGATAAAAGGATCATGGATCCTTTTAAGTCCAAGAACTTGGCCTTAAGAGGCATAAGTTTTCCCAAATTATCATTTTCCATTGTTTTATCTAGTGGCCATGTTATTATTAGTGAATTTTACAAAAACAACATCGAAATGCATTTTTTCATTATTATCATTGACTACGTGATGCAAAGGGCCTCTGTAATTCTACCGCCCATGTCTTCCTTGACTTTTCTTTCTTTCCTTAAATCTTTAGCAGAATCAACAGGCTATAAACCCAAGAGGTCTCAAAAGAGAAATCAGCCTACAGAGAGAGACAAGTTGTAGGAAAAGGTGCTGAATAAATAAATATGAGCCAATGCACCTGAATTCAGGAGACATCAGCAGAAAGCAGGAATGAATATGCCGCTTTCTAAAACATTAGGTGGTGTTGGTTGTGCTGTTGCTCATGGTAATAGCTCATATGTGGGCAGACTTTCTAATAAGGCCTCTACTTTTACAGCTGAATTAAATGCATTAGCCAAATCTCTTGAGATTGTTCCTGCTCTACAGGGTAATAATTTCACCATATACTCAGATTCTTATAGTGCACTCATGGCCATTAAGCAATATAACCCTAAACATCTAGAAGATTTCACAACTGCATTCAGCAAACTATCCCACATTTTAGTTGTTGCCAAAATAAAACTCGCAGCTGCTAGTAGGAAATGACACTGTTTGCAGACGCAGCATGCCTAGTGTTGTGAGCCAAAATAGATAGGTCAGGTAAGGAAAAGTGCAGAGGATGTTTGTTATTGTAGTAAATTTTATGCAATAGACATATGAACTCACAATATGTCTGTGCCACAAGTCAACATTAAGTGTTGACAAATTAAAACTGGCGGATGACATAACTATCTAAGAGCTGCAGATGGGAGCCAGCACCCAGACACCCAACTGGAGAACAGTATTCCAAAAACGGAAGGAAAGTTAAAACAGATATAATAGTTTCATTATCAAAACATTTGAAAATTTTTCCACAAGATACCAACATTTTGAGAAATAAAGGAAGCATCGTTATGTATGTGCTTCTCAAAAGCAAATTTCTAACCAAAACTTAAACCTAAAATCTTAAAGAGTCCTCGACATTTAAAATCGTACCATTTAAATGTAAATCAGGATGCAAAGACATAAGTGTTTTGTCTCAACTAATTACCATACTTTGAATTACAGAAAGGTAGAGTTTCGTGGGCCTACTCCACCTATGAATACATGCCAGATGTTTGTTCAAGGATTCTGCAGCCAAATACCTAAGGTGCAGAGGAGAAGAGCAGCATCATTGGCATTTGCAATCAGTTTGTTCTTTAGACCTTGCCCCATGTCACTAGTATAGACAATGAATAGCACACGTTCAAGAACACTGAGGAACACCTAAAGCTGCCATACTGGCCATCAACACAGACCATTTGGATTCTGTCTATAAAAAAATTATTTAAGATATTGAGAAATGACCCACCAAGCCCCATGAGTCCCAATTTGTAGATAAGTACTTCATGATTCACACGGTCATAGGCTATACTAAAATCTACAATGACCATGCAGGCCTCTTTAGCAAGATGCTAGATAATGACAAGAATGCATCACAAGGACCAAGGCGTTTACAGAACCTAAACTGTAATACTGGTAGCAGGTTATTATATCTTTAACAGACCTACAAAGATGCTTAGATAGCAGCTTCTCAAAAACCTGAGATAAAACATGGGCAATTGAGGAGTGAGAGGAGGAATTTATTTTATAGGTAATGCAGTAATGTTTCCTTTCCTCCAAACAGAAGGAAAACTTACAAATTCAGCTACCTTTCAGAAAATAGTAATAATCCTTTAAAAAAAACGGAAAACATTCTGCTAAGGTCTATGCCAGTGTAACTGTCAATCCCAGAAACAAAGTTTTGACTTCTCTAGGTCTGAAGACCACTAAACACAACTAAAGCGCTGGAAAGCATGACTGTGGTAATAGTAACACCAAGGACTCATCACATTGTTTGCTCTAAAAGATTTGAGCTCAAAGTTGTTCCTTCTATTTAGGGCAGTATGGTACAGGAGTTCCATTTGCTCCTACAAGGGGAAGCTGACTACATCAACTCCAATGAGTGTGACTGAAGGATAGACCACCATGTATGGTTGTTATTGCTGGAGAGTAAATGCCTGTCTACACTAGGAAACATTGTTTGCAAACACTGTTTCCTAGTGTGGACAGGCCTTAAGATCTTCACACCCTCATTGTAAGCTCTGTCAACTCTCGCTTAGACAACCTGAGTTGACTTCTAAGCTCAGTGAAAGTATGCCACAAAAAGTCCAATCAGTTGTTCCTCCATAAATGATAAGCTTCTTGTTTATCATGACAGGCAAACTTACATGCATTATTAAACCATGGCTTATCTTAAAGACAAAACTTGATGATTTCAGAAGGAATTCTTTTCTCAATAATTATGTTAACATGATCATTCAAACACTTTCGGACTTATAAATATTGCTCCACTCCGCACCTGAGCTCAATGAGATCATGGTGAATACCAGCTAGATTGGCCTGTGATTTCAAGTATTCTCTGTGCTTTATATGCCACTAATCTCTTCGCGTCTCTGCCTTCCCGTCTAATTGTTCATATTCAAGTAGGCCTTAGTCTTTCAACTCTTCTGTTGCCCACAGGAACCCAACTGACACCATTATGTACTATTCACGCAAAGGTTGTGCGAAAGGCATGTCCAAGATTTCCCTTATGGTATCATTTCGATTCATTCCTGCCATCTGACTTAACATTCTTCATAAAGTTTTATTCTGAAATCGACAAAATCTTTTAGGAATAGCTTCACTGTGTTAATCATGATCCATTCAAATTATTTTAGACTTATGTGCTGATAATTTTCTACAGACAATTTCCATCTACTTGATTCCTAAACCCTATTTAGATTACCCATTGTTTGATTTGCCTTTTTAGACGTTCACTAAATTCCAGCTCAAGAAAACCTATACTGAACATTAGTATTTTATAAATGTTTGAAAGCTTCCATCTCACTGTTTTCTCTGTGTAGTATTATTTCATACCTTTGTTTACACTTTGTCCTTATTACTTCTGTGTGCCTTAGATTTATTTTGTCCCGTCTCTCTAGATATATGATGCATTCTGCTAAGGCTCTGTAAATCTTGTGGTTATTAAAACAAAATCATCTGCATATTTCCATGGCTGTCAAGTTCTTGTTGCTAATCTGAACCTTCTCTTCCTTCTCGAACCACTTTTGTCATTACAAAATCGAAGAGATGGACAACAGCACACTAGTTGACATGGAGTTCCCCTGTGTTCGCAACTATCTATTTAAAAGACACCTTCAACAATAACTTTCTATCTACTTACTTTATGGTTATTTTCAAATACCTCTGCTTATTTAACACGAGTCCCATAGAGATGCAAGTTGTTCCATATATTAGTCTGCGAGTAATACCAAATGCCTTCTTATAATCACCGAAAGCCACCAGAAGGGGATTTTAAATTCCATAAAGTTCTGGACAAAATGCCTTATCACAAATATTTGATTTGTAAAACATCTAGCTTTTGTAAATCCAGCATTTATTCTATGTCTTTCTTCACCACACTAATAATAAGCATCTTTTCATTACAACCAACAGAGGTGCTATGCCTCTTGTTACCACTGTCTGTCAGGTCACTCTGTAATTTCCAATTTGTCTCTTCATTCCTTTCCAAATTGGCAAAACAATTGAGTCTTGTTAATATACAAGGTATCATTTCAGTTTCAGCTAAAGTCAGTTCTGCGGTGATTCCATCACCCAATTTTCTTTATTATAGGTTATGAATTCATTCATAAGTACCTTCAGGTCTTCAACTTCTGGTAGGTTATATCTACCAGGTTACCCCCTTGACATCTCTTCGGAATGACATCATAAAAATGTTCAGCCAAGCAATTCTGATCTTATTATAATCCAATCCTTCTTTATGACTTATATTTTCTTCTTTTTCCCTTCGCCTATGAATATTCACTAATATTTGTGTGGGCAATCATGACACCAAGGTAAAAAGAATTGGGAAGAGTTTGTCTTGAAAGACGTTATATGACAGAAGTCTTATGACGAGAGCTGACAGTCATCTTTTCAGTATCTTTTATTGTGATGTATTTTATTTTATTACTTTGCTGGGAGGGCCTGCCCTCTGATGTTAATAATTACTGACTCAAGGAAATAGGCTAAACTTTCATCTAGAATACAAATAATTCCTCAAGCCTTAAAAATAGCAGATTACAAGCAAATTTTAACCGGGGTGTGAGGCATTTTTTTCCCGTAGGTACATTGAAAGCTTAGGTCCCGATTTCTATCTAGGGAAATGGGGTCAACTTTCATTTAAATCTTCTTAACTTTCAGGTTAACAAAACTACAGACATATTTTCTCCTTTTGTTAAATGTCTTAAATAGTGTACCTCTTATGTTATTGGTTACCATCTTAAAGGAAATTGGCTCAGTTTTAATTTCAGAAAATCATCACTCTAGCTTT
>NC_087207.1:64399416-64456571 GCF_015104395.2 Macrobrachium nipponense
AAAGCTAGAGTGATGATTTTCTGAAATTAAAACTGAGCCAATTTCCTTTAAGATGGTAACCAATAACATAGTAGGTACTATTTAAGACATTTAACAAAAGGAGAAATATGTCTGTAGTTTTGTTAACCTGAAAGTTAAGAAGATTTAAATGAAAGTTGACCCCATTTCCCTAGATAGAAATCGGGACCTAAGCTTTCAATGTACCTACGGGAAAAAAATGCCTCACACCCCGGTTAACAAAATTTGCTTGTAATCTGCTATTTTTAAGGCTTGAGGAATTATTTGTATTCTAGATGAAAGTTTAGCCTATTTCCTTGAAGACAGTAATTATTAACATCAGAGGGCAGGCCCCTCCCAGCAAAGTAATAAAATAAAATACATCACAATAAAAGATACTGAAAGATGACTGTCAGCTCTCGTCATAAGACTTCTGTCATATAACGTCTTTCAAGACAAACTCTTCCCAATTCTTTTTACCTTGGTGTCATGATTGCCCACACAAATATTAGTGAATATTCATAGGCGAAGGGAAAAAGAAGAAAATATAAGTCATAAAGAAGGATTGGATTATAATAAGATCAGAATTGCTTGGCTGAACATTTTTATGATGTCATTCCGAAGAGATGTCAAGGGGGTAACCTGGTAGATATAACCTACCAGAAGTTGAAGACCTGAAGGTACTTATGAATGAATTCATAACCTATAATAAAGAAAATTGGGTGATGGAATCACCGCAGAACTGACTTTAGCTGAAACTGAAATGATACCTTGTATATTAACAAGACTCAATGTTTTGCCAATTTGGAAAGGAATGAAGAGACAAATTGGAAATTACAGAGTGACCTGACAGACAGTGGTAACAAGAGGCATAGCACCTCTGTTGGTTGTAATGAAAAGATGCTTATTATTAGTGTGGTGAAGAAAGACATAGAATAATGCTGGATTTACAAAAGCTAGATGTTTTACAAATCAAATATTTGTGATAGAAGGCATTTTTGTCCAGAACTTTATGGAATTTAAGAAATCCCCTTCTGGTGGCTTTCGGTGATTATAAGAAGGCATTTGGTATTACTCGCAGACTAATATATGGAACAACTTGCATCTCTATGGGACTCGTGTTAAATAAGCAGAGGTATTTGAAAATAACCATAAAGTAAGTAGATAGAAAGTTATTGTTGAAGGTGTCTTTTAAATAGATAGTTGCGAACACAGGGGAACTCCATGTCAACTAGTGTGCTGTTGTCCATCTCTTCGATTTTGTAATGACAAAAGTGGTTCGAGAAGGAAGAGAAGGTTTCAGATTAGCAACAAGAACTTGACAGCCATGGAAATATGCAGATGATTTTTTTTAATAACCACAAGATTTACAGAGCCTTAGCAGAATGCATCATATATCTAGAGAGACGGGACAAAATAAATCTAAGGCACACAGAGAGAAGTAAAAGGGACAAAGTGTAAACAAAGGTATGAAATAATACTACACAGAGAAAACAGTGAGATGGAAGCTTTCAAACATTTATAAAATACTAATGTTCAGTATAGGTTTTCTTGAGCTGGAATTTTAGTGAACGTCTAAAAAGGCAAATCAAACAATGGGTAATCTAAATAGGGTTTAGGAATCAAGTAGATGGAAATTGTCTGTAGAAAATTATCAGCACATAAGTCTAAAATAATTTGAATGGATCATGATTAACACAGTGAAGCTATTCCTAAAAGATTTTGTCGATTTCAGAATAAAACTTTATGAAGAATGTTAAGTCAGATGGCAGGAATGAATCGAAATGATACCATAAGGGAAATCTTGGACATGCCTTTCGCACAACCTTTGCGTGAATAGTACATAATGGTGTCAGTTGGGTTTCCTGCTTGGAGGAATAATGGGAGGAGACGCCCCGCACGGGTCAGACCGTTCAGTAAAGTGAAGCCAGTTTACCGCGTGGTAGCCACGCCTAGGACTGGCAAAAGAGAGACCACACCATAAGGATTAATAGAAACGCTTCAGTTACTTTTCCCATCTTTTATTTTCATAATGCGTCTTTTCATGGCATAAATGGAGGCGAAAAGTGTTAGACATTTTATCATTCTTTTAAAGAACATAGTTAATTATTTCATCATACATAATACCTTGCTTTATTACTCCGAAATACAATACAAATTTTTCACAAACTTATATACATATAACCTATTAATGGCACAAATTTAAAGCTATTCTCTTTATGTCTGCTAATTCCTTAGTCCTTACTGTTTGTTATCGCCTACTACTATTAGGAAATTATTGACCGCTAAAATGAATTAACTTAGTATATATCTGGCGGTTCTCTCCTCCTGCGACCTGCTGATTGAAGTTTAGCAGTAATCCGTTTACCAGCATAATTATACGTATCTCACTTGCAAATTTGTTTCAGTTATTGTTTTAATCAATAAGTGCAAGTGATTATCCAATGGTTGAGTATCATACATGTGATAATCGAACTCTGAAATTACTGTTTTGCCTCTGTAGCTGCCTATACTGAACTAACTAATTTATGGAAGTTAACTCTCCCCTGTGTTTTGTTGCAGGACAACATTTCCCTTATTTTTTCCGCATGTATTGCATATATCAATAACATCATTTGATGGATACACCAATTTTCCTTTGGTTTTTAATTCGATGAGAGTGTGACGAAAATTAGCGTCTGTTAACGTTAATGCCTCAATACAGACCTCACACTGTAAAGACTTTTTTTTTAACTTAAAAACAACAAAGCCTGCAATATAAGCTACTATTTTATTTGAACATTTTGACAAGTGGTAATTGTTTGGAATATAATCATAATCATCTTCCTTGCCATCTGAATATGCTTCTTGAACTTCTAAAACTCGATGTCTTGAAACTGCAACCTGCTCTTTTATGCTGCTTGAAGCAGTTAATATGGGCACCGACTCCGATGGCATCAAGTCATTATGTATAAGTAGCCTTTTGTAAGCAGCAGAGAATTGTCTCGCTGTTGGATTATCATTGTGGCCTCCCATACTTCTTACTTGACCAAAGAATAGTTCAATATGATCCTGACTGAATTTGTAGGTCATCAAAAATTGTAAAGGCCCAACATCTGATGCAATACAGGTTTCGTACAGAATCTGAAGACTTCGTATGCAATAGAGAAAGCCAATTAAACCAGTTTTTCGATCTTATTTTAAGATGTCTTTACCATCCTGAAGGCTTAAAGATCTGATATATGTTTCTGCTTTTATTAGAAAATCTTTAATATCACTTGCATTATTCTTCTTGAAATTGGTTCTTTACAAATCCTTTGATATTTAGATTTCGAGAACTTGATATGTCAAATAAGGTGTTGAATACCATAATGAATTCAATAGTATCTTCACTTCCCTCAAATTCACTTATTTTTTCATCAAGGCATTATAGTTTCAGTAAACGTGTTAACTGTCTGCGGATAAAGGGTGTACGAAATTATGTGTACCGTAAGCAGAGAGGACGCACACAAGGAAACTAAAGGAACGAATTAAAATAACATAGCGTATCAAAAATAAAAAGAATGATGAAACCTTAGTCATCGCAAGGTCGCGTACCTACGGTCGACCCAGGGATTCAGTTTTGCCAGTCCCAATATGGCGGCCAGTGACCTGAGTGGCTTCACTTATCCTGCAGCAAGGCGTCTCCTCCCATTATTCCTCCAAGGGTTCCTGTGGGCAACAGAAGAGTTTGAAAGACTAAGGCCTACTTGAATATGAACAATTAGACGGGAAGGCAGAGACGCGAAGAGATTAGTGGCATATAAAGCACAGAGAATACTTGAAATCACAGGCCAATCTAGCTGGTATTCACCATGATCTCATTGAGCTCAGGTGCGGAGTGGAGCAATATTTATAAGTCCGAAAGTGTTTGAATGATCATGTAACATAATTATTGAGAAAAGAATTCCTTCTGAAATCATCAAGTTTTGTCTTTAAGATAAGCCATGGTTTAATAATGCATGTAAGTTTGCCTGTCATGATAAACAAGAAGCTTATCATTTATGGAGGAACAACTGATTGGACTTTTTGTGGCATACTTTCACTGAGCTTAGAAGTCAACTCAGGTTGTCTAAGCGAGAGTTGACAGAGCTTACAATGAGGGTGTGAAGATCTTAAGGCCTGTCCACACTAGGAAACAGTGTTTGCAAACAATGTTTCCTAGTGTAGACAGGCATTTACTCTCCAGCAATAACAACCATACATGGTGGTCTATCCTTCCAGTCCACACTCATTGGAGTTGATGTAGTCAGCTTCCCCTTGTAGGAGCAAATGGAACTCCTGTACCATACTGCCCTAAATAGAAGGAACAACTTTGAGCTCAAATCTTTTAGAGCAAACAATGTGATGAGTCCTTGGTGTTACTATTACCACAGTCATGCTTTCCAGCGCTTTAGTTGTGTTTAGTGGTCTTCAGACCTAGAGAAGTCAAAACTTTGTTTCTGGGATTGACAGATACACTGGCATAGACCTTAGCAGAATGTTTTCCGTTTTTTTTAAAGGATTATTACTATTTTCTGAAAGGTAGCTGAATTTGTAAGTTTTCCTTCTGTTTGGAGGAAAGGAAACATTACTGCATTACCTATAAAATAAATTCCTCCTCTCACTCCTCAATTGCCCATGTTTTATCTCAGGTTTTTGAGAAGCTGCTATCTAAGCATCTTTGTAGGTCTGTTAAAGATATAATAACCTGCTACCAGTATTACAGTTTAGGTTCTGTAAACGCCTTGGTCCTTGTGATGCATTCTTGTCATTATCTAGCATCTTGCTAAAGAGGCCTGCATGGTCATTGTAGATTTTAGTATAGCCTATGACCGTGTGAATCATGAAGTACTTATCTACAAATTGGGACTCATGGGGCTTGGTGGGTCATTTCTCAATATCTTAAATAATTTTTTTATAGACAGAATCCAAATGGTCTGTGTTGATGGCCAGTATGGCAGCTTTAGGTGTTCCTCGTGTTCTTGAACGTGTGCTATTCATTGTCTATACTAGTGACATGGGGCAAGGTCTAAAGAACAAAACTGATTGCAAATGCCAATGATGCTGCTCTTCTCCTCTGCACCTTAGGTATTTGGCTGCAGAATCCTTGAACAAACATCTGGCATGTATTCATAGGTGGAATAGGTCCACGAAACTTTACCTTTCTGTAATTCAAAGTATGGTAATTAGTTGATCCAAAACACTTTTGTCTTTGCATCCTGATTTACATTTAAATGGTACAATTTTAAATGTCGAAGACTCTTTTAAGATTTTAGGTTTAAGTTTTGGTTAGAAATTTGCTTTTGAGAAGCACATACATAACGATGCTTCCTTTATTTCTCAAATGTTGGTATCTTGTGGAAAAATTTTCAAATGTTTTGATAATGAAACTATTATATCTGTTTTAACTTTCCTTCCGTTTTTGGAATACTGTTCTCCAGTTGGGTGTCTGGGTGCTGGCTCCCATCTGCAGCTCTTAGATAGTTATGTCATCCGCCAGTTTTAATTTGTCAACACTTAATATTTTGACTTGTGGGCACAGACATATTGTGAGTTCATATGTCTATTGCATAAAATTTACTACAATAACAAACATCCTCTGCACTTTTCCTTACCTGACCTATCTATTTTGGCTCACAACACTAGGCATGCTGCGTCTGCAAACAGTGTCATTTCCTACTAGTAGCTGCGAGTTTTATTTTGGCAACAACTAAAATGTGGGTGGGATGTTTGCCGAGTGCAGTTGTGAAATCTTCTAGATGTTTAGGGTTATATTGCTTAATGGCCATGAGTGCACTATAAGAATCTGAGTATATGGTGAAATTATTACCCTGTAGAGCAAGAACAATCTCAAGAGATTTGGCTAATGCATTTAATTCAGCTGTAAAAGTATAGGTCTTATTAGAAAGTCTGCCCACATATGAGCTATTACCATGAGCAACAGCACAACCAACACCACCTAATGTTTTAGAAAGCGGCATATTCATTCCTGCTTTCTGCTGATGTCTCCTGATTTCAGGTGCATTGGCTCATATTCATTTATTCAGCACCTTTTCCTACAACTTGTCTCTCTCTGTAGGCTGATTTCTCTTTTGAGACCTCTTGGGTTTATAGCCTGTTGATTCTGCTAAAGATTTAAGGAAAGAAAGAAAAGTCAAGGAAGACATGCATGGTATAATTAAAGAGGCCCTTTGCATCGCCTAGTGTTGAAGTCAATGATAATAATGAAAAAATGCATTTCGATGTTGTTTTTTTAAAATTCACTAATAATAACATGGCACTAGATAAAACAATGGAAAATGATAATTTGGGAAAACTTATGCCTCCTAAGGCCAACTTCTTTGGGCTTAAACAAAAGGATCTATGATCCTTTTATCAAGTTAAGAAGACAATGCTTGGGATATCACCAAATTCATTAACATCATGCTTATCACAAAATTAATCAATACTAAGCCAACCCTTTCTGACACATTTCATATATACCGTGTGTTGAAAATGACATAAAAGCTATTACTTATACTAGATCCTGTGGCTAAAATAGCATTGAAAAGCTCTTTTTGTAATGATAATAACATTCCTATACAGATATTAATGATATGTATAGAACATTATTAATGAGGAAGTTAACGAACATTTAACATGAAATCACTGATTCAGATGATGATACGGCATCCCTTAATTCCCTCAAAGTTAACTTCACTATTTCCAGAACTTGTATTAAGGGAAGTAGTTGAATTCCTAATACTCTGGAAACTTCATTAGGCTTGTTGACAAGGTCTCCATTGATTTTCAGACAAGGTGTTGGTGTTGGAACATATTTGCCACTTAGTTTTTCTAATTTTTTTTTCCAGGTAAACCTGGTTGGGGTCTTGGAATTTATGCCCTTTATATACAAAAAGACAGGATTCTCTTTACTTTTTAAAGATATTTCTCTGTTTTGCCATCGCTCGCTAGTAAATAAATTTTGCTGTTGCAGACAGATTGGATTTATAATGCCTGTAACCTTTCCTGGTAATTTTTCTCAAATTGCCACAGGTTTTATCGCACTATGGAACTGCAAGTCTATGTGGTTTCCCTTTGGTCTTTGGTATAGAGTTTCAGCACTGTTCAATATTTCAGAGGCAAGGTACTCATAAGCCTTTGTATGGGACTTGAAGGACTCAAAGTCCTGTGACAGGTTAATACCTTCTTGAAATTTGACCCAATCTGCTTCCTTTTCTTTCCATTTTATAGGAAAATTCGAGGGCACATTTCTCACAAACTTCAGATGAATGGGAAAGTGGTCACTGTCATGTAGAAATTCATCTACAGACCAGTTAAAATCCAAACATAGTGAAGAAGAGAAAAGACTCAAGTCCATAGGAGATGAATCACCTGTGTGAACATTATGATATGTCATAGTACCATCATTAAAAAGTGTAAGATCATTATTATTAACAATGTCATCAATGATTTTATCCTCTGTGTCTAAAAAATTACCAACCAAAAGTGGATTGCGAGAATTAAAATCACCAAGGAGGAGGAAGTTGATCAATTAAACATTGAATGTCCCCAAGAGTGAACCTACATCTCAGGGGAAGGTAAAGAGAGCAGATTGTGATTTCACAGTCAAAAGTAGCCCAGATAGCAATTGCTTGAAGCTGCGTGTTATGGGGAACAATATAATGTTGGAATGTTTTAGCAATAACTATTGCAACACCTCCATGGGCACGGTTCCCATCTGTGGGGCTTATCTTATAGATCTCATAGTTTAGACCCGGATTGTATACTGCATCTCCTAGATTAGTTTCTTAGAGACATAAAACCCCTGGATTATGCTCATGCCGTAATACTTTAGAATTTCTGACCGAGTCCTTATTCCATTACAATTCCATTGTAAAATGTCCAGACTGAACTTTTATTGCTAGGATCTCCTAAGGGCAATTCGATTGTAATCTATACTATTTTTTTTATTTGTTTTCCACGTGGGACTTTATAGGAGTTTCTCTAGATTGCCTTGATATATGAGGCTTATGATGAGATCTGTTATGTGTTTATTAGCTTTCTGATATGGAGCAGAGTGGACCTCTACTACAATATTCTCAGTATCCAAGGAACTTGATTCCTTGGCTGTTTCTGAGACAGATGTACCCTCCTTGTTGGCCTCACATTTGTTACACTTTTTATGGTGTTTTGATATGTCCATACTTTGAGCAGATGGAGGAGAGGACCTTGGTTTGTTCTTATTCCATTTCTTCAAGGGTTTCTTGTTGTAAAGATGGGAGAAACAAGGGGAAGGTCTCATCAATTGGAGATGATTCTACTGTATAAGTAGATACATCTTCCTTGAAGAGGGGTGCTTCAACACTAGTGGGCTGAGCACCTACACCAGATGACTGGGCCCTAGTCTTAGTAGTTCTTACTTTTAAACAGGGTACAGGTGCTACATTGTTAGCTTGGGTTTTTATATGAGATAGAGAATTCAAAGCCATAGCATATGGCTTTGTTTGATCAATTAATTATTTAACATAACTAATGCTTTTATGTTCAGCATTAGCTTTGCATACAGCTGCCTCTTCATATTTGTATTGGCTGCAATTTTTATTGGATGGGGTATGATCCAGTTCGCAATTTATGCATTTTGGTTGTCTTGAACAAGGACCATGTTCAGGGGCTGAGTAATTACTATAAATTTTAGTGTTTTTACAAAATCTGGATGGATGGCCGAACTGAAAACAGTTATAGCACTGCAGAGGTTTAAATAAAAATGGTTTAACTTTGACCCTTTCATTCCCAAAAGTGACATAAAATGATACACCGAAGTCTTCAAAAGTTAAAATAACCATATTTGCCTTTGGAATGTTTCTTACCTTCCATACAGAAGTTGGACTAATTTTTAATATTTCATTTTCTGTCAATTCACAAAGGTCTCTATCAAATACTAATCCTTTTCCATAACTCAAATTCATGTGTGGTCTAATTTCTTTTATCATGTCGTCTTTCTCAGACTTCTTTAGTGTCAGCATATATGACTGGGTTTTATTTTGCAGAATAAGGACACTGCCTTTACCAATCTTGATGTGTTACCCATATATAACCCTAACCCTCATTTGGATGTATTTGCTAAATTTCTAATAGTTATAATTTTCCTCCCTTGCAGATACTGCCAACCTCATTGGAGGTTTGAGAATTCTCTCAAAAGTATCATTATCCTCAAATTTGGTTGAGTTACTTTCATTCTTTATCCCCTCCCAATCACCTCTTTCAACACTATCCACAACCCTAAAACTTTCAAACCTCTCACTTGCTCTCTTTCACACATCCCAATCACTCTCTGATGACCCCAACCTTGGCCGAATAATTCTCTCGCACGCCCCACATGCATATCCCAATCATTATCACACTTACTCATCATTCCCAAAATCTCAGTCAACGCCCTAACAGTACTTTCAGCCAAACCATTTCTAGATATGGAGTAGAATAAACATGTACAATACCCCATTCCCTCAGCATTTCCTCAAATTCCCATCCCACAAACTCAGGCCCATTATCACTCAACATGCTCACAAGCTTACAAACACACATCGGCAACATCACTTGGCTCACCATTCCCACCATCACATCATTCCCACATGCCCTCTCACAGTCATTGACAAAGAAACACAGTCAATCACAAACATTTCGAAGGTTCTTCCATCTGCGGTCTCAACACAGACGGACTCACGGACACACTCTGATACTTTCCCCTCTGACTTTCTTCACATGTAATGGCCACATCCACATAAATCTTACTTGCCCCAGCACAAATGGCCTCTCTCTCATGCATTCCCGCGACTTATTCTTCTCCATGTGCCCAAAACTGTCCATGGACCAACAGGCACATATTCATGCTGAGTCACTGAGAAACACTGGCACATACACTCCCTTATCGTGCATTCCTCCCTGGTGCAAAAAGTACACTACATTTTTGCACACTACAAACCATCTTGCAAGCCTCTTGTATACCTCCAACTCACATGGACAAATCTACAACCATGCACTCCTCCCAAAATGCATTCTCACAACTTACTTATCTCCAAGCACCTATCTTGGGGCACCTCTCATATACACAGCCTTTCGTATTTCTCACTCACTCTCACTCTCACTTCTGCTACTTCCATCCTGACCCCTCTTAACCTCTTCCTAATACAGCAAATTCACTTCCATACTCACATCCATACTCTTAGCCACACCCTTCCTACCCTTCTTCTTTTTGCCTGCTTGTTCCCACCTACAACTATCCAAATAATTCTCATCCAGTCCCTTACTCTCAGCCTTTTCCCAATGTCCTCAGTCCTTGTCTCATCCTGTCTATCATCCTTACCAATCTTCTTCCCTTTAGTCTTATTCTTCCTCTCAGCTCACCCTTCTTACCCTTGTCCTCATTTCTATCCTTGTCCTGTGTCTTTCCTTCTTTTCCTTACTCATCACAAACACATCACCCTCTGCACTCGTACTCTCATCCACTCGCCCTCTCACCTTCTTCATCGCTTCAAGCCCGTCATCAGACCCAGGAAGCCTACCTCCACAGTCCCCTTTCCAAGAAGTCCCTTAAACATTTTCCTGCACAGTAATCATCACCAACTCCAGCTTCTCATCCATTTTCTCAATCATTCGCTCTTCAGCCCTTTCACTTCCTCTTCATCCCTCCCTCTTCTGCACTCCTCAGCATCACTCTCAACTCTTCCAACTCCCTCCTTTCCTTCTCATCACTCAATCCTCAGCCTTTCATTCTCCACTTCCACCCTTTCCTTAGCTTCCCTCGCCGACCGCAGTTCTCCCTAAGCATCCTAATCTCGTCCGAGCCTTCCATCTTTATCTCTTCAGCAGTCATACCGACCTGGCTGTCCCAGTCATCATTTTACAGCCATACCAGCAGTCCTGTTCGGGCACCAAAAATATTATGTGGCATGAATCAAAAGCTAAGCAAGCAAGCAAGACCTCCCCACATTTATGATAATCAATCCTGGCTTACAAATTTCCCCAAGTCACATTTCCCCATTACATTACTTTACAATTACTAAACGGACACTTGGTTCAGCAAAGCAAAAAACAAAATCTCAAAAACATTTGCTCACCTGGAAACTTGACACAGTCAGGGCAAGAAACTGTGCTTTTAACAAGGTATGGCCGTCGGAAAAAAAACTCCACCGCCACAAATCGACAAACACCAAATCAACTGTCACCAACAAACCACTGAATACCAACACAAAAAAACATCAAACAAGCACCAAGACTACACACCAATTCACAAACATCAGACACAACAAATCACTCACCAACTCAACAACCACAGATGAACACAAGCACAACAGAATTTGATTACTGAATGCCCCCCCAAAAATGTGAAAAAAACACAGACGACTGACTTACTACCGCTCACTCTGAATGCCCTCTGGACTTACTCCGAATGCTTGGTGACCAAGCCACTCAACAAGCCAAAACTCCCACCAAACAAGCAGTTCACTCGCCAACCACCCATCCATCATTCACACCCTCTCTCTCTCTCACGCTCTCCCTCTCTCTCAAAGCAAAACAGGCACAAACCTTCCCCATACTAAGCTTAACAATTAACAATAAATAATATAATAAAAATACAATATAATAAATACACAAAACATCAAAGACCCTTCCTATCGTTTCTGACGAACGCAAATAACCAAACTAGACAATGGACGAAACAACCAGCCACTCTCGCTTCCTCTCTGTCTCTCTCTCTCTCTCATCTCTCTCTCTTCTCTCACAAGCAACCCTTGAGAATGTTGTCAAGTGTACCAGTTCATCAATGCCCCCATACCATGTCAAGGTGGTTCCAATTCGAGGTGGTACAACTAGAAAGCAAACCATTGCTAGTTATTTCCCATAATGCCTTGAGTGTTCTGTTTGATTCTTGAGTTTTAATTCTAAAAAAAGCATCCACAATATTTTTGTAGTGAGTAAGTCCGGTCTTTTGGCCTTTTCTAAGTAATAAGTATCCATAGTCTTTGTGCCATTATGATCATTCTGACCTTTTGTCTTCTCTAAGGAAGGAGCACCAATAGTCTTTCCAGAATTAGTATCCCAGACTTTTGGTCTTTACTTAGAAATGTGTATTCCAAAATTTATCTAAGAATGATTTTCTGACGCATTTTATCCATTATGGTAGATTACATAGCCTGATCCTTTAACTCCAGATTGAGCACATTTTCACCTTCATCCTGAATTTCAGAGTCAGTAACCCAAGCTTTAATCCAAGAATAAGTATCTCAGCATTTATCCATGAATGAATAATTCTCGTTTGTTATAATTTATTTCTGAATACGAGTTCAAGCACATTTCTATATCAAATACATTGAATCTTTTGCACTTGCTGCTGGAATGAATCCTGTAAAGGAGAGGGACACACAGGAGTCTGAAGTGATCTATTATTGGAAACTGGCCTCTTTTGACTGGGCATGAAGACAAAAAACTAGTGACAAGTATTTTACTGAGCATGCAGACAGAAAGTTAGCGACAGGTAAATTTATAGGAAGTAGCTGTTTGCTGATCCAGATGTCAGTAGCAAAATGTACATAACTTTACAAGGCTATGCACTCAAAAGGGATAGAAAAAAAGAACTAATATTACAAGAGCAAAATATGTGTAATAAGATGTCAGATTGCTGTAGAATAGGGTGTGATTAAAATGAAATTGATTTTTACATTTGCATCTGCAGATGTAAGACATAAAATGTGCAACCATTCCAATTAGTATCCTATAAGCATTATAGGCTTATAGGATACTAATTTTGTTACAGATCGAGCTGTTGATGTCCAAACTTAGATATGGTGATTGGCTTCATCAGCTTCCATCTAAACTGGATATAGCCTACTAATGGAAATCTAGTCCTCTCTTCCATGGATTTGGAGTTTGCATACGAGGACAAAGCAAAGCCATGGGGACATTGTGGAGGCTTGTGGATATTGTATGGGATTCCAATGTGGCATAAGTGGAGACTTCTCAGTGAGTACTGCCTCTGCAAATCCTTGTAGGCTTGCATGCAAGGACAGTACCTTTAAATGAACATGAGAGGTCTTGAGGCTCTTCGTTAGACTGGAAGTGAGCAACAGGGAGTAATAACTTGCCTGGCACATAGAGCAGTTTGGTGGCCAAGGAGGACACAGGGGAGTTGTGACTTCCAGTCTGGGCCATGAGAAAGGGATGGGTTCTTTCTGCCATGCTATTTGCGGCTAGATTGTAGGAAGTGGTGTGGTGAATTCTTAACCCTATTAATTTGGCAAGGGCAGTCTAAATATGCACTCCTCAAATAGAGGTATAACATCATGCACACTTAAGCGGCTGATCCAGCCATTAAGGACATTAAGGAGGGCTTAGACACACTTGTGTGATGTTGCTTCCAACATTTGTATCACTTCTGGCCATTGTGTGAAGTATTCCATACCCATGAAGACAACATATCTGGAGCCATGGATGGGAGCAGGGGCTCACATGTCAATATGGAGACATTAAAATTTGCCAATATCATATTTCATGTTCTGGATTAATTTGCTTGTTTGGCATTTGAGGCATTGTTTGGGTCTCATTTGCATGTCGCTTTTTGCTACATGCCAAATTAATTTTTGTGTTATCAATTTGGTTGTTGTCCTCCAAGAGGGTGGCAGAATATGTGGATGAGGTTGAATACCTTCCTCTGAAGGGTGGCTGGCACAAGGGGCCAGGGGCGTCCAGTCAGAAAATGGTATGTTCTGTGTTGACAAAGTGATGATTTCCTAATGTTGATTTGTTATGGAGGTGTGACAGTGATTGGTTTTGGGGTCTCAGAATTGGTCATAAGCAAGGTAATCTTATTTTTTCCCTTCTGGATTCTAACCTGAATAGTGCATATTCCACTGCACTGGGTTTTCCATGATGGGGATACATCACATGGTGCGCCTGAACTCAGTGATAGCTGAAAGCTAGCATCTTAGTTTTAGTAAAGGCATAGACAAGTGATTGATGTTTGCTAGGATGGTAAAAGGTGCTACCTGGAGTAGACGTAAGAAGTTCCATGTTGAAGGTGTTGTACTTCCTCTAGGCTTGGATTAGTTTCCTACTGAAGAAGTTTAAGTGTTGAAATTTCCCATTAACTGTTCTATTATAGTTCTATTATGGCTCAAGTTGTCATCGAATTTTTCCCATGAATTTAGGAATACCAGGATGGTGGTGGTTGCTAATAGTACCACTGGTGGCTGTGAAGGCATCTTGTTGGAAAGGGCCACCCAGGGTAAGGCTGAGTATTTCTGCTTGAGGGGGCATCCATGATTTATGTGATGTTTGTCAGGAATTAAAGGTAGTATTTTACCATTCCTGGGAATTCCTGAGGCTTTTCTTTTATCATAGCTGGAGTAGGGAGTTTCCTGACAGCTGGTGCCTTGAAGAAAAAGGGCTGGATGTCATTCGTTGAGACTTGATTACCCAGGCATCCGATGCTGGAGGCCCTGATGACACATTTTTCAGGATAGATTACCAAACTGTTATCATGGAACAAGGCATAGACAGCTCTGACTTGCCTATAGTGATCTTCTGTGTTCTATGGGAAGATGAAGATGCTGTTAACAAAGCAGATGTAGAAGGGGAAGTCGTTGAATATACTGCCTGTCAACCTCTAGAATTGTCACCTGTAGTCTCTTAAGAGGCATCAGGATCCACAGTTTTTTCTCATATGGAATAGGAGGACCACAGGGATGGAGGCTTCTGGCAAAGGTCCTTGCATTTAATTTCCTTGAAGGCTTTCCTAGCAGGGTGTCTGCTTGAGTTTTGGCCTGAAGGCATCTTGTAACTCCTGCAGGAGTGGAGGCCTGTGGGACCCACCAAAGAGATGGACAACTGATGGTGAGTGGAGTCACTGGGAAGATCCAACAGGCAGCAATGAGCAACATCTATCAGCTGACTGAAGTGTTTGAAGATGTTGGCATCTAGATCTTGGTAACAGTGAACTCCCCACCCCAGTAGGTGGAGGGTGAAAGTTTGGCAGCTGTATGATGGTATGGGCTTGCCATTGATAACCAATAGGTAGAGGCTACTGTCCAAGGCTTTGCATCTGTCTTCTGTCAATGTGAGGTGGATCAATTTGAAGGTGCTCATATCCACCAGGAACTTCCGGCCAGAGGCACAGTTGAAAATATAGAACCTAATGGAGCAGGCATCTGTTAGGGCTGTGGTGGACATTGTTACTTTCTTGGGTGGCCACCTTGTCTTTTCTTCAGTTGTAACTAGAGGCTATATTTTTTAATTGTATTTCATATATAATTTTCACACTTTGAATATTTCTATTTGTTTTAAAAATCCACTGCAGCAGCTGACTGCATTGGATGTAAGCATGTATTGTATGTTGATGGGCCACACACTTGGAGATATCACTTAGTTTAAACTGCAGAAGTTTCTTTTAGGAGGAGTATTTGCTTTTCTTCAAACCAGCTAATACAACATTGTAAAGATCATGCTTGCCCTTGTTTGGAAAGATGTTTTGTTGATTTTTTGAGGTACTTCCCATTTTACCGACTTTCCTAACAAAATTGAGTCAAGGTATTTTGCCTGGTTTGTATACTTGCTTTAACCCATTTGGATCAGTTCTCAGCCACTGACATTCTGATGACATTGTTTGATATCTTCTGCATTAAATGCACGACCTGTCTGTGGAGGCCTCAACCTCCAAAGGTACTTTGCCTGGTTTGTGTACTTGCTTTAACCCTTTTGGATCCGGATGAATTAAAACTATATCACACTCAGTTCTCAGCCATTGAGATTCTGATGTCTTTGTTTGGAATCTTCTGCGTTCAATGCACAACCTGTAAATGGAGGTCTCAACCCAAAAAATATTGTAATGAGAAACAATAAGTTTTTTTTTATATTAAGTGCTCAAAATGAATTGTTTTCTAAATGTGGATTCAACATAAGGTGCATGCATCAGACAGAATTTGTGAGTGCCCACAACCTGAAGAGGCTATCATCTTTTTCAGTCTTTTCTATCTCTGCTAAAAGCTGACTTCCCGGTTTCATTCCTAAATGTACTAGTTTAGCCAATTTTCTGTTAAGACCCAAGAGAGATTTTTCTGTCCTAATAGGAAGCCTCTTAAGACCCATCAAAGCCACTTTGCCACTTCTTCCCACATTTACTCTGTGAAGATCAGAAATCCAGTTATTGCTCCTCCCATGGTTGTTTCTTTACCTCTTCTGATAAGCTTTAATTTTCCATGACTTTGATATTAATCCTTCCATACTTGAAGAGGCAAGTATATCACTAATTTTGGGGCTCACCTTACTCTTCTATAGTCCTGTCTTCTCTTGCTGTCTTCTGGTTTTTGCTAGGTAAGTGTTAGGTTGCAGGTCTCTTTGACCTCAATATCTAAAAAGGAAAATTAATTTCTCATAAAAATTTGCCAAGAACATCCTTCAATTACATTTACGAAGATTTTTATCGTACTGATTAAGTTTTTCAATACATTGCTAACTTTGCTACAGCCTTCAATAATCATTTATTTTTATTTGTGATTGTGTTTGGTGACAATTTTCTGTGGCTCCAGTAGATAATGGCAGTATCATTTCTTCTCATAGTATGCATTAACTTCTTGCAACATAACTACCATTTTTTGGTTTGCTTTTCCCATGCCAAGAAAAGCAATAACAGAAGATATCTGTATATTGAGGTAACAACTGCAAAAATGTCATGTAAAGGAGAGAGCACAAAGCAAGCAATAAGATGGGGAGAAAAAAACAGAGGGTATGGGAAATGCTCATCAGAGTACTAATGTCACAACTTCACGACATTAGAGATTCCAGTGGACACACAGACCAATATTGAGGATTTTCTCATAGCTGATCTAGGCCAGTTTATGACTTGTTGGTACAATGATGGTGTATAAATGGACTTAAAGCTTATTCTGCCTACAGCAACTACCCTGAGTATTAAAATTCATCCTTCTACAGATGTGGCAACAGAAGGACAATATGGTTAGGCCCCTCCATTACTCACCAGGTTTGCGAAAGAAAACATCCGCTGTGGATTCCCATGACCTTTTTCTGAGAAAGTAGGTAGGTTTCAGAACTCACAGCAGCTACCAGAAATACAGCTTTTCACAATGAATTTTTTTATTTGGATACTTATTCCTGTTAACCATAAATAGTTTTGAGCCAACTGTTCAAAGCGAAAGAAAGATGATTGCTTGGTTGACCCAGCTAACTGTCTCATTCCCCTGTTCTCCACTAGGTATGTTTTGAATGTTTTAGTTCTTTTCAGAATCCTTGGCAATACACTAAGTTGTGGGTAAGCCATGCAGGTTATAAGTTAACAGTAGATAAATACCATACAATAAATTTTATCATAAAAAAAAAAAAAAAAAAAAACGCATTATTTGGGATGAATCTTATCTACTGTTATGATAGCTGATTCCCACAGCTATCTTAACAGCTAAACTAGAATCTGCTCAGCCAAGCAAACTAAAGGTTTCTTACATCAAACCTAAAATATTTGAACCTGATCTGGAATTCTTTCTGGATAGTACTGCTACTAGAAGGTGGATCCATCTCAGGGAGTAAGGCGCTTTGGTTTATGATAAGGTAAAAGTAGCCTTATGGAGAAAGCTATCTCAGTTGAAGCAATGTCAAAGAGACCCCTATGTCTGGGTCCGACAGCCCAATAAATGACTGTCGAAACTACGAATACTTATTGATACAAAGGCACACTGCCTAAACAGTTAATGTACCTTCATGCTCTCTAACATTCAAGGCAGGGCTTTGAAATTAAGGGAAGAGAGCAAGGCTGCTTGCTCATTTGTTTGGTTCAGGCAAAGCCTGGCCTTGCTTTGAATAGCAGACTAGGGCAGCAATAAAGTTCCACATCTTGAAAGAAATACGAGGCAAAAAACGGAATTCCATCTCCATAGCATGACATGAATTACACTCTCTAGAGAATATGTTTTCAAAATTGAACGGAGTAGTGATAGCTCCTACACTTTGATAATAATTACCTTTAGCGAAGGATAAAGTTTTTCATCCACTAATTTGACCAGTTAGCATATGAAAAGGGCAATGCATTTTTAGACAGAGGCATGTTCGGCTCCTAACCCACGAAATGATTTATATTGCCCATTCACTCAAACCTCATAGAATCTGGAAGATAAAATAATCATATATTGTAAAACTAGGCCCAAATGTTATATCAATTTTTCAAAGAGACGGTGTTCGATGGCCTGTTGGTCACCCTGGGATCCAGTCATAGCCACTTAAGCAGCTTATGGACGCTTACCTTACAGATCACTTATAAACTACTGGAAGTGGGCAAAATTTGTACAAATATACACAAAATAAATGGGAATATAAGATAGAACAACAATGAAAATGACCTTATCAACTACTACAAGGGACAAAGTACATATAAAAATACTAAATGGTATTTTGTACGTCCGACATACGTTTCAACTCATTTGCAAGTTGACTTTACATGCTGAACAGGCAATGTGCAACTTCATGACATCGCCTTTCTTGCTACAGTGCTTACAGATTTGCCTGTCAACATCGATGGGGAGATGGCTTTGGTTTGGATCATACCTGGCGCTATTATCAGGCGAGACCAATCGCTGATCCCTTGATGTTTCAGCCATTGTGTTGGAAGAGTCAACGGGAATGGAACTCTGAGAGGTCTGTTATTGACGGGATGAGAGCACTTTGCAAACTTCTCCCCCACATAGCCTTAAGTATTTCAGGGGCATATAGAGGAGCAGCCACTGACGGGCATCAAAAGTTGTAGCCTGTGATAGAGAACAATGTCATGAAAAAAAACCATCATCACTGACCTGGCAAACTTACCTGGCTTGGTTTTTATATAATTATATAATTACAGATTTCCAAATGCTTTCCCTTCATAGCCAACCATTACCTCATCAATAGTCTCCTTGGGTGGGCTGCACATGAAGAAACGCCTTATCTACAAAGTTAAACATTGGTCTGATCATGTAAAACCTGTCGTGTGTACCTGCAACTTGTTCCTTGCCATTGAAATGAATGCTCATGCATGGTTAACAGTTGGCTGGGCTGAGGAAGCACTTATTTTGGCAGTGTGGGTGGGCTGAGGTCCTTCTTCCACTACAGTGAAGGCCTACTACTTTCCTGAGAGGGGTTATTATCGAGGTCTATGAGACCCTGCAGGAGTCACATCCTGTGACACTATCTGAGGCGTGGCAAGAGGAAAACTCACTCTCTCTCTCTCTCAAAAAAAAAAAAAAAAAAAAATAAGTAAATATATGCACCCTGTAGCCATGAATCAAAATCAATTAAATAATAAAATCCAAATAAAAAGAAACAAATAAAGAAAGGAACAAAGAACATGAGGTGAAGGAAAAAAAACAAACCATCACAGCGCTATGGAATGCAAGCATCAGCTCCAGGATACAGTGCAAGGAACAAGCACTGTATATACGATGCCAGGGGATGGTGCAGATACAGAGAAAATTGCAGATTCATACACAAAATGAATAATTATGATGAAGGAAGATCAAATATATTGGAAAAGCTGGATTTCTTAATGTCAAATTTCTGAAAATGAAGAAAAGAACAACATACCAAAACAGGAAAGAGACATGGGAAAATCCTTATTATTACCATATTAAATGAAGGGGATAACCCGCAAACCATCATAGTAATGAATGTGCAGGGTTTAGTTATGAGTATCTCAAAAAGAAAAATAGAGTTCTCAGAAGAACTAACCCAAATTGAAAAGAAAATAGATATAATGAATAAAACTTGGTATCCCAAGAGACTGGTAATGATGATCAGATAAAGGGGTTCCAAACTTATAGATCAGATAAAAAAAAAATAGGAATAAAGGGGGATCCGCGATACATGGGAAGAGGGAGGACATAAAACGAGGAAAAATATATGAGAAATATAGTAACTCAGAATGTGAATTAATAGTGGTAGAATTTGAATCTGAAAAATTAATGGAACATAGTAACATATAGACCCCCTAATACTAAAGAGTTTGACACAATAATATTCTCCTATTCGGAGACTTTAACTTTCCTTTCGTAGATTGGAAAGAACGAATAGGAGATTGTGGTTGCATTTATACATATAAAAAAGAGAGTAATAGTAGTGCAGAAGATAAGAGGCAATTCGAAAAACTATTAGATATGCTACTAAAATACAACATTCAACAAATAAATCACCTGCCAACAAAGAAAGGAAAATACTTTAGACCTAGTATTTGTGAATGAGGTGAATTATGTTAAAGAAATAATAGTTTATAATGCGAGTATTTCAGACCATAATATCATAGAATTAACAGTCCATTCCAAAGCAAGTGAAAACAGAGATAAGCAAGAGATGAATAAGTGGGAAGGATATGGAAAATACAATTTCTACAGTAAGAATATAAAATGGTTAGAAATAAATGAAGAATTAAACAAAGATTGGAATAACATATTCGTAAGTGATGATATACAGGTAAATACAGATATATTATATAAAATATTAGAGAAAATAGTGGATAAAGAGTTATGTATTACATTTTAAGTGATTTTTCTCAGCGTTTATTTTCACACCCCTGCATTGATTTTGCACACTGGTTTAAGGTTGTGTTACGATTTCACACCTTGTGAATTTCGTATCCTGCTAAGTGAATACAGGTAATACATAATATTATAAGTGTATCGTGTTGTGGTTAACACGCCATCACAAACTGGCGACAGGAGCTTTCGTGCCTGTGAGTATTCACTAGTGTGCAAGATTAATTTTAGGGGTTTTGTTTTTGGCAACATTTTCACACCTCTTCGAGTGTTAGGTATTTTTGGAAGTATTGTTTGGTGTGATTTCAGTCATAATGGAGGTGGCTAGTATAATTGAACTTTAGAGTGGAGAGGGGGGGCAAGTAAGGCTTGCAGAGTTAAATAGGCCTGAGTTGGAGCAGGTGGTTCTACATTTAGAAATAGAATTTGATGCAACTATAAAGAAAGGATTATTATCGTTACAAATTTATGAGTGTATCAAAAATGTAAAACCAGATGGTGATCAGGAGGTTAACGCGGGAGCTAACTGCTTCAATGGCCATAAGATCTCCTTCAGCAAGAGCTGCCACGACGTTGGCCATACCCAATGCAACTGCTCGATCATGAATAACAGAAGTCAGCGTTAGTTTTTGAAAGGAATTATCTGTTGCCTCAGTTTTATTGCTGCAAAAGAGACAAATATTCTTGTCAATTTCTGAACTACTACTTGTTTTTTGCGAGGAGGTAGTCCTTGAGTGTAGCGTGACTTTGCTCGAGAAAGCATAAGTCTTGTATAGATGGCGACATGTTTTGTGCCAGGACGCTCGAATTTTTCTGCAATAGATCTTCTTCAGGAATAATTTTAAATTGGGGTGAGGTGAAGCGTCAATTTCTTTAAACTGAATCACTGAACTAATAATGTCTCCGTAGGCATCTAATCTATGAGGAATAACTGGATTATCAAGAGGACATACAAGATCTTCTGTTTCTTTGACACAAGACAAAGCTTTCAGTTCATTTTTCTTCGGCTATTCTGCAGAACGAATCTCTGGAATCTATACCTGTAAGGGAAATATCATAAACCATTTAAGTAGCCACTGAAAGATGCAGTTAGATTGAACCTGTAAAGAAAACAAATTATAAGTTGTCTTCACAACGAAGATGAAACGCGGGCCTGCAAAGAGTCAGGAGTGTAAGTAGAGAAAATTAATCTGAAAATGAACAAATGTTGAAAACAATAAAATCATACATACAAATGATATACAATGGGATCAAAAAGTAGTGAACATGATGAGTGAATCCAGGCCAAGCAGATCTGCAGATCTGTTTAGTATTCAAGTACCGTACCAGCAACACTGCATAACTGTTATGGAATTATATGTATAAACGCATATTAATTGAAATATTATCAAAATCCTCTCACAAACCTACACATTTATGAATACGACTTTAACAATTTATGCAAAACATAGCCACGATATTTAAGAATGGTTACGTTTTTCAGACTTAGGCATAATACACATATAAATGAGAAGAAATGAAGCCTGCATGTGCCATTTCCTTAAATGTCACTTTCTTAAGGTAGGTCCTTTATAACTGATCCATTTATCTGCAATTGACATAACTGTATATAAATAAGTATGTAGCTTATACAGATATTTCAGGATAGTGATATTTTGGGATAATTTTTTTATCCGAAAAACCATGTGAAATCGATATATTTGGTAATGAAATAGGTAATATTTGTCAAGGAAATCAAATGTTTATCTGCTAGAAAGTAATTACTTGTATCTATTGTTATAAAAGACAAAGTTTTTACTGCTGACTTCTAAAAAGTTTATTTTGCACTACAGGCTCAAAGGCTATGAACTTTTATATGTTCACTTCAGGTGTCTAACCCCACCCATAGATCCATGTGCTTAAACATACTCCAGAGAGGTTTGTGTGTTGTCCACTCGGACTGAAAATGTTGCTCAGATCCCAAGCTTTAATTTGATACCAAAAAATAAACTTTTGCATGAATGTGAAGTGAAACTTAAATTTTCGCCAGATGTGGAACTCCGCTATAGGTAATCCTTCTCAGAGAGGAGTACTCTATATAAACCTGGTTCTCCAATCTGGGACTGCTATAGACATTGTACATGGCCTTCCATGGTCCTGGGTTGAGTTCCCTACTTGAGGGTACAATCAGACATTTTTCCTTGTTTTTGTTCACTTACGGTTTTTCGAAAAGTATGTGGGGCAGGCTGATGAGAAAGCAGAAGTTGCTTGTGGATTATCAGGCAAGTGTCATCTTTATTTAATCTTTTCTTTCTCAGCTTTTTGTAATTTCTTTATCCATCCTGAATGGAATGGAATATGTGATTTAGGCATAAAGCCAAGCACTGGGATAAATCCATCCTGACTCCCCTTCCCTAATTTATGTAGCAAACCTGGCGGGTTTCTCATTTGCCTTAAAAGATGTCCTGGCTCCACCTTGTCAACCAGTTGCTTCTGGATTTTTTTTAGATGATGTATGATCAGTGTTACATATCCATTTATTGAAAATATATTGTAAATAATGTAAAGACCGTTGTTGTTGACTTTACTGTCTATTCTGTTGATTTTTACTGTTGCTGTTATTATGAATTTATTATTTGATTTACTTCTAATTTTAATTTGTTCCGACACATTATACAAACCATCGGTCCTTTACATAAGGAATTACTATTCTTGTGTGGAAGTGATTGTAAGTACTCTTGTATTATTTCTGTTTTCATTATTGTAGAATTGCATCGCTGAGCGAAACATGCAGTCCCAGAATCGGAGAAGCCCCCTCACCCCTCATCCAACCGGAGAGTGTGGCCTGGAGTGGGAGGCATTAAGTGTGGGGCTTTCAGGTCCAGCGATGCCTTGGACCCTCATCCTTTATGTATTAGGTGCCGAAGGCGTGAATGCTTTCGGTCCATAACTTGAGATATTTGTCTCTTGTCGGAGGAGCAGTGGGAGTTGTACGAGAAGAGGAAGAAGCCGCGTAGAGCCATCAAGGTGTCGTCGGAAAGCTCTCCCTCGATACCTCTGGTGACCGACACATCATCATCTTTTCTCGCTCCTCGTCAGCTCCCGTGCATGGCTCTCTCCCCTTCGGGGAATGTGTCCCCCTCCACCCCTTCGCTTGATTTGTCGAGTGCAGAGGAAGGAGGGCAACACCCCGACCTGGAGTTGTACTCAGGGTCTTCTGTCCACTCAGGGTGGGATCCTTCCCCCAACCCCGAGTGAACGGGAACACCCCCCCATTAACCCGACTGTTGCTTCCTCAGGTGTGTCTGCCTCTGTGGGTTGGGCCCACCTTCAGTAGTGGCGCTCACTGAGCCTTCCACGTACTCCGAGTATTCAGGGGCTCATTCATCATCTGGCTGCAGCCCCGGTCACTCTCGGGGTGGCAGACAGGAGGACTACGACCGTCTCGGGACACCAGGTTATGCTGCTCTGCCACACCTGGTGTATACCCAGCACGTGACCACGGTCACCCCTTCGGCCGCGGTTCAAACTCCACTGTCGTATGTGACCTGGAGGGAACTGGTTCCTCCTCCACCTGGTTTCACTATCCTCGTTTTGCCCCCTGACTTCGAGTGTCCGAAGAGCTCCCCCTTGGATCACGCTCTTGTTGCCGTCGCCGTACCTGCTGCCTCTGTTCCTGCCCGTGGAAGTGCTGCCGCTCTCACAGGGTCTTCCGGCCAGGTGGAGTTGGGCCCCGTTGCCACCACAACCGCCCCAGCTCCAGCCTGGATGGAGAGACCTGTCTGCTGTCCTGAGGAAGTTGGCAAAGAAGAAGTCCAAGAAGAAGAGGAAGGTTTCGTCGTCTTCTTTGTCTCCATCTTCGTCGTCGTCTTCTGCTGCCTCTTCCCCTTCAACTTCCAAGGCTCCCCAGCCGAGAAGAAGAAGGTGGCCTCGCCCCCAGCTAGAAGTCGCGCTCAGAGACTTCTAAGGGTTTGTCTTGCTCGGGCAGGACAAGTGGGTCTTCTGCTGGTGTCTTCAACCCGTTCCTCCGGGAATGAGTCCCGTCTCTCCTTCCTCAGGGAAGAAGACGACGGGGACCCGCGGAGGTACCAGCTACTGCTGGTACCTCCGCTCCTGGTTGGTTCCAGAGGTTCCACCATCTCGGTCGCTCACTCGTGAGTGTCACCGAGTGTATGGTCACCTACCGGTGATTGTGCAGCCCCAGGAAACCAGACGACTGAGTGAACAAGAGTGGACCGTGAGGAGTGCACTCCCTACGGTCCGGCCACGAGAGCCTATGAGCCTAGCTCGGTCCTAGGACCGAGCAGATCGTACGCTCAAGTGGTTGAGATACAAAGGTCCTTGCAGAGGTCATTGCGCTGATTCATCAGCACAACGACCTCGGGGAAGGATCGGTGGTTGCTCCCTCTGACCCTCCATCGAGGTTGGAGTTGTTCTGGGGGTCTAAGAAGGAACCCAGAGTGAAGGTGGGACTACCCCGATCTTCCTTGGCTGACGGTGTGTTGAACCAGGTGAACGCCCTTGTCTCCGGACAAGAGGCCTCACTCATGGCCAGCAGGTCGGACAAGCTGCTTCCCCCTCCTCTGCCTTGTCAGCAGTGCTTCTACATGCCTTCGGTAGACACATTGCCAAACAAGCAGTTTGACCTGGAGCTAGCTCGTCTAACTCTGAGAGTGCCTCTTCATCACCTGCTGTCTGAGAACCTCTGGTTCTCACAGCAAGAGGCCAATCAGCCCTGGAATCCACCGCCATGGCAGCTTTCCAGGCCATCTCCTGGTTGGATCTGTGGTCCCTCACAGTATCCAGAGTCGCAGGCCTCCTCGTGGGAGCTATCGTTCCTGAGGACTCGGCATTCGGGAGACTGCCAGTCTGGAGGTAGGGCCATCTCCTACCTCGCCCCACCAGACTGCCAACCCATGGGCCACCCTGGTTTTGAGGCGACGGGACGCAGTCCTGACTCGCGTAACCAGAGCGGTCCGGTCGAGAGGTGACGTTGGGTCTACGCACTGGACCGTTGCTGGGTTTCCTCCTCTCTCTTCCCAAGAGAGATGGTGGACGCTGTGGTGGAAAAGCGGAGAGCTAAGGACAGTGACCGCTTAGTACACCAGGCAGTTACGAAGACTTCTGGGCAGTCTCGTTCAACTGCGGCTAAGCCTCGGAGCTTAGCTAGTGCTTCCTCTGTTCCCAAGATGTCAGCACCGTCGAGGGTAGCCCAAGGAAAGACCCAGCCTTCCTCTCTCGGTTCGAGAAGTGAGCGTCAGCCCTCCTCTCAAGCCTCCTTCTCTCGCGGGAAGGGGTCTAAGTGGAAGGGGAAGAGGGGGAAATGCTAGGAACGGTGTTCCCCCTCAACTGCTGCCAGAAGTGAGGGGGTGCCTGGCGAGCCATCGGGCAACTTGGCACGGCTACGGAGCCAAGACTTGGGTAGTGGGATGTCCTTCAGGAGGGATACCTACTGCCCTTCGAGTCGAGGCCACCCTCCACCTCACGCCCAGTCCATCTTCAGACGTACGTCCTCTGTTCTGCAGGGACGTAGCACTGACACAAGAAGTAAAGACCATGCTGAGCAAATGAGCTGTGGAGATTGTGCGAGATCATTCACCGGGTTTCTACAGCCGACTTTTCCTGGTGGAGAAGTCTACTGGAGACCAGTGATAGATCTCTTTCCCTTGAACTGTTTTGTTTGCCAGACTCGGTTCACAATGGAAACAGCATGCTCAGTGCTCGACTCCATCCACCAGTCCTCCAGGAAGCCTCCCCGCTTTATCCTCGACGGGACAGTATACTAATTCAGGGCTCTTTGTTTTCAGTTTCTCAACTGCCCCACAGGTATTCACGCGAGTGTTCACTCTGGTGTCGGCTTGGGCCCATTCGGTCGGGATACGTCTGATGAGGTACTCGATGATTGGCTGTCCTGGCGAGCTCCCGCTTGCATTTGCTACAGGACAGAGATCGACTCCTCGACTTATGCCACAATCTGGGGATTGTGGTAAATGTCGAGAAGTCAGATCTCGAACCCAAGCAGAGGCATAAAGTACCTGGGCATGCTGATTGATACGGTAGCAGCACGAGTCTTCCCACAGACTCGTGGATCAGCAGGTTCAGGGAGGCAGCCAGACGGACAGTCAGTTATTCAGCAGTGGTAAACCCATTGATAGGTCACCTGTTGCTACTAGAGAAGTAAGTCCCTCACGGACGTCTTCACCTACGGTCTCTTCAATGGAGACTAAAGAAGTGCTGGTCACAGGCATTTGGGATCCACAATCCTTCCTGGTTCCTCTCACGAGGAAGTAAAGGCAGGATCTGGCCTGGTGGCTAGATGACAGGAACCTCTTAATAAAAGTGCCCCTGTGCACTTAGCATCTCCAGTTCCCCTCTGGAGACGCTTCTGTTCTCAGACGCATCGACCGAGGGTTGGGGCGCACACCTGGAAAAGTTGCTGGTTGCAGGATTTGTGGAACCATCACATCAACTTCCTGGAACTCAAGGCTGTGTTTCTTCTCGCGCTCCAAGAGTGCCGGGAACGACTGATGAGACACTCAGTGGTATTGATGAGCAACAACACCACGGTAGTGGCATACGTCAACAAAACAATAAGAAGGGGGTCTAGTGGTCCCTCCTGTGGTACCAGTTGACGATGCAGGTGCATGAGTGGGCCATTGCTCACTTGGTAGAGCTGTCAGCCAGGTACATTCCAGGCAAAAGGAATGTAGTGGCAGACAAGCTCAGCCACCAGAATCAGGTGATTGGGACCGAATGGTCTCTTCACACCACCCAGACGTGGTGGAAAGGCTCTTCGACCTGTGGGGACGTCCAGTAGTGGATCTGTTTGCCACCTGGCACAACAGAAAACTTCAGGTTTTCTTCTCAGTTGTGCCAGACCCATGGGCAGCTGCCGAGGACTGCGTTCCAACACCTGTGGGACAACCTCGTAGTCTACGCCTTTCCCCCAGTTCTGACTGATTCGCAGCGTGATCAGCAGGGTACTGGTCACCAGCAATCTTTGGATGATTCTGGTGGCACCCAAATGACCTCAAGCTATTTGGTATCTGGAACTGCTGGCTCTTCTCTCAGAGGTACCGCGAGAGATTCCACCTTGGCACAACCTGCTGTGTCAACTGCATGTAGCATGGTACCACCAGGCAGTACATTCCCTGTGTCTTCATGGCTGGCGGTTATCGAGCACCTCTTGCGAGGGAGAGCCTTTTCTCGCCAAGCAGCAACAGAGATGGCTGGATACCTGACAGTCCTCTGGCAGCAGTATGCCAGGGAAAGTGGTCCGTCTTCTGTGGTTGGTGTCGTAGACGGGGGTCTCTCTCCGCTCAGAGCCACTCTCAGCAGGTAGCAGATTTCCTCATCTTTCTTCGCCGAGAGAAGCTCCTCTCTGTCTCTGCAAGTCAAAGGATACAGAGCCCGCCCTGGCCCAAGGTCCTTAAGCTGCAAGGAGTTGATATTTCCTCTTCCATGGAAATATGTCTCCTACTGAGGAGCTTTGGGAGGTCTTGCCCACCCAGGGAACTCAGGCCCCCAGGGTCGGATGCGACTCTTGTCTTAAGGAGTTTGACTCGTAGACCCTACGAGCCTCTCCGGGAGTTGTCAGACAGGGATCTGACCATCAAGACTGTCTTTTCTGCTGGCCCTGGCATCGGCGAAGAGAGTAGAACTTCATTTCACGGTCTTCCCTTCGATGTTAAACACTCGAGGGGATGGGGATCGGTTACGCTCGATTTCATCCCAGATTTCGTAGTGAAGACTCAGAAACCCTTTCGGTCACTGATGCCAGGTTCGAGTCCTTCATGATCCCTTCCCTAAAGGACTTCACCGTTAATGATATGGAAGAAATGCTGCTTTGGCCTGTGAGGGTGGCTACGGCGCTATCTGAAGAAAACTCGACACCTCAGGCCTGAGTGTCGACGCCACTTCATTAGCACCAGGGTGACCAAGAAAGAAGTGTCCAAGAACACTGTTTTATTTCAGGCTTCGTGAGGTAATCAGGAAAGCGTACAACTCCAAGAGAAGTGCTGACGCCAGTACCTTTCGTCCGAGAGCCCACGAAGTTAGAGGCATTGGTCCAACCCTTGCATTCCGCAAGAACTTGTCCGTCGCACAGGTGCTGAAGGTGGGGGTGTGGTCCAACCAGACCACCTTCACCTTCTACTTCGGGATATTGCCCATTGGTCCTTGGACACTTTTCCTTGGGACCCGTGGTGGCTGCTCAACAAGTTGTGTAGCTTACCCAGCTCCTTTACAGGACAAGGTAACATCTTGTCTTTGTGATATCGCATGAATGGAGAGTGAATGAGAGTGTGACTAGCTCCTCTTCCTCCTATTTTCTTCCCTCTCCCTGAGGGCAGAGGGTAGCGGTCGTCACAACGCTGGACAGGACAACGATGCAGGTAAAAGCTATGTAACCGAGCTCCATTCTAGCCCCAACCCCTTTCATTAGGGATAGAAATGTTTATCCGTCCCTTCCCTAGCAAGGAGGGAAGCGGACAGCAGTAAGAAATCAAACCTAATACTTTATATTTGGCTTCTTACTTAGGACATTTGTTCTTGCTTGCTATTCATAAGAGGTACGCTTACTCCCTCTTATGAATTGGTCCAGAGGTCTGACCACTGATCCTGCAGTTCACACTACCGATCAGATGGACAGAGGCTGGGTTCCCCTCCTTTGCTCTTATGACCAGGGAGGGAACCCAGGTTGGCGAACACCAGTCTGTTCACATGACTCAGATTCCTCCCACCGATAAGTGAGTCTTCCTTATGTAAAGGACCAATGGTTTGTATAACGTGTCGGAACAAATCACAATTTCTTAAAGTAAATTGTATTTTTCCTAACTATACAAACCTGAGGTCCTTTACATATAGTCCCACCTCATGCCACCCCTCACTCTGTTCCTGGGCCTAAAGCAAAGTGGTATGTTTACCTCCAGTCGGGCAGGAAAATCCCCGACCATCGGACAAGCAGTTACTGCCGAACTACCTTGTTAGTAAATCTTACAACCGGTCCAGCTGGCGCTGAATAGTAACTCCTTATTTAAAGGACCTCAGGTTTTGTATACCTAGGAAAATTACAATTTACTTTCAAAAATTGATTGAACTTGAATCAGGGCCTGCTTTTGCGCCATTGAGAAGGACATATCTATGGATCAATATAATCCTAATGCCACCATTAAAAAATGGTCAGGATGAAATCTAGAGCCAATTGGGATTACATTATTGAAGCTTGTCAGGCACAATATTACAGATGCAAAATCAGATCCAAATACTGACTGAAGTATGTCGCTGGAAAGGTAGTCAAAATCTGGACAAATGGTTTGATGATAAATGTAGAGGAGCTTACCATGACAAACAGACCAAATACAACACAAGAAAGCAACACCACTTATGTCGAACTTTTGTAAGTAGAATTTACCATACAGCTGAAAAATTACATGATTCTTTTAAGAAAAAACAAAAAGAAATTATGAGCTTCGTGATTGGTTACTGGGCCTGTGGAATAGGCCGAACTGCTTCATGGAGAGCCAGCCTTTGAAGTCAAACAATCAAGTTAATGATGTCCCCCCTCTCCCTGATACTTGTCATCCTGAACCTATTCATACATTTCGCTCTAGGGATGTTAATAAAATTCTTGATATTTTAATGAATGAGGTGGGAAAGATTCTTTATGTTTCTTCCTTTCGTTTTTTTTTTTAAAGTCTCTAGTGTGCTATTCCCACGATTAGTAGGTTATATATTTTCTTTTATGACAACATAGTATCTTTGCTGATGGGTGCAAGTTAGTAATTCAGTGCCTGTTCTACAATGTACCTTGCCTGTAGACTGAAGTAACTGAAGGCCAATTTTTAGTCTCCCTGTGCTTTCCAAGTTGCACAAGAACCTTGCCTTTGAGTGAAGAGTAATGGATACAGATTTTAGTGCTGTTTTCGATTTAGTAAAATCATAAGGCACCTCTTTTTAAAACTTCAGAACCTTGGAGAGGGTGGATATGTTTGGGATTACTTCAAGATTTCCTTGCAGGAGGGCAGCAGCGAGTTGCTATTGATGGGATCTTTAGCGAACCAAGACCTATATTGACTAGTGTTCCACGAGATAGTGTTCTTGGCAGTAAAATCTCTCATGAGAAATGAAGCTGTCCTCCGCTTCATCGGGACAAGGACTAGATCAGTGAATAGTGTACTCGGTAAGGTAAGAGGCTGAACTCCAGTAAAATGAAAACACTCTTCATCAGTAAATCTTGTACTGATGTTCCACCCCACCCTCCCCTTCAACCGCAAGAGACCTGGCAAATGAATCCGAAACTTGACTGTGTACTGGGCTGCAACTTTTGAGAAACCTCTAATGAAAGTTTCAGCAGGTGCTGCATAGAAGTTAAATCTATTATACATAAGGCTTCATATATTTATAACAATAAAGTCCAACACATTACGCAATACAGTAAATAATCCTTCCTTTACTAGAATCCTGTTGGAATGGAACACGTGATTTAGGCATAAAGCCAAGTACTGGGACCATAAGGTCACTTAGCTCTCTCCGGTGTAGATGTCTGCTTCTGCCAAGAGGTTTTGAGTGTTTTAGAAAGAGTAGTTCATGGTGGTAAGATTGTTTTTTGACTATAGCACTTAAGACTCAGGACTATTGACGGATGGTCTCATTTGTCAAATTTTCATAAATTGAATTCTAAAAATCGACTTTTGCTATTACGATTGATTCGTGATCCTCTTTCCCTGACAAGTGACCAGATTTGTTGAACAGCTGCAAATGTGCCACACAGTTCCAGGGTCTTTTTATTCCTCTCACTGTTGGACTGTGGAACAGCTGTCTGAGGATTATGCACAATTAGAACCTCAAAAGTTCAAGCAAAGATGTAATACATTACTGATCTCTCTTGTACTTCCTTTATCTTGTGCAACTTCTTTCAAATGACCATCATGATCTTTGGAAGCTTCAATTTCAAGTCAATAGCCCCTTATTGGTTTGTTCCATGTTCATATGGATCTTCTTCCTAGATTAAACCCATTTTTATATGGGGTCGCTGTTGTGAATGAGTCGTTTCCATTGATTTCTGTCCAGTGCCTCATTTGCATTTATACCTTTCAATACCATATCTTCCCCTACACAATCACACCATCTCTTTCTTGGTCTTCCCTCTTCCTTCTACCCTGCACTTCCATTTCCATTGTATATCTTCCAACATGACGTTCCTCCCTTCCTATCAGGTGTTCATACCATCGAAGCCTTCCCTCCTGTATTTTCTTCGATAATTCAACTACCTTTGTCGATCCTCTTATATACTCATTTCTAATCTTATCTTCCCTTGTTACTCCCGACATCCATCTCAACATTCTCATTTCTGCTACATCCATCTTCTTCTCCTGTTTCCCCATACTTGCTGTTTCTGTTCCATGTTCATATGGATATACCTTCTGAATAATGATTAATTTTTGTGTCAGTAATCATTTTTTATTTCCCAACCTCCAGTAGATGCTTTTGTTTTACTGTCATCTCTCCATTCTCTCTATTCCATCATACTTTTGTTCCAAAACTACCTGCAATCACTTCCACTGGGCATACTTTCTGCGTACATTTATTCCTACTTGCAAATCCTAGAAACCACCAAAGGACACGGGTTACTGGAGGTCATTTCCTTTGTCATGTTAATTTTAAAATTTAATGTTTTAACATCTTTCATGTTCCCGTATACCTTGCCAGGCACATTCCACCTTCTACATCCTACCAACCTTAGGACCAGCCAACTGATGGGTCAATAACTCATTCTTAGTTTCATAACCAATGTGCCGAAATGGTCCACAAATTTTCAAATACTTTTCTTTGATTTTTGAAATTCAGAAGAAAATTTCAACCGACAAAACCATAACCCATAATGAATTAATAAACAAAAACCCTGAACAGTATATAACATTTATTGAATTAAGAAGCTTGGTCAATAATATATACTAAAACCTGTATAGTTGAGATTATCATGGCAAAATTAACCATGGGTCAAAGAACAGCTGCTTCACATACTTTTCGTGTAGAGTGAATTATAGTGCTTTGGCAAGTTACTAAAATAAAATTTAAAAATAAATAATAATAATTTTGTGCTTTGTATCTCACGAGGATTTTCTACCATTATACGTAACTTACAATTCAGTTAACACAGACACATTCCCCAAACTAAATTACTACAAATAAAATCTTGCACCAGTAATAGTTTTTCACATTTATACGTCTGACTTGAGCAGTACACTGATACCACATCACCATGCACCAGCATCCGTGACCATTACAAAGTGATCAAGATAAAGAAACCTATGGGCAATTGCAAACCTTGTGCATACAAAGCAACAGGACCTACCCAATATAACAAACAACCTACCATATTTAAACACATCCAAAATTGAACTTTTGTTGTTTGTAAACAATTAGAACTGTAAGTACTAACTACAACATATGGAATGTTATGATTTCTCAGGTTTTCTTCACTAAGAACAGTAAGTCATCCAGTGGAAACATAACTGCAGATAATTGTATAATACAAATATCTATTACCTTTAAAGTACAGGAAGTTGAACAGGAAGCAACTAAAAATCTCAAATAAAAAGCAAAAAATTGTAAGGTAGACTTGAAATGAGATATAATATAACCTGCACATGCAAAAATTTGCTGAATATAACTCTTGGGTTTGGCATATCAGTAGAAAATGAATCACCACTTTCTTCAACAAGGCAATCACAAACAGTGAATTCAAACCCATTCACCTTAACACTACAAATGAAGATGGCTTTTTCTTGTATAATCTCAAATCTTCTTTATATTGTCACTGCAAATGATATTAGTCATGTTATCAACTAATATACAATTGAAAAAAAAAAATTTCATTAAAAAATTTGACTTATTGCCTCATTCTAGTGTCACTAAGTGATGTTATTACTTAAAATGGGGAAAATTATTCATATTAATAACAGTAATAAATACAATTACCAGATTTGTCCTGAGTTCCAACTTCCTTAAATTCTACTGGAATCCTACCTTGACTTTGTAACACAGGGTTGAACAACTAAAAATAAATATATTTCCATGTAATTTTCAAACTACATACATATCTTTCTTGTCGAAGTAAATAACAGTTTCAAATGTCAAACTGTATATAAAAGAAAAACTAGAAACATTCATTGCAACTTGGTATCCAAAATTTGGAAAGAAGATAAATAATCACCAAATTTGTATATTTTCTGTTATAATCCATAATTTTGTTATTGCTGTAAACATCGTAACAAAAATAAACAGCATTCCTAATGGAGAAAACTTGAAAACAACATGCAATGTGAACCAACCCATGACAATTGGACATTGAAATATTGCATTACTATGTTTATAAACTAGTACTTTATCTTGATATGTGTCCACCATGCACTGCAAAATATATAAACAAAAAATCTAAATACATAAATTATCTAGTTACTAAGGAAATTCTCAGAGATAAACTGAAGGTGAAGAACCACCACAGGACTTTTCTAACTCTATGATAATTTTGTTTTCTATACATCAATACTGTCTGATGGTGTTTTTTTTTTAAAAGACTATGGAACAGCAGCAATAAACAGAAACCTTATATCAGCAATAAACAGAAACCTTATATAATAATAATCTTAAAAGTTGAAACATATCACAACGATATACCATATATTTCTGTCTATAGAACCTTTAGTTAAGACGAGGTAAAAAATGATGGCAATTTTCAGGAATTTATCTCACATCTCCGTAGTATAAGTGACTGTGCATAGCCTAGCTTTTCGTTTTGTCAAAATGATGATATTACAAATGCTGTTTCACTTACTGCACAGTAGTTTCCCAAGTATTCGTGGGAATGCATACCACACCCACCTGCAAATACTGAAATAATCAAATAATGAAGCGTCCTCTAAAAATGCTTATAACTGCCTATTTTAATAGTTAAAAAAACCAAATATATCTAAACATATAATCTGAAAAATTTTAGCCACAAAAATATGAAAAAAGCCTGTAGATAATAGCTTTAAAAACGCCCTCCGAATAATGTGATATATTCCACTGAAAAATCTGCATCATTTTTTCCTATGTTGCCTAAAAGGGATACCATTGTTTTGTTAAAGTTTCATTGCTAATCACAAACAACCCCTAACAACAATACATACAATGTACAATAATGATCATTCATACAGCTGAATTGTTCTAAAGAGTTGTATGTAATCCAAAATTGTGTTACCACTAAAATTAAAATGGATTTTTATTGAAAAATTATGATGATGTTACCTTAAATGTTATTACTACCATAATTACACCACAAATAAAATTTCTGTGAGTGCAATCATAACTTGTTTAAATTTTCTCAGCTCGGCTCTTATAGATAAAACTTTGATTTCATTAATAAGGAATTATTCGTTGAATACGCCAGAAAAACATAAAAAAAGGCAAAATGCTTTATTTCCTTCATCATCACTTTAACATTTCATAATGTGAATCTTTTAATGCAAGTATGATTGTGGTTATGGCACAGATGCCGAGGATAGCCTGAGTATAAAAGTCACTTAGAATTCAAGGTTTTGATTTTTAGAATGGTAGTATGTATAAGACGACTCCCCCAAATTTTTGGGGATGATTTTTAGGATTTAAAGGTTGTCTTATATGTGGAAATATACGGTAAAAGTATTCTTTTTGTGATTTTTAGCATTCAGAATTGACATGTACATTTTTAAGGCAAGTTTATTACTACCAAACCTTTTATGTACTCACTTCCACTTAGTATTTGAGGGAAAAAATGGATGAAGAAACATGAAGAAAAAGATCAATTTATGGAAGTTTCAATAAAAATTTCCAAATCCACATTACAATAGAGCCATAACACTGATTATGTAGTGCAGCGTGAATGAAAGAAATATATGGAATTCAATAAAAAAATTTAAAAAACAAATTGAACAAAAATCCAACAACCGATTTTCAGATTTCTCTGAATGTAAAATATAACCAAAGATAAAAGTGAACAAGAAGATAATAGAACTAAATATCAGTATCCTATGGATAAACATTATTAGGTAGCTTTCATATTTTTCTAACAGCTTGACCTTGACATATATATATAATTCTATAGTCTTTTTAATAACCAACTATCTAAATTGTTTGTGCAACAGTTAACATGGAATCAGGAACGAAAGGCAGAGACAATGATGTTTTACTTAGCTTTAACTTTGGACTAGTTGCAGAGCTGCAAGCAAGCCAAGGGCTCTTATCTAAAGTCAAGTCATGCATTTTATCATCGAAGAATTTTATTATCAAAAATACTGTTATTACTACTGTTACCAAGAAGGTAACTGGCTGATGATGGGTATCAGTGCTAAAAACAGGCTCTTTGTTGGTTACATTTTCACGGTGCAATCCAAAGTCTTTCAACTTCTTAGCCAGCTCATCACTAGCAGTTTGTCTGAATTCCTTTTTCTCATCATCATCTTCAATCTTCTCTTTTTTCTCTTTAGTCTTCTCTGCTTTTAACTTGTGCAACAGCCAAATGTTGGAGTGAGTGCTCAGCACAATGAGCAGCCTGAGGTGAGGTGGCAGACACTGTTGTAGGTGATGACAACCACATTTCACCTGGAGCTTTATACATGGACCGCTTTGGCAAGTGGGCAAGGCTGGAACAGTTTTTAACTAACCATTTTGAATTGTCTGATGTGAGAATATCTGCCATGTGTGACAGCACAGGATTAGAATTGTACACTTCAGAGATGGTTCGCTTTCGACTAATTTTTGCTTGGTATGCAGCAGACTGCTTGGCTTTTTGAAGAGCAGAATCAACACAGCTGCCTTTGCAAATGCACTCTGAGAAGTTGGAACAGGGTTCATTAGCTTGACAAACATCAGCTATTTTGATCTGCTGCACTGATGACAACTCCGATGAGGTCTGCTTTGGTCTAAGCCAACATGATTTGTCCTGCATACAGTTTGAAAGATTTTCTATCTCACACACAGATCCTAGGGTGCTACACTCCTCCTGAAAGGGGGTAAAAAGATAAAACATTAGAAAATCTAAAAAAATAACTTGAGACAAAGCAAGAACAAACTTCTTAAGGTCTGTTCAATATGAATCCACATTTTCACTTGTTTAACCACCAGATTTTCAATACAAAATGAGCTTTAATGATACATCAAAATGTTTAATAGGGGGTAAGACGTCAGTATAAAGAGAGAGGGAGAGAGAGAGAGAGAGCGAGAGATAGAGAGAGAGAGAGAGAGAGAGAGAGAGTTGGCCTTTCCTAGTGCACAGTGGATGTCAAGTCTCTTTGCAAGGTTCCTTTAACTGCAAGACAGACCACCTTTTAATTAATTTTAAGTACTGGATTACAGGTGAAAATTGGAGGAAGGAATGTTTAAAGCTGAAAAGCTACAAAAAACATTACACATGTACATTCTACAGTGAGCCAAACTTAACACTTGTGGATAGTACTTCTCTTAACACTTGTTGGATAGTACTTCTCTGTGTACAAATGAAACTGCAGAGACAAACACTTATGGATAGTGCTTTTCTCTGTACAAATGAAATTGCAGTGACGATGTCAAAACACTAAGGTTGATGATAACAAGGCTGGTCACCATTGCACTGAAGGGTGAAACCTTAGAAAAATGGGAAATTTCTAATTAATTTCTACTTTTCATAGCTAACAAATGTTCTGGTGCCAGCTGGAAAACCGGTTATAAACTATCTGTGGCAGTGGCAATCTGGCATCTGATAAATAGCTGAGGCAGAAGCAGGTCAGATACCACGCTTGAACCTCGTGATGTGTCTAGTCTCTTTTTCCAACCCATGGATGAGACATAATAGGGGTGGCTAGTGGGAAATTAAGTTAAATTAAGTTTTTTAGCTATGAAAAATATAAATTAATAAAAAATTTGCCATTTGTTCATATGTAGAACAAACCTTAGGTTTAACATTAGGATACACTCACACTTGGAGGGAGGGAGGTATGAGAACCCTGAACTGACTGAAGGTTCAGCACACTGATAAATTTCTTTACCCTTTTTTTTTTTGAGAAATAAAGAATCTCAGGAAGAGGATCTAAGCCTCTGAGATGCTAGATATGTGGGTATCTAACACCTGGTCGACTTGGTTTAAATACAATGTAACATTTCCAGATTCACTGCATATGTGGAAGTCAAAGAGAACTATACCTCTTCAAGCAACAATCCATGTCAGCCACATGAAATAGGTTTGTCACCATTCCTCACTCCCCTTGCTGCGGAGAGAAGAGTAGCAGCTACCGAGAAGCATATTTGTATGTTGTATGGAAACATACAAGTGTTTTAACATTATGACTACAACAATCGCCTGCATCAAGCCTGTTCCAGCGTTTGACGATTTATTCTTAAAACCGACAGTAGGTACAGAAGGAAGGAAATAGGGAAAGAAAAGAGATCAGTCATCTCACTCATTCTCTTCAACACTACATTCTTAGGCAAATACAAACTCTCCTGTCAGGGGCACTGGATGAGGTACACAACGCTGGAGCAGCTAGCCACCACCGGACCCAAGGAAAAAGTGTCCAAGGACCTATGGGCAATATCCTTCAGGTACTAGAAGTGAAATTGGTCTGATGAAGCCAGGAACCAGCATTCAAAATCCAATGAGGAGGTAAGTTCTTAAATGCCAGGAAGGAAACTAGTTCCTCTGATGTATGTGCTTTTGCATGCACAGTATTGGTGACAGAACTTGACGATGAGTAGTAGGCTTGCGGAATCACCTCACTGAGTCAAAATGAAATGGTATTCTTGGACACTTCTTTCTTGGATTGGCCCGTGCTAACAAAAAGTCACGACACCTAGGTCTTAGGTGATGAGTCCTTGTTAGATAACAATGCAGTTCCTCTGACAGAAAAAAGCAGTACTCTTGAGTAATCTTGAGGGTCATTGTTAACAAACTCCTTAAGGAAAGGAATGGAAAATGAGGCAAATCAGTTATCGTGAACCAGAGGATTTTCAGTCTTATGCACAATTACAGGGCAAGACAGATTCAAAAGCTACTGACCCCTATGGAGCTCTCCAACTCTTTTCAAGGAAGCCAAAGTCAGAAGGAAAACAGTTTTCAAAGTCAGTACCCTGTCTAACGATTGACGCAGGAGTTAGAATGGAGCTCGAATGAGACAACTAAGCACCAGAATAAGACAGTTGACAAAGATCTCCTGAGGTAGCCGGACACCCGAGTCACTGGTCAGCGAGAAAAACCTTTGTTCATAAGAGATACTGGAGTCTCCAGCCGTGAAGAGACAGGGACCCTACTGATTGGTGGTACCTCTCTACACGAGGTTGGCAGAGAAGGTTGTACCAAGGGGGAATTTCTCTTGGCACTGCTAGAGAAGAGATAGAAGATCCAGGAACCACTCTGATTGGGGGCATAAAGGAGCTACTCAGAAGCCATCACTCTGCTCAGGACATGACAAATCAGGCAGAACACTGGGAAGGATTAAACTTCCAGGTTGCCACAGCGAATGCATCTGGGAGCACCGAACAATAGACCTCCAGCTTTCTGTTGAACCATGTAGTGGAGAGGTCTAACATGTCTTCCCCATAGATGAAATAGCCTGTCTGTTATATCCTGACAAAGAGACCAATCCTTACCCAGAAATTGTCCTTGACAACTTAGCTTGTCGACCACTTCATTCCTTTTGCCTGGAATGAACCTGGCCACAAGCTCTAACGAGTTGTCAACCACCCACTGGTGCAATTCAACTGTCAACGACTGAAGTTGGCTAGACACCAGCCTTACAAATTCTTCTGCAACTGCCTTCCCATATATGAATCTGATAATGTGCAGGTGCTTATTCATCACATGCACATGGGTTACTTGATGCAGTGTAATCATTGGTAAGGTGGCAGTAATTAGAATTTCTAGACTTCAAACACTATACACATCTTCAAAGCCTGTACGTAAATGCATATGAAAGTTCCATAACAATACAATGAGAGGGAAATTCCGACTTCTTTCTTCACTAGTCACTGCACTGGTTTTATGACAAATGATATGAAATGAAATCCACTAAAACAAATGCTTCCCTTTAAAGGACAATCAAATAACCAATAACTACAGTAACACCAACTAACACTAACACTGAACTTTGGTAATCTCTCAATTATTGGGATTAATGGAATCAAGGACCTTTTGGATAGTCAAATAAAACTACGCATATGGGTGTAAAACAGCAACTCCGTACCCTTACTCCCCTACTTCATCAATCTTGCATAATTGTAAACACTCAAGATGCTTATAAATAACAACAATCACACTTAAACTAAAAACTTACGCAAAAGTCAATAATGTACCGTATTTTCCCATATCAATAACAAAATATAGCGAGTCCTCAACTTATGGCAGGAGATCCGTTCCAGCACCACGCTTTCAAGTTGATTTCCACAGTAAATCAGATTTTTTTCCCATGAACAGCTATCACAGTGCCATAACTTGATGTTTCATTAAGTTACAGCGCCGTAAACGCTGTTAACTTGATGCGCAACAGTGCTTACATTGCTGTAACTTGATGCAACATGAACAGTGCCATAAGATTGAATTGCTATAAGTCGAGGACGCACTGTATACAGTAAAAGTACTTTGGGGGAAAAAAAAAAATTTCTCTCTCTCATACATTGCACACAATACATTAGGTAGATATCATACCTGTGTTTATCCACAGCCTACCATGGCCTTATTAATAAAAATGTATTTTTATAAAAAAATTTTTATCAATGGTCACAATATTGTATTATTTTTCATTTCTTTCACAAATGACTTCATAAATTTGCCTTTATTATTCATTGTTGTGTTTCTTTACCCTCAATTACATAAAGTATTGCATTATTAATACTGTGCCATAGCCTTGGCTCTTTCAATTTTGTTAAGACTTAAGAAAAATATTTATAAAGTTATCATTAATCTTCTATTTTATTTTGATCACTAATTTCTTATTTTGCTTCTCACAGAAAATGTATATGTACATGTGTAAAACATTGTGTTTACATCTTAAGTACATATGGAATTTCTCAATGACATGTCCAAAGCAAATTCCTTTTAAAAATACTTTGTATTCATCCGTTTCTTACCAGATGGTGTTGGAATTTTTACGTTCTGTCATATTTCTTCATGACTAAGGTGTGGGGAGGCTGGATGTGTTTCCATGGAACTTTAACAGTAGGCAAGTATCCAAATACTAATGAATTTTATCATTATTTGGAATGAATCTTCCTTGCTGTTAAAGTTAGCTGCCTACCACATTAAATAAGAATGGTGGGTTAGTGCAGCCACAGTAAACAGAGTTACTGAATAAGAATGGTGGGCTAGTGGAGCCAAAGAAAAAAGTTCAGCCAAGCAAACTAAAAGTTGCCAAATGTTGGAACCACAACATGGTGTAAGGTCCTCGCAGTGAGACTTGTCAGAGAATCCTTACACTGAAAAAGGACTACATACTTATCTCGTAGAGTAATGGTGACCCCTGTGACTGAGTCGAAAACCCATAACCAAGTCTTAAACTAAAGATAATTACGTACCACCTTCATATATGAAGGTAGGCTCCTATACACCAACGTGTACCTTCATATTCCCAAAATTTCAATAGCGGGCTTCCTAACAACTAATGATAAGATGGAAAGCCAAGATTATCATCATATTTGGTTCAGGAGAAAGAGCTCCTGCTGCAACAATAGGACTAACGGCTTAACACCTCATGCTAAAATTGTACATTTGCAAAAAATGAGGCAAAAATAGATTTAACTCCCCAAGGCTACAAGACAACCCTCTATAGAAGGTTTTAAAGGAAAGAAAGACAGTTCAGTACAGAAGCCATGAAGGTTATCTCAAAAAAGGGCATAGGAGTGTTTGGCCTTCTAAACCACCACATAGGAGTGTTTGGCCTTCCTAACACCAAAGATAAATTTTCACTTCTACTCTTACAGGATTTTACATGCTTTTATTTAATGGCTAAAGGGTGTAACCTTAGTGTCTTTATTTCTTATTATTATCTTTTTAGTGTCAGTGAAATTTTAATTATTTAGTTTGTTTTCTCCTCACCGTGTTTTACTTGTTTATGTTGGTGGTTTGTCTAACTACTGTTCTTAATTTTTCATGATGCTTGTTTGTGGAGAAGCCTTCGTTATACTAAGGGTTGTGTGAGACTCCGTGAGGAGTTTTAGGCAGTCCTTCTCTGAGCCTTATTTGAGAAGGTACTGCTGTTGCTGCCGCTGAAAGATATTACTGTTGCTGTAGCTGAAGCATCCTGGAATATTTTAGATTTTGGAGAGTCAGGACGAGGGAAATTCTCCCCCTTCCAGGATTGTTTATTTTTCTTCAGCTCCTTTCAGCAACCCTTGGCTTAGTTAAGCTCTCTAGGGGACCTCTCTGTCATCAGGTATGAAAGTATTGCCCTGCATTTGGAGTAAAGTGATCACGGCTATGCCACACTGCTACAGTCTTGGCAGGACTTGGTGGAACCCTGTCCTCTTGTCACAGCTTCTTGGGAACCATTCCTTTTCCCAACCACCCTGAGTGATTCTCCAGAAGTGGAGAACTGATTACATAAATTATTATTCAGGAGTTGCCAGTGTTTAGTGTGTAATTTGGCAGGATATTCTTTCTTTTTGTTGGTCTCCACCTTTCTAGACCCTCTACCCTTTGGTATACGGTACATGTGTTGATGACCTGTCCATTTAAGTGTGTAGTTGTTTTCTGTGTTAGGTATTAAGAGTGAGTGTTGTTAATCATTTAATGTATTTATGAGGTCCAGGTGTCCTTTCTGTCTGCAATTTGTGTATTGAAATTAAGAGTTTTACTAGAGTATTTTCTTTGACCCCTTGAATTGAGTTTGTACACCTTTGTTATGAATAGTTTTCCACCTTTGTGACTAAGTATTGGTTTTTGTGGATACAGATAAGTGTTTTGGTAAGTGATTATTGTGGTGGATACCAAACCATCACAATTGGCGACTGTATTGACAGGATCTTTACGTTCCTGAGTATTCACTGGTGTGTACAAAGTTAATTCTTGGGGTTTTTTGTCAGGCACCATTTTTCCACCTTCTTGTGTTCAGGTGATAATTTAGTGTTTTTTTGGTAGTTTGGTGTGGACTTTTGTGGTCATCATGTCCGTTGTTAATGTGTTGGAGCTCCTTAGCGCAGAGGGGTGGCAAGAGAGGCTTGCAGAGCTGAATAGGGAAGAGTTGGAAAAGGTAGCACAACACTTGGAATTTGAATATGATGTATCAATTAGAAAGGGATTATTGCTATTGCAAATATATGATTATGTAAGAACTGTAAAGGCAGGTGGAAAAAAAGAAGTGAAATTGGATAAGCAAATAGCTCTGAGACAGATGGAGTTTGATATTGAAAAATTTAAGGCTGAGGAAAGGAAAGAGAAAAGGAGAGGTAGTATGAAATAGCCATAAGAATGACAGGTCCTTCTTCTTCCCCTCTACCTGCTCAAAATAGGTTGGTAATGCCTGCTATCAATTTTAGCGCAGGCCCTCAAACTTGTGCCAAAATTTGAAGAAAACAATGTGGCTGAATTTTTCGTATCCTTTGAAAGGATTGCTGCAAGGTTGGAGTGGCCCCAGAAGTATTGAACCACTATAATACAAAGTATATTAATTGGTAGGGATCAAAAAGTATATGTAACTTTGCAGAAGGATTGTCCGCGGATTATGACAGTGCGAAGGTTATTGTCTTAAAAGCCTAGGAGTTATATTCCCGGAAGCCTATAGACCATGCTTCAGGAACCTACAGAAAAGTAAGGAACAAACTTTCGTCGAATTTGCAAGGCGAAAGACCAATATGCCGGTGATTGGTTCAAGTTGAAAGAAGTGTTGGATTTTGAAAGGTTGAAAGAGTTAATGTTGGTGGAGGAGTTCAAGAGGTGTGTGCCGGACAAATTGAAGGTCCTCCTTGAAGAATTGAAATTGGAGACTGTGCAGGAAGTAGCTATAGCAAGTGACGAATATTATTTGTCTCAAAAGAATGAAATAGTGGGTGTAACAGCCAATGTGAACTCGAGTCGGGGTAGAATAGGAAGGAATAGTAATAATAATGATGCTAGGGTGTTTACCAGAAGTAACAATCAAGGTAGGGTCCAAGGTAATAATACTAACCATTTATCTGGCAATAATAACTGTTTTTCTCCCAACAGAGGTAACAGGGGATATAATTAATTCTAAAAATTACTGAAAAATTGAGGATTATGACATGTTTCTTTTGTAACAAAAAGGGACACAAAGTCGGTGTTTTTCTTATAAGAAATCTCAACAAGCTGGTGGTAGGTCCGTAAAGGGCGTTGAAAAGCGAGAGCGCGCCCGCTCCCGTAGTAAACAATGACCAATGACTACGTGGCAGTTTTGGGAAATATTTATCAGTCGGCAGTGTATCGTCCGTGCTTTCGTCCGAGAAGAGAAGGGTACGTATTTTGCGGGATATGGGTGCGGTTCAGTCACTGATTCTTAGGGAGGCATTGATGTATGATTTTGTGGTTGAAAGTAAGGAATTCGTGTTGTTGCCTGGTTCTCCCGATACTGTAAAATCCTATCCCATTGAAAATTTTATTTCAATTTCTCCTTCCTTTACAGGTAATTTAAAGTTGGCAATTGTGGATAAATTCCCTGTCAAAGATATTGATGTTGTTAAGAAATGATGTGGCCTTTAAAAATATATGTCCCATTTTGATCAACCCTAATAATGAGGTAGCAGTAGTTCTGCATAATGGTGTTAGGATTGTTGACACTGCAGAGTCAACAATTGATGTAGATTTAAGTGATTTAGAACGTAGTGATAGTGTAGTTGTAAATCGGGAGATCTTTAAGGAAAAATTAAATTGGACTACTGAAGAGCTTATTAAAGCTCAGAAAAAGGATTTTCAGGATCTCCTATTGAGTCAGGAGGTGGCTGACGTAACTGTTCCTAAATTTAAAATAACTGATAATATTTTATATCAACTGAGTAGGCCTAGGGTGGCAGTTATGTGAATTTTGAGATTGTGAAACAGGTAATGATTCCTTCTATTTACAGGGCTGAGATGATGTATTTCGCCCATGAGAGTGTTTGGCGGGTCATTTTGGTATTTCTAAGACCGCAGGCAAGTTCCTTAAGGATTTTCACTGGCCTGGGTTGAAAGCTGACATGAAGAAATTGTTAGTAGTTGTGACATCTGCCAAAAGGTCAGTAAACGAAACCAGCCCATTCCTAAGGCGCCTTTAGGTCCCATTTCTGTGGTTTCAGAACCTTTTAAAGAAGTAATTATTGATGTTGTGGGACCATTACCAAAGACACGTAGTGGGAATGAGTATATTCTTACCATTATGGATATGATGTCTCGGTATACCGAGGCAATACCACTACGTACAATAAAAAACGCTAAAATTGTGGATGTAATAATCAAGTTTTTTTTACTAAATTTGGAATGCCTAAAATAATCCAATCTGATTGTGGTACCAATTTTGTTAGTAGGTATTTCAGGGATAAGATGGCCTAGTTAAGCATAAAACATGTGACTTCTCCCTATCATCCAGAAAGTCAGGGAGCTCTGGAGAGTTTTCACCAAACCCTGAAATCAATGATAAAAAAATATTGTTTAATTAATGGTTCTGATTGGGATAAGGAATTACCTTATTTGATGTTCGCTTTTCGTTCTGTCCCAAGTCAGTCTTTAGGCTTTTCTCCTTTCAGCCTGGTGTTTGGCCATTGTGTTCGAGGACCTCTCGATGTGGTTCGAGAGTCCTGGGAGGGAGACGTCCCTGGGGTGAATTTGTTGGATTATGTGACTGATTTGGGGGCCAAATTAACCAAGGCTTGGAAATTTGCAGGTGAAAATTTATTGTGTAGCCAAAAACGAATGAAGTACTTTTTTGATAGGAGGGCTAAAGAACGTGACTTTGTGGTGGGCGATAAAGCGTTGGTTTTGTTACCCATTCCGGGAAATCCATTAAAAGCTTCCTTTTCAGGTCCCTGGAAAATTTTGAAAAAATTAGTAATGTGAATTATTTGGTAGAAACTCCAGAGTGAAGGAAGCCTTTCAGCTCTGCCATATTAACATGTTGAAGGCTTTCCGGGAACGGGAGAAGGTTATTCCCGAGGCAACTATTGGGAATGTTGAAGTAACTGATAGTGATAACCTTTTTTCTGTTTCAGAGGGTGAAGATAGGGAATGATATTTGTTTTAATGAAAGTGATGGCTTTCAAGCAATAAGAATTCCTTTGAAAAATTTTTCTAATATGGTGTCTCATTTAGGTAATGAAGAACAAAGGTCGCTGAAGAAATTTAGGTTTTATTAAGTTAAAGGGTTATTTTCAGATGTACTGGGACGGACATCTGTCCTTGAACATGACGTGGACGTAGGTAACGCCCCACCTGTGAAACAATCTCCTTACCGGTTGAATCCTTTTAAAAATAAGGTAGTAGCAAAGGAGGTTGATTATATGTTAAAGCATGACTTAATCGAGCCTAGCCGAAGTCTTTGGTCATCCACCTGAGGTATTAGTAAAGAAATCCAATGGGGATTTCAGGTTATGCTTCGATTATTGTAAGTTAAATGAATTACCTAAATCTGATTGTTACCCCTTGCCTCAAATTGAGGATTGTATTGATCGCATGGGTAAGTCGAAATACATCAGCAAATTCGACTTACTGAAAGGTTATTGGCAGGTTCCTCTTTCGAAACTGGGAAGGGCCTTGTCTGCTTTCGTGACACCTCCGGGGTCATTTCAGTGTAAAGGTTATGCTGTTTGGTATGAAAAAACCGGCGGCTACCTTTCAGAGGTTAATGAATACATTGGTATATGGTTTAGAAGGATGTGAGGTTTATATTGATGATATAGTGCTTTATAGTGATGACTGGGAAACACATTTAAAATGTATTAGGGAAATGTTTGAGGTTTTGAAGAAAGCAGGAAGAGTAATTAATTGAAGTAATTAATTGAAAGAAATGTGAGTTAATCAAAGCAACAGTGGTATATTTAGGTTATGAGGTTGGTAATGGTAAAGTGGCTCCTAAGCAAGCAAATATTGAGTGTATTGAGAAAATGGCGGTTCCTACATGTAGGAGGGATGTCAGGAAATTCCTCAGTCTGGTGGGTTACTACTGAAGGTTTGTTAAGAATTTTTCCGACATCACGGATCCTTTTAATTAATTTGTGAGAAAGAATGTAGCTTTTCTCTGGACTGATGAAACTCAAGGGCTTTTGAGAATTTGAAAAGGGTATTACTTAATTTCCCTGTTCTTCATATACGAAAAAAGCCTTCAGTCTTAACATTAGGATAAATACTCAGCGCCAGCTGGGAACCGGTATATTAGTGTAAGCAAGGGACTACTGGCATCTGTGCTTGGTCACGAGACATGTGGAGCCACCCACATACCTATCCCTCTTTAACTCGTGACCCCGTTAGTTATTTTCTTACCGCCTTTAAGAGAGGACGTACTTTGCCTCCGTCTTTTAAAGCGGTTTAAGTTTGCCCCCGGTTGTTTTTGAATTTGTTGTTGGATTTCCCGGGCATGTGAACATGAAGACTTCTCATGGTTCAAAACTTCCTGGATATCACAAGAACCAGATAACCGGCCAGATATTGTCTTCGACGATTTTGATGTTGAGGTACTCATCGTGTAGTAAGTCGTAGGTGCAGAAACTCTTAAGGGGGCCGGCCGCCGAACCCCTATATACAGTAAGTCCTCGGGTTACGCTGGTCTCGACTTACGATGTTTCGTGGTTACGAACGCGCCCCCATAAAAATATAAAAAATAATATTTTGCGTCGTTCCGTCTTACGCGGTTTAGCGTCGTAAGCAACGTAAACAAACGCGAACTAGTTCCAGGCGCACGGCGGAAGAATACGCTTTGTGGGGGAGAGGACGGCGTCGCTTCGCTACGCTCAGTCCTCGTCCATACGCCATTTTGGTTGTTACACTGCCCCTCTCTCCCTCGTGTTGTATCGTTTTTGTAACTTTTTGCTCTTTGTTATGGCTCCCAAGCGCAAGGCGGACTCTTCTGATGGTAGTGCATCGAAGAAAAGAAAGGCCATCACCATGGAAATTAAAGTGGACATTATAAAGCGATCCGAGAAGGGAGAAACGCCAACAAACATTGGCCGCTCGCTTGGCCTTAGCCGTTCGACCGTTGCTACCATTATCAAAGATAAAGAGCGCATCGTTGAACATGTGAAAGGATCTGCTCCTATGAAAGCGACAGTGATAACTAAGCAGCGTAGTGGTCTAATAATTGAAATGGAAAGGTTATTGGTGCTTTGGTTGGAAGACCAAAATCAACGGCGTATCCCAGTCAGCCTTATGGTGATTCAGGAGAAGGCGAAAAGATTGTTTGAAGCGTTGAAAAAAGAAAAGGGGGAGGGAAGTGAAAGTGAAGAGTTTGTGGCTAGTAGGGGTTGGTTTATGCGATTTAAGGCTCGGGCCAATTACCATAACCTTAAATTGCAAGGTGAAGCTGCTAGTGGGGATGAGAAAGCAGCGAGTGAATTTCCTAAAGCGTTGTCTGAGATAATTAAGGAGGGGGGTTATTCTGCTCAGCAAGTGTTTAACGTAGACGAGACAGGTTTGTTTTGGAAGCGTATGCCTAACCGCACTTACATCGCCAAGGAGGAGAAGTCAGCACCCGGTCATAAAGCCAGCAAGGAGAGGCTAACTTTACTTCTTGGGGGTAATGCTGCTGGCGACTTCAAACTGAAGCCCTTGTTGGTGTATCAGGCTGAAAATCCAAGGGCACTCAAGGGCATTTGGAAGGGTCAACTACCAGTATTTGGAAGTCCAACAAGAAGGCATGGGTGACACTTGCAGTGTTTGAGGACTGGTTCGTAAACCGTTTTGTGCCAAGTGTGGAGCGGTATTGCGCCTCCAAGGGTATCCCCTTTAAGGTGTTGCTAGTGCTGGACAATGCCCCTGGACACCCTGCCCAGCTGGGAGACTTCAACCCTAATGTCAAGGTGGTTTACCTTCCACCTAATACCACGGCCCTTTTACAGCCTATGGACCAAGGAGTGATTGCTTCGTTCAAGGCCTACTACCTACGAAGGACAATTGCTATGGCTTTACAGGCAACTGAAACCAAGAAGGACTTGACTCTGAAGGACTTTTGGAAATCCTACAACATCCTTGATGCTGTAAAGAACATTGCTAATTCCTGGGAGGAGGTTAAGCAAACAAACATGAATGGTGTCTGGAAGAAAATTTGTCCTCAATTTGTGAATGATTTCCATGGGTTTGAGGACACAGTTCAGCTAGTTGTCAAGAACGTTGTTGCCCTGAGTAAGGAAATCAATTTGGAGATGGAGGTTGATGATGTTACAGAGCTGCTGGAGTCTCATGGCGAGGAGTTATCTGCTGAGGACCTGATACAACTGGAGAAGCAGATAATAGAGGAAGAAGAAGAAGCACCCACCCCAGAGCCTAAGGCTTTCACAAGGCAGGACTTGATAAGAGGTTTTGCAGAGTTGCAGCAAGCGTTGTCAACTTTTGAGGCTCAGGATCCCAACTTGGACAGGTTCACTAGGGTTTCCAGAGGCGTCATGGATTTGATGCAGTGTTACAAGGAGATCTTGGATGAAAAGAGGTCGCTCTCTGTTCAGACTAACCTGGAGCAGTATTTTAAGAAGGTAGAGAGGCCTGCAGAAGATCCTGTACCCTCTACCTCAGCTGCCTCTGCTAATCCAGCACCTTCTGAATGTTCTGCTAACCCAGACTCACCTGCCCCAGTATCTCCAGCACCTTCTGTAGGTTCTGCCTCACCTAAAGACTCACCTGCCCCAACATCTGCCTCACCTCAAGAATCACCTGCCTCAGCATCTCCAGTACTAGTATGTTCTGCCTCACCTCAAGAATCATCTGCCTCACCTCAAGAATCATCTGCCTCAGCATCTCCAGCAACTTCTGGAGGTTCTTTTTCTCTTCACTAACCTCCCCCAGTCTCTCCAGCACCGCAGCTTCCTCTCCAGTGTGCAAGCCAATCAAACTAATAAAGGTAAGGAATTGTTCTCTCGTTGTTATTGATAGGTATTTACATTAAATCATGTGGTATTTTTCAATGTTCCGACTTACGCTGAAATTCGTGTTACGATGCATCGTAAGAACGGATCAACGTCGTAACTCGAGGACCCCCTGTATGGTGGTATAGGGGCGAAAAATGCAAAGTCATGAAAAAATTCATGGAGCTTCATATGGCAATTGAGAATACTTATACGAAATATTTCGTCAAAATTCCTCTTACTTTCGTAGTTACAGGGTAATTAGTAAACATAACTCAATAAGCCTAAAATATTCATCCATACAAGAAAATGCAATATTTCTTCTATTATCGTAAATTTTGATAATTATTGGCAAAGAAATTGTGAGAAAAATGGCATCTGTAGAGATTCCGTGGCTTGAAGAAGCGAGTATCTGTCTGGTTCAACCATAAATCAGTAGGAACACAGACTTCAAGTAGACTACACGTTCGAGTTTCACCTCATGACATTCGCTTGCATTTACGTATGTTTATGTATGTTTTGCCAAGAAGTTCATCATGCCAATGAGGAAAAGACAAGGAAAACATCTAGCTAACATACAGACGAAGCAAAAATCGCTCAAGTATTATTACAGAATATCCTAATATACGCGTAGTTAGTGAAGAGAGAGGGGAGGGTTGCCAAGTAACGCCCACTTCTTGCCTGACAGCACACGTCACACTGTGCCCAAGGCTACGATATTTGAGCAAAGAGATCTTCATTTATGATAAATAACATAGTTTTGGTTTTTTAATACCCAAAATGGAATATGAAATTCATAATAATCATGATTTATTAAATTGCCTTTGTAAAAAGAATACACCTTCGAGTTTCACCTCTGACATTCTGTTGCATTTACGTTTTTTTATCTTTGTTTCGGCAAGAATGTCATCATGCCCAAGAGGAAAATACAAGGAAAAAATCTTGCGCTAACATACAGAAGAAAATTCGCTGTAATAAGCCGAGTTAGTGAAGGAGAAAGAGGGGGTTACGTAGGAAGGAGTGCCCCATCTTGCCTCAAGCAGTGCCCCAGGCTACGATATATGAGCAAAGGGATCATCATTTATGATTAAATTATGATAAATAAAATAGTTTTAGTTTATTAATACACAAAAAAGAAATAAACATTCATAATAATCTTTATTTAATAACATTGTCTTTATAGAAATACGAAGGAAAACTTTGAACGCCCGTATCTCAAAACTATACTTATTGACCTTCAAAATCTATCTCTCACTTAGTTTAAAGCTATAACATTGGAATTTGGTATATAACTCAGAAAGACATTATAGAACAATCAAATAGAGCCCTTTTTTCCAATTTTTTTTCGTCTTTTTTTTATAAATTTTTTTCTCGTGATTTATAAGGTTTATTTTTTTACCATATTGAAAAATTCATATCTAGCAAAAAAATGACTTTTAGAAAAAAAACTCTCCATTTGATTGGAGGCCTACATCAGGTCTATATATGGTAGTAATCCCAGGTCTTAATATTAAATATCAAGGGAGGAGATATAATTTGAAAAATGGTTATTTTCGGGATAAATTGCCCTGGCGTCACAAAACCGAAGGTCAGAGGCGAAAACCATATGCGGTTTGGAGATGTCCCAAGTCACCTTATTAAGTGGTATGAATGTCAAAGTCCTGTCGTTAAAAAACGACATTAGCCGGTCGGCCCCCTTAAGGTACAGTTAATTCGTTGCCTGTGCTTTGGATTTTCACATATTCATATGGATGGCCTGTAAATACAAAGCTTGATGTATCAGGATGTGCTTTGGGAAGCAATTATGACTGTGCTCCTTTCCCTTTGGGGAGAGGTGTGCATCACCATCTTGTTTTCGTTCCAGATACGTGGGCAGAGATGATGCAGGTGTGCGGTTGGCGTTAGGCTTATCAAGAGAACCAACCCAAGGAGGACAGTTGGTTTGCTATAAGATGTCGAGCTGCCCTCCAGGGTCCCACTTGATGGATGTCCCTTTTATCCTGATATGCACTGAATGGCGGTCAGATGCGTCGCCATCTGTGGTGAAGAAGATAGTGCAACACGGCAGCCTTTAGAGTCAGGTTGCTATGCCTTCGAGAATACCAAGAACACCCTTGCACTTCTTGTAGTGCTGGCTTTGCATTCCAGACGCTCAGTGACGTCATAAACATGGCGCCTGCCATGACGCCACGTCAAAGCTGTGGCCTACACGGAGACGCTTCCATTTCAACTTCGAGGTACAGAGTACTTTACAACTATGCTTTCAGATTTGGAGATTTTTTAAACGCACATTGTTTTTGAGAGAATTACAAGTGTTAGGAGATATAACAGTCACATAGTGGAAAAGACGCAAGTCTTTCCTCTGTATCCTTCCGCTTGGGCGTCAACAAGCTTAGGTGACTGGCTTTCACGCCAGTGCACTCTCCTGCCAATCCTGGAAGAATAGGAACTTTGTAGCTGATCCTCGAGCCAAGAGGAGAAGTTTCTTCTCCATCTTCGAACCAGGACTGTTACATCCAAATTATATGAAAGCACAAGTAGTAGTAGCTGTAATTGTCGAACAAGTGAATAATGGAAGCTTAGTCAAGTGTGGCTGCAAAGAGTTGGAGAATGCTAGAATCAGGGACTTCGTGACTGATCCTCGTGCCAAGAGGAGAAGAATAATTTCTTCTTCATCTTCGAGCCAGGACTGTCACATCTTTGTAAAAGTAGAAATGCCACAGCAGGTTGGGTCTCTTGATCTTGGCTGCAAGTGTACCATCAACAGCCTCACGCTTCCATCAAGCGTGATGATGACATAGCCAAATCCGCTTTCAAAATGCCAGTAGTCATGTCGTCACAGCCTACTGCTGCCAACCTCTCATCGTCTTCGGTGGCATCATTATATTACGCTTTCATTTCGGGAGCCCACAGTTATGGAGAAAAATGAATTTTCTCGTAGGATAAGCAGCAGTGGCATTGTGTGCTCCAGTTAAGTTTTGAATAAGAAAGCTTAAGCAGTACTTTACCTCAGTCAACTTTAAAAACCGTTGCCGTTTAGGTTGTCAACAGTCCGGTGGTAGCCTGGGTTGTGATAACCAATTTAACCATGTCGGCTGTAGAGCTATAAAGGCCATAGAGCTGTAATGGCCGTAGATCCATGACGCCCATGAGAGCTATGAAGGGGTTTGGAAACATGACGACCATCAGGGCTATAATAGACATGAGTACTATGAAGCCCATGAGGAAATGAAGGTCATATGAATATGACGATCGTAAATAATGTGATGGTCGTAAGGAATACGACGGCCAGAAGGATCAGGACAGTCGTAGGAAGCAACTGTGGAAATAGTGCCGGGAGTACAAATTAGTTCGTAAGGGCGCAGTGTTACCAATTTAGACAGTTGTAGGTGGCAACTGTGTAAACTGTGACGGGCGTGGGAATCGTTCGTAAAGACGCAGTGTTGCCAAGTTAGATGAACTTGATACATACGCCGATGCTTTTACAAACTATTTCCATGGACACTAGATGTCATAGTAATGCAATATGATAAATTTGCTCTCATATTTGTATGTAGGATTGCAAATAGATACGTTCTCAAATCCTGCTGACTATTCGAGATTGAGCCATCGGTGGCCATCAGAGATCAAAGATGCCGCAGCCGTAGGGTCAGACGGCCATGACGCACCCAGACGTTTGTCAGAGGATAGGAGTGAGCTAACGTCTACTGTGGCTGAACACAGTACGTTAGAACCGGAGGAAGGAGGAAACCAAGAGTTTTGGGCTTCGTATACGGAGGTGATTGATTTGATTTGTAAATTCAATTACCTTTATAAGGGAGAACAGACACACCTGCCAGTAGGCTTCCTCCAGGGATTGACATGGTGTTTGGATTGAAAAAGGATACGAAGGTGTCGTATGAATTACCTTGTTCAAGTTGTGTGGAGTCTGTTTTACAACACGTAAATGCACGGATTGTTGGAAGGATATGGATTCCTCTTAGTAATCAAATACAGCCTGCATGGTGGGACTTAACAGACTTTGGGTTGACCCCAGAAAACTTCAAACCTTTACAGGTAAGAAGAATTCCCTTGTTTTATATACTTGTTGGTATAATCTGGTTTGTTCCTATAAGAATATTGACCAAATGCTTTGACTCTCACACAAGAAGTTAGGAGTTAATCGAAAGCTTGGTTCCTTAGAAGTAAAGTACTGTAGAACCAGTCTTCTTAATGAAACCACATGAAAACATAAGTCGAAAGGAGTAGGTGAACTTTCTTTCGCCACTTAGTAGACAAGCCTAAGTAGGGAACTTGTAACCTAAGCTGCTATAGATAAGCTAATTGTGTCATAACTTTTAGTCTAACAAGTGGTTAAATTCGTAGCCTATCCCAGCCAGTCCGAGTCTACTGCTACTATCTTAGTTAATCTGAGTAGTAGTTCTTAGCTTAGACTGTCTGAACTAACTGGTTTGGGCATACAGGTGCCAGCTTAGCCTAGCTAATAGTTGCGTTTGGTTTTCGAACCTGCTTCTACTATCTTAGATTAGTCCGAGTGGTACAGTTCTTAGTTAGCTTAGCCTAACACATAGGTTAGATGGTTCCGACATACATGTCAACTTAGCCTAACAGTGGGTTGATGTATGGTCTGGCTACTTGAACATGCCTTTACTATCTTAGCTTGGGCGAAGTAGTAAGGTTATAAGTATAGCCGAGCTTGGATTTGTGTCTAGGCTACCCATTCAAAACACTTTTACCACCTCAGCCTAGAAGGTTATGGTTGTAGCCTAGCATGTATAGCCCAAACTTTCTTGAACAACTTTACCCTAACCTATAGTAATTTAGTTTCTAGATTAGGCTAGTCTATACTAGCCTAGACTAGTTAAGAGTACATCTCCGATGGACTTAACCTAGCCTAAGTGATGGAGGAGTTAGCCTAGCCTAATTGGTGGAAGTTAACCTAGCCTAACCTAACCAAGCCAGTATGAACCTGGTCTTGCCAACTTAAAATAAGTTAACCCTCTTACGCCGATTGGACGTATTAAACGTCGAGTCAAAATGTCTCCCGTATGCCGATTGGACGTATCATACGTCGGCTCAAAAAAGTTTTTTTAAAAATTCGCGGAAAAATACTTATAGGCCTACCAGCCGAAAACTTTTGTATCACGCGCCTTGGGGGATGCTGGGAGTTCACGGATCAAGGCGTTGTTTTGTTTACAATCGCTACGCAGGCGCGCAAAGCGCGAATTTCTTTCTTATCGCACTAAAAAGTATCATGACACATCTCGGAAATTATTTCGTCACTTTGACATAATTATTGCACCATTTTAAATTATCCTTTACATGAAGTATTATATATGAAAATGTGCGCAATTTCATGCAAAATACAACTAAAAAATACTCATGATTGTAGCTTTTATCAGTTTTGAAATATTTTCATATAAATAACGATAAGTGCAAAAATTTCAACCTTCGGTCAACTTTGACTCTACAGAAATGTCGAGAAACGCAATTGTAAGCTAAAACTCTTACATTATAGTAATATTCAATCATTTGCCTTCATTTTGCAACAAATTGGACGTCTCTAGCACAATATTTCGATTTATGGTGAATTTATGAAAAAACTTTTTCCTTACGTTCGTGCGATAACTCTTCCGATAAATTTTTTCGTGCGATTGTCCTAATGTTTGCACCCTTTTAAATTTGCCGTTACATAAAGTTTTATATATGTAAATGTGCGCAATTTCCTGCACAATACAACAAAAAACAACCCATGGTTGTAGCTTTTATCAGTTTTGAAATATTTTCATATAAATAACGTTAAGTGCAAAAATTTCAACTTTCGGTCAACTTTGACTCTACCGAAATGGTCGAAAAACGCAATTGTAAGCTAAAACTCTTATATTCTAGTAATATTCAATCATTTACCTTCATTTTGCAACGACTTGGAAGTCTCTAGCACAATATTTCGATTTATGGTGAATTTATGAAAAAAAAAACATTACGTTCGCGCGGGTAACTTCCGAAAAAAAAATCAGAATTTTTTTGTGCGATTGTCGAAATGTTTGCACCATTTAAAATTAGCTGTTACATAAAGTTTTTATATATGAAAATGTGCGTATTTCATGTAGAATACAACTAAAAATGATTGAAGGTTGTAGCTTTTCTCTTTTTTCGAAATATTTGCATATAAATCAGATAAATAGAAAAAAAAAACCACGTTCGGTCAAATTTGACTCTACCGAAATAGTTGAAAAACGCAATTGTAAGCTAAAACTCTTACGGCCTAGTAATATTCTGTCATTTTTCTTCATTTTGAACAAATTTGAAGTCTCTAAAACAATATTGTGATTTATGGTGAATTTTTGAAAAATATATTTACCTTCACGCCGCGCGCCGATTCGCCGGCCGCAAGTCTCCGAAATACGTACATGGCATTATCCTAATATTTGCTCCTTTTCATATTAGCCTTTTTATAGAGTTTCATATATCAAAATGTGCGCAAATTCATGAAGAATACAATAAAAAATAATTGAAGGTTGTAGCTTTTTCCATCTTCGAAATATGTCCTATATATATATATTAAAATTTCGACATTCGGTCAAATTTAACTCGTCCGAAATGTCGAAATCTGCAATTCTAATCTAAAACTCTTACAGTATCGTAATATTCAATCATTTAATCTTAATTTTGAAAACAAATTGGAAGTCTCTAGAACATTATTTAGAATTACGGTGAATTTTTTGAAAATAAAATAACATTTTTTTTACGTCCGCCTTTCCCGTTACGAATTCGTACATCATTTTGTGATAATATTTTTCCGGTGTTGCTTTTATTGTTTTACAATGTATTATATATCAAAATGATTGCAATTTAGTGTACAATACAACGCAAAAAAAAAGTAACTGGTTAGCTTTGACCGTTTTCTGCACAGCGTGATTTGAATACAATTATGTATGAATTTTTTTTTTTCGCTACCATATATCGCATTATTTACATATGATAATGATATTATTTTTCATTTCTGATGGTTGCATTCTAAACTTCAGGCAATGACAAAAAAGGAGCCAAAAATGAACTCTTAATCTTCAAAAGTACGCGCGCTGTAATTTTTTGAAAAAATTATTTTTTCCACTTCCGCGCTCACTCCAAACCAGGCCCGGCATACGGGAGATGTTTTGATTTTTAGGGCTCCGGCGTAAGAGGGTTAATCAATTCTTAATTGAATATACCTACTAAGACTAGTCCAAGTGTTGTTGGCTAGATTAACCTACCATCTGCAAAGGGGTCTCTTCCATCCTGAGCTAGTTTCTATATTGAAGTCATGAACCTAACATAGAGGGTACGAGCTTCAGTTGGATGAAGCAAGTCAGTAGAAACTCATCATAACTGGAAGGGGAAAGTGGGGAATTTCCCATTCTTCAAAAGTGAGGTGGGGTGAAGTGACGTTGGGTACAATTCTGGCTAGGTTACTCGAGAATAACACCATGGTGGTTTCTGGCAATACGTATAGGATTTCCCTTTGGAAGGTAGCATATTGAACATATGCCGTATATTGTAACAGATCACCGCATGGGATGTTTCGTGGTTGTAATGTAACATTACTTGTGAAAAATGAGCCATGTCCTGTTAACAGATTAATTACTT
>NC_087207.1:64457071-64542071 GCF_015104395.2 Macrobrachium nipponense
CAGATTAATTACTTGGACAACAGGATAATTAGGATGTGTCTGAATAGAATATATTATCATAGGACATTCCCCTGGGGTTTTCCTATGATATTGTCGGTATAAATGGGAAAAGTTAAGTGTATCTTAGTTTTTACAGGAACACTAGGACTGGCCTGAAGGATTGGATATTTTTTACGTGGCTAGGAACCAATTGGTCACTTAGCAATGGGACCTGCAGCTTATTGTGGGATCCGGACCGCACTATATCGAAAAATCAATTTCTATCACCAAAAATAAGTTCCTCTGATTCCGCGTTGGCCGAGCAGGGCTCCGGATTTTGACCTTCCCTTTTCTCTTGTAATGGATGCAAGTGATGTGGGTATAGGAGCAGTGTTATTGCAGGATGACGGACAAGGAATCTTTCATCCTGTAGCATTCTTTTAGAAAAAGTTGTCCCCCACCCAACACAGGTACTCCACAGTGGAAAAGGAGACTCTTGTCGTAATAGTATCTCTTAATCATTTTGAAGTTTCTCTCTCTTCCATAGATACACCTATTAATATTGTGACAGATCACAACCCCCTGACCTTCATCAATCAATATAAAAACAAAAACCAGCGATTGGTGCAGTGGAGTTTACATCTGGAAGCTTGGAATCTAAAATTCACCCATATTCCTGGGAAGGATAATGTTGTCGCTGATTTTCTGTCTTGCAGCGTTGAATAAAGATTCTTGGCAGAGGGCTATGCAGAAATAAAAAGGTAGTAGCTGTATCGTTTTAATTATGGTGTGTGTGCTGTTGAAGTAGGCAAGTAGCGAGTAGAAATGTAGGAATATTTAAGATGTATTAATAATGTTTTCCTTTCAGGACTTTAATATTTAAGGTGTAATTTCAGATTATATACAATAGTTAGGTGAAGGGGATCAATGGTGGATTAATTAAGTGGTCTAAGATTAAGGTGTCAGGTATAAAAAGGTTTAAACTAAGTTAGGAGATACATACTAATCCGGTGATTCTGTATTTTCCGGCAAATAATTGTGCTTCATTGATTTTGTGTGTGTGTCTGTGCAGGGGAGTGTCGTGGTGGGCTTCTCTGTGTCATTCAGTGGAGGTGTGTGTATTGGAACATTAAGGTTGCGAGTGTGACCGAACACTGAAACCGACTTTGGTTGTCATAGCTGAACACTAATTAATAGTGAGTGAAGTGTGTCATTGAAACTGGACAGTGCTAAGTGTGGGAAAAATAATTATTGCCTTTGAACAATTTGTAAACAGACCCGGTTTTTGGAACAATAACTAGCTTTCAAGTTAGTAAATAAGCGAGTGCTTGGAGAATCTTAGGTTTTTGGTCTCTATTTCGAATATTAATGTTGTGTGTGTCTGGTTTTGGACCATGTGTATAGTATTAAGGTTGTGGTATTTTGGCTGTGGTTGTCTTTGTGAGCTGCTATCCTTGGTACTTGTCCCCCCCCCCTTTTCCTATTGGTTTTAAGTAATGTTATGAAGAGATCATTTTTGCTCTTTATGGTTTGCTATGAAATGTGTACTATTTCTATTTTATCAATTATTTCGGGCGATTGTATTTATCCTGTTAAGATGTGATGACTATTTTTGTTTTAAAACCTGTCAGTATTTGTAGTGTTTGTTTTGGTGTGCTTATTATTACAAGATCAGTAATGTTGAGTTACGATTATAAAAAAAAAAAAAAAAAAAAAAAAAACATATGGTGTGAGGGGTGTAACCTTATTGTCTTTATTTCTTATTAATATCTATTTAGTGTCAGTGAAATTTATATTATTTAGTTTGTTTTCTCCTCACCAGTGGTTTGTCTAACGACTGTTCTTATTTTTCATGATGCTTGTTTGTGGAGAAGCCCTTGTTATACTAAGGGTTGTATGAGACTCCGTGAGGAGTTTTAGGCAGTCGTTCTCTGAGCCTTGTTTGAGAAGGTACTGCTGTTGCTGCCACTGAAAGATATTACTGTTGCTGTAGCTGAAGCATCCTGGAATCTTTTGGATTTCAGAGAGTCAGGACGAGTGAAATTCTCCCCCTTCCAGGATTGTATTTTCTTCAGCTTCTTTCAGCAACCCTTGGCTGAGTTAAGCTATCTAGGGGACCTCTCTGTCATCAGGTATGAAAGTATTGCCCCTGCATTTGGAGTAAAGTGATCACGGCTACGCCACATTGCTAGTCTTGGCAGGACTTGGTGGAACCCTGTCCTCTGCCACAGCTTTTTGGGAACCATTCATTTTCCCAACCACCCTGAGTGATTCTCCAGAAGTGGAGAACTGATTACATAAATTATTTTTCAGGAGTCGTCGGTGTTTAGTGTGTAATTTGGCAGGATATTCTTTCTTTTTGTTGGTCTCCACCTTTCTGGACCCTCTACCCTTTGGTATACATGTGTTGATGACCTGTCCATTTAAGTGTGTAGTTGTTTTCTGTGTTAGGTATTAAGTGTGAGTATTGTTAGTAATTTATTGTATTTATGAGGTTCAGGTGTCATTTCTGTCTGTAATTAGTGTATTAAAATTAAGGATTTTATTAGAGTATTTTCTTTGACCCCTTGAATTGAGTTTGTACACCTTTGTTATGAATATTTTTCCACCTTTTGTGGACTAAGTATTGGTTTTTGTAAATACAGATAGTGTTTTGGTAGGTGTGATTATTGTGGTGGATACCAAGCCATCACAAGGGTTAAATTAATAGAGAATTTTTTTCACGTCTCCCCAGGTAAACCATTAAAAAGAGTTTAAGTGGATGTAAGACAGCCAATATTCCATTGCTTACCCAAGCATAAAAATTAAGCACTATCACAAATCATGGAAGGGCTCCAAATTATAAGTCTTTTCTTTAAACAATGAGGGGAAAAAGAGAGGTTGGCACTAGAGCAAAGCCAAAGAACAAGATAGGGGTTGAAGCTTACTAATATACTAACCTCTTAATAGGTCTAATCTGGACATTAAGACAGCCACTTCTTCATTGCCTACCAAGTCACGTAAATTAAGCACTGTAACCAAAACCGGGAAGGGCTTACTCTTCTATGCCTTTTCTCTAAGCAATGAAGGAAGAGAGGAGTTGCCACTAGAACAACAAAAGAGAGGGGTTGCCACTAGAACAAAGTCCCCTACAAGAAAGGACTTTGAGGTCCTTAATACACTTTACCGCAACAAAAGCCAACGAAAAGTGTATTCAAAGTTCTTAAGTGATGCCCTATCAAAGGACTTAACTGAGATTATGGCAACATGCAGACTTACATCTAAATTTCATCAAAAAACATGATTGGAAGAATAAATTCCCAGAAAAAAAGATTGAAAAATTTTTCAAACTTTAAATTGTGAGCAATAGTCCAGTCAGCATGATATAACCTGAAAGCAATGTAAAGTGGGTTCCTTGATTGCTGTGACAGAAAACTGCTTTGTGTATCTTGAGATGCTGGCAGAGCTTAAACCAAGATACCTAGTGGAGTGGGTGCTGTTATATATATATAAAAAAAGAACCACTGTTATTGAAACAAAAGTCTAACAGTGGAGCTCCTTCTAGATTTAAGGATTACTTCCCTGGGCATTCTAGAAATGCCTTAGTCAGTAACAGGCAATAGACGATGTCCAATGGTTAAATGCAGTATGGAGGTTTGAAGGAAATCTTCTGAAGATAGAACTCTCTGAAAAGATCCTTCCTGAATGGAAGACGATGAAGAACCTCTACCACTAGGAAAGAAATTTAGGGGAATCATTTGTTTTGGGGTCAGGATGTGCTAACAAAATCCTTGTGATCTGCAAAGTTCACAGCTTGAGTATTTCCTCAAAAACAGCCAACAGAGGAAAGGGCTAAAGGTCTAGATTCAACCATTCTACAAAGAAGGCATTAACCCCATGCTTGAGGATCCTGGCACAGTGGACAGTAAACTGGTAGTGTAGTGGTTTAGGAAAGGGTGAACAGATGGAGTTTGGGTCTCCCTAAATGTTCCACAACTTCTGACAAACTTGAGGAAGAGGAGACAATCTAATTGGAGACCATGTCCTAGGCCAAAACGATGAAAGGAATGATGTTACTGTACTGTCCTAAGGATAAGGTGGTTTCTTGCTAGTGAACAAATTTCTTGATTTGTCTCCTTGTTATCTTATGTTAAGAATTGAGACTTGGATAAGACTATTCCAAACTGCCAAGAGCTGTAAGATGTTTACCCTTCCACTTCCTGACAAAATGGCCCCTCAATCTGCCTCTGAGACATCTGAGGACAGTGCAAAGGTTTTTGTTGTCTACAGGCCAATCCACATAGCTCTCAACAGTGGTAGAAAATTGTTAACCTTCAATTGGTAAGATTCAAAGGAGACAGCTGATCCTCATCTCCAGATAAACAACTGACCATGTCAGGAAAGCAGAGATAAACAGTGAACAAAATGTCCACTCCTATAGTTAGGCTTAAATCAAAAATTCTCATCCTTGAAACAAATTAGTGAGAAAGGAACTAAATATGGGAGAACTACAGTACTTTAATACCAAGCAGATGAATCCATACTGCTAAGACTTCAACTCACAGGAGAATAAATTGACTAAAAAAGTACTGGGATATGGAAGTAAATGTCCTACATGACTACAGAATTAATAATTTCTCCTTCAGGAAGCTCCCAGGACCAAATGAATAACCCCCCAAAAAGGGAGTGAGATATTAATTAACTTACTGTGAAAGGAACATGCTCATGGCTTGATGGCCTTGTTGCTCAACAACTGTCCAAACTACCCTTCCAAACTCTGAAATTTGTGTAAAAGTGTGTGGAGAGAAGGATATTAAGAAGTTGATAGGGGTAAAATATAACACAAGCACAGAGTATCTTTCCCTGAGAATCATCACTACCAAATGTTCTACTTGACACTTTGCCAGACACTTCTGTAAAACTGCAGACAGCCACTGATGATCCATACAGCCAACTTAAACTGGGAGTTCAACAGACAAACAAGTGTAAAATTCCTCCACTGAGAATGTGAGCCAGAACTCTACTGAAGAGAATGCGAGAATAAATTTGGAAATTCTACATGGAACTTGTGAGTAAAAAAAGATGTAGGAGCAAGACCCTAGAGGGAAGACTTCAAATATAGTGCCAAGAATTTATGATCTGAATCAAGACATCTAGATGATAACCTTAGCACTAAGGGGTTAAGGAGACAATAATGGACCACTGTCAAAAACAGCTACTAATGGTTAAGCAAGTCTACCTTACATGATTTTACACAACTGTTCTGTTACTTTATAATTGACTTGTAAAAGGAATAAGACATTTCTCCCATTAGCCTCGGAAGTAAGTCTATCGTGTGTGTGTGTGTGTGTGTGTGTGTTTTTTTTTTACAATTGAAACACAACTCACAATTAACCCTCTCTCACACAGGCCAAAAATATAAGGGTGTAAGATACATTACTTTTCCCCAAGGCTGAGAAGAACATGTGCATGGAAAAGTTTTTTGGTAAAATTCAGTACGTCCGAACTATAAATGAGACACACTTCTGGTTAGTGTTATTATGTTGGCAAATGATTGAATTATTTCCTAAAGCAATCAGAACATCTTTACAAGGCTTAGAAATAATAAAAACGATGTGCTGAACGTGAAATTTTTAAGAAAAATCGCAGATATTTTTTGGAAAAAATCATGAAAAATGTAACAATTAGGTTTGGGGAGTTTGTTTTATACCTAAATTGTGTAGAAATGTTTGATCTTTCATGTAGAAGCAATAATTTTGCTATATATGCATTTGCTAATGAACTGTAATTGATTAAAAAATACCAAATTTGTAACTAATTTGTATTTTTCATAACTAACAAACCTGAGGTCTTAACATTAGGATTTACTAGCGCCAAGCTGGAAACCGGTAGAATTAAAATTACACTTGTGAGATCCAGGGACTAATGGCATCTATACCAGGTCACGGGGCATGTATACCCAGAATGCCCACGGCTACCTGTGACCCACCAGTTATATTTCTAACCCAGTTTAGACTGCTAGAGGGGTGGTTCGAGGTGGGCCTTTACCTGTTAAGACCTCAGGTTTGTTAGTTATGAAAAATACAAATTAGTTACAAATTTGGTATTTGTTCATATACGAAACAAACCTTCGGTCTTAACATTAGGATAGACTTACTATTGGAGGGAGGTAAGTCTCTACAACTGACTGGGAGTTTGCCACCTTATCCATTTCCGAAAATATAGGGAAATTCTAAGAGAATGGACAATGAACCTAGAACCAAAGATATAAGCGGATCTATTGGTTTTCCCCCACTGGGTGTAGATACCATTCTACTGTTTACTCTTGCCCCTTGCAACTGGATCCACCTTCACCCCTCTTTTTCCTATTATCCAGAGGGGTGTGTTGCTACTGAAAAGTATATCATCACCTAAGATAGCTTCACAGTATGGCTGACCACCTCACCTGCATCTAGTCCGTTCCAGCACATGACGGTACTCTCCTTCATATTGCCTGTAGTTAAAGGAGTAGGAGAAAGTAGTAAAGAAAAAAGACCAGTCATCCCATTCATTCTACTTTCATACCTTCATCTTAGACTAGACGCAAACTGACCCGCCAGGGGCACTGGATGAACTATATCACTTGTTGGGCCGCCACCACTGGACCCAAGGAAAAGGTGTCCAAGGATCTATGGGCAACATCTTTCAAATAAAATGAGGTGAAAGTTGTTTGGCGTTTCCACACACCAGCTTTCAGAATTCTATCCACAGACATGTTCTTCTTAAATGCCAGAGAAGCACTCACGCCCCTGATGTCATGAGCTCTAGCTCCCACCTGGCTATCTGACCCTCTGTCTTCTGCCATATAAGCATCTCTGATCGTCTCCCTTAGCCAAAACGATATTGTATTCTTGGACACTTCCTTCTTGTTCCGTCCTGTACTTACGAACAACCTCCAGCACCCCGGCCTGAGGTGCCTTGTTCTCTTTAAGTACTCCCTTAGTGCCCTGACGGGGCACAGGAGCATCTCAGCTTTGTCGTTGTCTACAAAGTCTGCCAAGGAAGGTATGGTAAAGGAGTCGAATCTGCCGTCTACTATTGTTGGATTTTGGGTCTTGGCCACGAATTCTGGGACAAACTCAAATACCATTGATCTCCAAACCTCTCGAGTGCTTTATGAGATATGAGAGGCCATGTAGCTCCCCCACCCTTTTGGTTGAAGCCAGGGCCAATAAGAAGACTGTCTTCAGGGTCAGGCTCCTATCCGTGGACTGCCGTAGTGGGTTCGTAGGGGGGTAGGGGGTTTTGTCAGACTACTCAGTACCCTGGTCAGATCCCAATCTGGGGCTTTTAGCTCCTTTGGTGGGCATGACTGTTCAAAGCTCCTCATCAGCATGGCCAACTCCCATGAAGACGATATGTCCACTCCTTTCATTCGTAAGATCATTCGTAAGACTGAGGCTTAGAGCCGCCCTGTACCCCTTCACTGCAGATACAGACATATGTTTTTCTGTTCTGAGATATATCAGAAAGTCTGCTAACTGCTGAATAGTGGTACCGAGTGGAGGCAAGTTCCCTCTACGACACCAATCACAGTATGCTGACCACTTTCCTTGGTATACTGTCGCAGATGATTTTCTGATATTACCTGCCATCTGAGTTGCTGCTTTCTGCGAAAACCCTCTCGCTCGGAGGAGATACTTGACAGTCTCCACCCGTGAAGCGATAGGGACTTCACCGACTGGTGGTACCTCTCCACGTGCGGCTGACACAGTAGGTTGCTCCATGGAGGTAACTCTCTTGGCACATCTACTAGGAGTTCCAGTAGGTCGTTGGAAAACCGTCACCTTCTTGCTTTCGGCCATAACGGGGCTACCAGGGTCATCTTGAGGTTCTGAGACCGCATTACCCTGTTCAGAACCTGACGGATTAGACAAAATGGAGGAAATACGTACACGTCCAGATTGTCCCAGGGGTGTTGTAGCGCATCTTCTGCTACTGCCTCTGCGTCTGGGACTACTGAACAATACACTTCCAACTTTTTGTTGTACCTGGTTGCGAATAGGTCTATGATCGGTCCTTCCCACAACATGAGCATCCTGTCCACTACCTGTTGGTGCAGGGACCACTCCGTTCCCAGAATCTGATCCCTGCGGCTCAACTTGTCGGCCACTATGTTTCTTTTTCCCGGAATATACCTGGCCTTGATGTCTACCAGGTTCTCTATAGCCCACTGGTGAAGTTGAACTGTCATCACATGTAACTGCTGAGAAACTAGGCCTCCTTGCTTGTTTATATAAGCTACTACTGTGGTGTTGTCTGACATCAATACCACTGAGTGTCCCTTTACTCTCTCCCTGAATTCCTGTAGAGCTAGAAAAGCTGCTTTCAACTCCAGCACGTTTATATGGAGTTCTCTGTCCTTGCAACTCCATTTTGCTGACACCATCAACTCCTCCATATGGCTCCCCAGCCTTCTAGTGACGCATCCGAGAACAGCAAGAGGTCTGGAGAGGATTGTTGAAGGGGGACACCCACTGTCAGATTGTCGTCGTTCACCCACCACAGCAAGTCTTTCCTCACTTCTGCCGACAAGGGAATTTGCTCGTACGGGTGATCTACCATTGGTGACCAAAACTCCTTCATCCTCCATTGTAGGGACCAAAGGTGTAGCCTTCCTTGTGGTACTAGCTTCTCCAGGGAGGTTAGGATTCCCAGCACCACCTGCCACTGTCTTGCTGGCTGTGTCTTTTTCCCAGAAAGGCATTCACCACTTGTTTGCATTTCTCTATTCTTTGGTCTGTCGGGAATACTTTGGCTTGTGTTGTGTCTATCACCATTCCCAGATATTCCAAACGTTGACTTGGATCCAACTGCGACTTCTCCTGATTTACCACAATACCTAGGCTGTGACAAAGCTGCAGGAGGGCCGCCCTGTCCCTGAGTAATTTCTCCCTGGACTTTGCTATCACCAGCCAATCGTCCAGATATCTTATTAGCCTGATCCCCTGAGCATGCGCCCACGCCGACACGAGGGTGAACACTCTTGTAAAAACTTGAGGAGACGTTGTCAATCCGAAGCACAGGACCTTGAATTTGAAAGCTTTCCCTGCAAGACTGAAGCGGAGAAATTTCCTTGAAGACTGATGGACTGGTATCTGAAAGTATGCGTCCTTTAGATCGACTGTCAGCATAAAGTCTCCGATTCTGACTGCTTGTAGAACCGTTTTCGGAGTTTCCATCTTGAAACTGGTTTTCCTTATAAACAGATTCAGCGTTGACAGGTCTATTACTGTCCTCCACTCCCCGTTGGCTTTGGGTACCAGGAAAATCCTGCTGTAGAAGCCTTTTGCCGGACTTCATACTTGTTGCATAGCTCCTTTTTCCATCATCTTCTTCACTTCGTCCTGAAGAATAGCGGCCTTCTGAGATTTGTGGGCATAAGTGACGTGGGGTAATGGTTGATCTGTCAGGGGCGGGGTTACCTCGAACGGGATCAAATACCCGCTCCTGAGAACATCCACCACCCACTGTTCTGCCCCTAGTTCCTGCCACACCTTCCAGTGATTTGCCAGGCAACCCCCCACTGGTGTGGCCGAGTGATGGGAGGCGCCCATCCTATCTTCTTGAGCCTCTCCCTCTTCCCCTATTGCCCCTTCCTCTGTTGTTTCTATTGTGAAAGGGCCGATGAGTTAGCCTCTTTGGGGAAGAGGGTCTTGTGACTATTAGGGATGTTATGTCTCACTGTCTTCTTCCGAGACATCTGCTGTTGTCTTCCCTCCAAAGGAGTAGTTTGACTGTTAAGACGTTTTCCTAACTGCCTGTTGCACCAACCTATCGTTAGTGTCCATCCTTCTTCTATCTATCGCCTCTTCCAGTATGACCTCTGGCAACAGCAGTTGCGATTCCAAGATATCCCCATTCCTCATTGCTAACAGGGAATCCAAATCCACATTGCGGCTTAGTCTAGCCAACGCTGCATCTCTCCTCATTAGCAGGATATTTGCCCAAACATTGGCACTTACGTTTGTCAGGTACGCAATCGCCTTGGAACCTGACTGTAGTAATCTAATGAACAATGGTTCATCCACTACTTTTCTTGTTGCTTCCGAGGATGCAATCTTCGCCACTGCTGTTGACCAAAGGTCTAACCAAGAAGCAGCCTGAAAGACAGAAGAAGCTGTTGCTTCTAACGTAGCAGCCTCCTTGGGTACGTCATCGAAGGGCACTCCATTTTAACCTGATCCAAGGTTAATCCAGGCCTTAATCTTACAACATTAGGGTTCATTTGTCTAGACAGCAAAGGGACCTTCGGTGTCGTATAATATTTCCTTTGCTTTATCATTGGAGGGGGGAATAAATTTAAATGATCTATTAGATCTTAATGAATTATCCCTCCCTGCAATCTTTGCGTTTACATGTTGCAAGACCGATTCCGCATGACTCGAACAAGGCAATTCATACGACACCTTGGTATCCCTCTTTAATCCAAATGCCATGTCAATTCCAGGCGGAAGGATACTGGCCGGTGTTTCTGTCTTCTCCGAAAGGTTATTGAATTGACGAATCAAATCAATCACCTCTGCATACGAGGCCAGAAACTCTTGGTTTCTCCTTCCTCCGGCTCTAGTGTACCATTCTCCGTCAGAAGGGATGTTGTCTTGCCCCTATCTTCTGACGGACGGCCCGGAATTCCACGGCCGCCTGCCCCTACGGCCGCGGTCTCTTTGATCTTTGCTGGCCGCTGTTGGCTCGATCCCGGATAGTCAGCAGGGGAACGAGAACGCCTCACTCTTTCTCTGCTCACGGATCTAGAGCGAGAATCTCGTCTAGATCTCCAAGATGAAGGCTCCCTTAAGACAGATATAAGTTCGTCTCTATTAGTATTGGCATCGTTTTCGAGCGTCGGCGAGCCCGGCCTCGACCTTCTATCCAGACGGACACTGCCTTCCACGAACGTATCCGCCGAGGTTGCCAACTCTCTTTTTCGTACTTTTAATAGGAGCCTTATCGTCCTTCGTACGTATTTTGAACGGCCTTACGGGCGAAACTGGGACCTGCATTCCATCCTCTGCTGCACCTTTCGCCGCCAACGTCGATTTTACCAGAGGTACCGTAGTTTTTGCGATCCGAACTGGCAACTTCGCATCGGCCGCTAGTCCGACGGCCGTCACCTCACTCGCTTATTCGGATTCTTGCGAACGGCTTCGTCTGCTAACCTTGTGCTTAATAGCCACTGACTTCCCGACCTTCCTGCTGACTTGGATATGACAGCCTTGGTCCGAAGATGAGGAAGAATTGATTCTTCTCCTCTTAGCCCGAGGATCTGCCAGGAACTCCCGAATCCTCCTCCAACGCTTGACTGGCGCTCGCCGTGACGTTATCGGACTTAGCGATGACGCCGAACTAGAGGAAGAAGACGAAGAAGGCGAATCACACTTTTTCTTTTTGTCTCTCTTATTCATTCTCTTCTCTATATCCTGTAATTTCTGCATTACAGTTTGCACTGACGGGTCAGAAGGCGTATTAGCGTCTGGGTGCAGCGAAATAGGCCGAGAATCGGTCTGTGACGTCATCACGCCTGCCATATCAGTGTGTGACGTATGTTGTGACGTCATCCCTCTCGTAGGGAGAGACTGAGAGGTTTCTGCTGGCAACCGCACGTTTGCTGCCAAACTACCTCCCACGTTCTGCATCGCTGTAAACACTGAGTGTGATGGTGAAGCCGCGGCATTAATTCCCATAAATTGCAAGCCCGGGGGATGAGGAACATTCAGCGCTGCCGGACCCTGCTGGAACCGTGACATCATATAATGCGCAAGCAGACCATCCAAGGTTGGTACGCCTGGTAGGCCTAGCGCTGACCACGTACCATCTAACCTATGCGCTTGAGGAGCGGGAGCCTGGAACAAAGATGGCGGATCTCCCCCTCTACTTGCTGGGAACAAAGGAGAGTGCATATTATTTATAAGATTACCCAAGGCCCCTCCTGACGTTTCCGATACTGAACCGCTAGGAGAAACCGAAGGGGTATGAGACTAATCAAAAGCAGGTGGAGAAACATATGGAGCAGCCTGGTTTATTGCCGATACAAAAGAAGCCGGTAAGGTTTGGTCATCCAAAGATGGCGTCACCACCTTCCTTTTGTATTGGCTTTCCCATAGAACTTCTTCCACTGTTCCACCGACCAACCGCGTCAAACAGAACATGGATTAGTAATCGTACATACGTTTTCCCTGCACCTACTACACGTTGGATGAGGATCCGTCGACACCGAAGTTAGGAACCTAGAACATGGAAAGCCACTGACTCCTGGGCATTTCCTTTGTCTCCTCTTCGAAACGGTAGACGATCCCGATGTTGAGGCAAAATTCTCCATCATACCACGTATACACTCTTACCGCACACTGATCACACTCGGAGAAAGAAAAGGTAATAGGAAATGAAAAATGAAAAATGAAATGGATAAAGAACGGGCAAAGTGAAAAACCGGCTTTAAATCAGATAGACAGTAACACGTCTTATCTTAAAGGCGGTAGGAAAATAACTGGTGGGTCACAGGTAGCCGTGGGCATTCTGGGTATACATGCCCCATGACCTGGTATAGATGCCATTAGTCCCTGGATCTCACAAGTGTAATTTTAATTCTACCGGTTTCCAGCTTGGCACTAGTAAATCCTAATGTTAAGACCGAAGGTTTGTTTCGTATATGAACAAATGCTAATTTTTATGGAGTGCAATTTTCAGATTTTCTAACCTACTTATGTTGCCGTTTTGTATCGTAGCGAAGTAAGCTAGCAGCGTCAGGTTTGCGTTTCTTCGAGATTCATCATCTGTCAACCCAATGGTGTCAACTACATTTTCTATGAGACACTTTTTTCATGAATTTTTCCCAAAAATAACTTACGGAAAATAATTTACGGACGCACTACACGTCATTAGATCATAAGAAGGTTAATGAGGCAAATGTAATATGTTTGAATCCTAACTCTAGTGTCTGCCTACATCACAATACATTCTCCAAAATGAATGGAGCAGGAGCCAGCCAGTGTTGACAATTTAGAGGAAAACCAAACTTGGCAGAAGTTGTTCGGCAGCTTGGCGCCAAACCTAAACCAGAAAAACAGTTGAGAGAGAAGTGTCTAAGGGCACCGAACCTTGGTCCCGAGACATGCCTTGGTTCCCTGTCAGAGGAGACAACTAACTGTTGCAAGGCAGTCCAGAGGGTAGGTTACATACAGATGACAAGGCTCAGACACTTTTATTCTTGAGTGGGAGACCGGAAAAGGTTGCAAAATAAAGGGGGAGCCTAACATTGCAGTCAAAAACTTTCCTTATTTACAAATGTAAGTCAATGTTTATCATTCTCCTCCTGAACCACCTAGGGTGCAAAAGAAAGCGGAGCAGGCACTGTAAAATATTAATAAAAAATTTCTATATGAATTTTGTCAAAAATGTTGTCATAGATGTTAGTAACATCAACTATTTATAACAGATTGTCTCCCCTTCTCGTAAGTCAATGACAATTGCTCTCTTTTGCATTGATTTTCATGGTTTTTAATAATGTTATGCAGTTCAAATTGATAAAACACAAATAAAAAAATGAGAAAATACAGTAAAAATACAAGTAAGAACAGCGTGAAATAGAAAAAAATTTAAAGGAAGGTAAGTGTGTGTGTGTGTGTGGGGTGTGAAGTCCTCTCTTCCGAGGAATCTGTTGGGGGTGCTTTTGGCTTTTTGCCCCCCCCCCCCCACCCCCAACCTCCATTTCCGGTCTCTTTCCCTTGTTGAAGGGTGGTTTTGACATTTTGGCCCCGTGTGTGTGTGTGTGTGTGTGTGTGTGTGTGTGTGTGTGTGTCACTCCCACGCATCATCCTTCCAACAACCAACCCCAACTCCCCCATGGAAACTTCCCTCAGACCCCCAAAACCTTTTCTCAGCCTGTTCTGAGTGTAAGTAATATTACCAACATTTCCTTTGACTACTCATTGTCACCTATCAAAGAGCTGCTTTTTAAAATCTTAATGAAATTAATTTATATATGTGTTCAGATAACAGTTTCAGATTATGTGAATCCAGATAATTGAGGGATTAAGGTACTATCCTGAATACACTGGCATATTCTGGTACTCTATTTCTAAGAACATCAAAGAAACTGCACATTGTTTCAAAGTTTTCACAAAAAATTTCCCTGGACCCTAATAACGTAACACATACCACTCAGTCTCATATTTAGTATTCAAATGTCAAAAAGCATAAAAACTCCAACATAATTGATTCTGGCCAGGAAAGATCAAGAATATGTAGAAAATCTATTCATTATTACCTTATCTGAATCAAAATGGCTAGGCACAATCTCAATACTTGAACTCTCTGAAGTTAGCGCAGGTGTTGAACCACAATTTGACATTAGATCAAAACTCCCAATACTGGAAGAAGTTGGGACAGTTTCTTCCTCATCCTGGGTTCCAGATAACTGCAAATTACTAAGCCATGAAGTAACGGTGCACTTTGAATCTCCTACCCTCTGAACCTGTAATAAAATGAACAATCTTGTTTAACAAGAACCACAACATTATAAAAGTATGTTAATGCATTGAGAAATTTTAATTAGGTGCTTCCGTTAATAATACAGGTAAGCATCGAGTTACAATGGGGTTAGGTTCTAAATGCATGTCAGATGTCAAATGTTTCAAAAAAGCATTTGAAATTCAGTCTACAGTATATATACACACCTCATAACTTAACTCCTTTTACCTACAGCCGATCATGGTTTTACTACCATGAATATATTCTTACACAGTAACTTTCTTATTCTTTACAATAATAATTATATAAATTATTTTAATCAGAATTAATCATATTTGCCTTTTTATATTGTAATGTTCCCTTACTGTGAATTATATTTGGCAAGTATTGCATCATTCATGTTATGCTTTAGACTAGACTCTCGGTACAGGTAGTGCTGAAGTTATGATAATTTGCCTCTCGGGCGATAATTCAATTTTGCGATGGGGTTAACAATTAATGCCGATACCACAATATTTTGAAAATTTTTTTAAATGTTGCACGCGATGGGTGCAGGCAGCACTGTACAATCACGCAGCATAAAGTGTACAATACAGTGGCCCAATGGCCCAAGAGGCTGGAATGGTACATCTAGGTCTGAGACGACTTCACTTGCCCTTGCTGTGTAGGAAGCAAAATTAAGGCAGTGTTTGTTTGTGAATTTTGCATGTTTGACTAGAATTAAACTCTTTAGACTCAAATTTGTGTAATGAAGTTGCAGTATCTCTGCCAAACACCCAAGTCTCATGCTAGTAGTGCAATAAAAGAGGCATTCCATCACTTTGGAGCATAAATGTATATTATCAACCAGCGTGCCTCTGAGAAGGCAGTCATGGTAATCACACGTGACGAGCATCTACCATCCTTACGGACATGAAACGGATAATGGATGCTATAAAGCCATTTGCTTCAGTTCACTCGACAAATATATATCAAAGAAGAAGATAAGTTTGTTTGTTTCTATGGTGTTTTTACATTTCATGGAACCAGTGGTTATTCAGCAACGGGACCAACAGCTTTATGTGACTTCCAAACCATGTCGAGAGTGAACAAGAAGAGGATAAGGCCTTTGGAAGATATGGAACAGTTACTGGTCACATGGATGGAGGATCAGATACAAAATCATATGCCACTCAGCTTGTTGACCATTCAAACAAAGGCTCACAAGCTTTTTGAGGAACTAAAGAAAAAACATGAAGTTAGCCAAGACAAAGGTTTTGTAGCAAGTGCTAGATGGTTACATCGTTTCAAAAACCGCTATAATTTTCAGTGTGAAAATTATCAGCAAAGTAGCAAGTGCTAATGTCGAAGGAGCCACTAAATTTAAGGATGCTTTGCACATGATTGTCATTGATGAAGGGTACTTCCCAGAGGAAATCTTTTATGTTGACGAAACAGGACTGTATTGGAAACATACCTCAACGACCCTACATCCACTAAGAAGCAACAATGGTGCCAGGATTTAAGGCAAACAAAGATTGACTGACTCTTCTGCCGGGGGGGGGGGGGGGGGGGGGGGGGGGGGTGGTGGCTGGGGGGAGTGGCTGGTTATATTGTATGATCATAGGCCATGCTGGATATAAATGTATGCTAGTATGTGGCCTACTTTACATGTGTTGCTGGTACTGCAACTCGTAAGCGTTGCTTGCAGCCCGTTTCGTAAATTTCAATATTTTTTTATATTCTTATTTTCATAATTTTCTTTTGCCTCTGTCATAAACATGGATTGTTGTAAGTTGCACCTGTTGCAATTTGACACCTAACTTTAATATTATAACAATAATAATAATAAGAAAGAATACATAATGATAACTTTAGTACTTTCACATTCAGTGGAGGAATATCCTACCTTGGATGTAAAGCCCGTTACACTTGTTCCTTGCTTGTGGTCAATCAACCAACTCTGCTGATTCAACCTTGGGAACTGAACAGTAATTCGCATGGGAGAATCAGGTCCTGATGCTGCTCCTGCTACACTTTTGTGTAGCACATCATGGTCTTCATCTTCATATTCTTCAACCCTGAAAATGATCATAGTAAAGGGTCATAATAATGCAATTTGTTCCAGTCTTCTTCCCCTTATAGTATGAGTACTTGGTATGGTTAATTATTCTAAACAATAATAATGGCAATAACAATGGGAGCCTGCCAACATAAGGCTGGTGTACGATACTGACTGAGAGGCAAAATACACAAGAAAATGACTAGGTAATAGGGAGTAAGATTCTGTTAAGAAAAACTCATGTGAGAAGTTTACTGAGTAAAGCAAACAAGTTGTATACAGGCAGTCCCTGATTATAAGCGATTCAGTTTTATGGGGCTTGTCTAGTAGCAATTTCCGATTATTGGAGCTGAGAGTATGTACTTGCCCCGATACATACTTAACAGAGGCACCATTAACCAGTTATCGGCACCAAAATCTGGTTATCGGCACCGAAAAAAACTGATTTTCAGTTATTGCCGATTTTCACTTATCACCAAGCCCTCGGAACGGAACCCCCGCTGATAACAGGGGACTGCCTGTATAAGCTTAAGATAAAGCTTGATGGAACAGTGAGAGATGCAATGAATAAGTTGACAAAACATGGGGAATAAAAACTAAATTGTGGAGTAGGCTTCATGATGAAAATCAAACTTTTATTGGAATGCATCAAGACATGTGACTGATTTGGTGCAAAACTTGGTCTAATCCAAGGATGTATGATTCCATGACTGGCTGATATATTTAAGGATATGGCAATATTGAAGATTAAAGATATGGAGGTGTATGGGGATAAAAGGGAAAAAACTTGAGGTGTTACATACTTAGCCGGAATAACTGGTGATGGGTGATGAGTGATTGTCTCAGGTAACTGAACACTTCCAAAGGCTCCAATAGCAGAAGTCAAAGCAACTTCTTTCAACTCCACAGATACCAAATTGATAGGCTGGATATTTGTGCTGAAAAAGGAAACCACAATAAATAAGGACTCAAGTGAAACTACATCAAGGAAAAAGGATTTTAGTAAAAAATTTAAATATTACAAATTTTGATAATTTTGGCATCAAATTACCACTAAACAGTTTTATGTCCTAAGTATTAGCAATGGAGAAACATGCTTTGCTAAAACTGACATGCTTCTTTACTTAAACTGTGGCATTTTTAAATAAGAATGGAGTAAGATTGAAGAAAAATGCTACTCTTATCTGAGAGATCTCAATATGCACAAAAGAACTGGGTTTACAGATGAAAGATATACAAAAGGATTCTGCTTGCTACCACATTTACAATAAAAATGTGTAAAACTAGTTGGCAAAATATCAGGAAAGGAAACAGATTACATAAAGGAATAAAAACTACATATACAGACTATGGATACAAATTAGAAGATCCATGGTAGCATTAATTTCAGGGAAACAAAATTTAGTGTAACCGTGAAGTAAGAAAGTATACAAGTAAAATTCACTTACCAAGGGATATCATCCATGTTGATTTTTGAAAGGGTCGATATGTCCGCAGAAGTACAACGCTGTAGCAAGTTTTTTGTAGCTGTCAGTGCGCCCTGACTGTGCATCAATCCTGCTTGCTGAGTGCTAAGTAGACAATTCTGATGAGCTGTCACAACCTGCTCAGATGAAAGAACAGAGGGATCAGCATATTATATTAACTGGAATTCCTGAATACCAGAACAAAGAAGTGAAATACTGTACTTAGATACCTAGCTGGTCATAGTAAACTGGAGATTACATCAAATTTCCTTAGCATGAAAAAATTATATCAAAAGTTCACAACATGATAGAAAAGTTAACATCTGGATTGTACCATAGGTGATTACCCTATATATCAGTATGAAAAGCAAACCTTAAATCCTGACAGGATTTTCAGTGATAGGCTACCCCTTGAAGTTTCAATAGGTGTGTCAATAGTTAACTACCGTCACAACCATCGACACTATAAACAAAACATCTGTAATAATGGTAAAAACTGTAGGTAATTCAAGTTCATCACTAGCGACAACTATTGACACCGTAAACAAAACTACTGTAATTGCCGTGGATAATTACCATGTTTAGGTTAGGATGAGCAAGCTCTCACTTGTTACAGGTTTACAATCTATATCCGTAATTCTAAAACCCAAAAAGCTTTATTAACCTAAATATTTTCCAGAGAAAATTATCATTTGCAAAAGTTAAACGTATTAAAGAATACATATATGTACATAAACACTGTCAACATATGCCATTCGCACTGTTTATATTCTCAAAATCTCAGCTGATTTTTACTATCGATATCTTCATTGTCATTAGCTGGTAGAGATGTAATTTGGAGATACTTTTTCTTGTAAATTAACAAAATTGGGTTTAAAACATGCACAATACTTGATTATAATAATATGCATTATGTAAGTGTGATTTCGCCAGTTCTGGACATCGCTTATGCCCGCTCCATTATTCATTTTATTCCACCTCAGCTATAACCTGCAGCTTCAGTTTATTGGAATTCTTTCTTCAGATATCCACAGCATGAAGAATGAGTAAGATGTATATTTTTTTTACTTTAGGAAGCCACCACTGATAATTGGCAGGGTTTAACAACGTGCCATCTTCAACGCAACTCTTAATAAACGGCATTCAAACAAAAAATCGAATGGCTGCCCGGTTAACTGTCTAGTTTACCTGTTCTCCACAAGGTGTGTTTCGAATGTTTTAGCAGTTGTTAGAATTCTCCTTGACAGCCCACTAAGTTGTTGGGAGGCTGGGTGGATCTACTTTAACAGTAGGTAAGTATCTAAATAATACATTTTTATTATGAAAATTTATATTATTTGTGTTGAATCTTACCTACTGTTAAAGTTAGCTGATTCCCACATTAAGAAGAGGATGGTGGGTAGTGCAGCTAGACAAAAATCCGCTCAGTCATTCGAGCTAAAGGTTTCTTGCATGATACCCAAAACATTCTCACCTGATCAAGGCTCTCATACATATACAGCAGAGTAGCCTTGTGGAGAAAACTGCTTCGATTCAGCCAGAATGAAATACCAGCGGTATGAGGGACCCTTGTGCCTGGGTTCAAAAGCCCTATAAAACGAATAACTTAAAATAAATACCTTTACGACATAAAGGTACCCTCCTTTACAAAATTTGTAAGTTCACGCTCCTCAAAATATTAAAAACCGGGATTTAAACAAAAGAGCCCAAAAATTGCTCTTTTTTTCGGTTCAGTAAGAGACTACCCACTACTAGTATTTAGTGGATTCAGGGCTTTACTGTTTTCATGCACAATTCTGTATACTGTATGTACTTCCTTATCAAGCGACTTTTGAAGACCTAATTTTGGAGTTAATTTTAAGGGGGTCGCATCATATGCGAGATATAAAATTAGCATATGTAATATTCATATGCTAGTATCGTTTGATAAAATACAAACATAACAAATATGCATCTTTTCCATTGATCTTTTAAAAAGTTATGCTTTACTTCACTGCATCCAATAACATTGTATGTATTTTCATATTACTATTGTTGTATTATAAAATACAAAAATAGCAATAGTAAATGTTTTGGTTTAGAAATCAGCCGAGGACAATGGCGAGGTAAATTTATTTTGCTGTAAAGAACTCAAATCAGAGCGATTTTCTTGCTTCTAGTTAGCGTAAATGAATCTCGAGACACTCTATTGATACGAGACAAAGTTATTTTACGTTATACGAAGTGTTTCAAAGTCAAAATATCCCTTAATTCGTATCGTTGGGAACAAAATTTAGTTATATTTTTCGTTAGTAGATGGCGCTGAGGGCAACAGATTGCATTCAATATTTTCACTTAATTTCATCAGAATACTACAAGCTTTACATATTTATCTTTTATCGGAGTGAACACAGTATAATGTGTTCTTTCATGCCAAATTGTTTTGATTGAAACACATTTCTCTCAAATTTTGTTTACGGTCACATTTGATGGTGCTATACTCAAGTTTCCATATTGCCAATGCACGATAAAAGTCGTTAGCAGATGAACATTCTTTTCTCAGCGTCAGCTACAACTAGCAGAAATTTAGCAGTACTATATGCCCTTGCTGATCTTTTCTCCATAACGAATGAGGATTTATAGTACAGTGGGCTCCCCCGTATTTGCGTTCTCCGGATTCGCGGACTCACACATTCACAGATTTCTCTCGGGAATGTTCCCCGCATTACTCGCAGAAAATCTGCGCATTTACGGTATTTTTCTATGAGAAATATCCACAAATTCCTGTTATTTTTTTTTTTTAATCAATTTCATCACAAAATGCACTTTTTGTGATAAAACTATTAAAAAAACCAAGTATGAAAATTTTTAGTGGTTTTTCTTGAGTTTTAACTAACAAAATAGACTGTTTTTAGCGTTTTTATAGGGTTCCAAACATTCGCGGGTTCTAACTATTCACGGGGGGTCTGGTACGCATCCCCCGCGAATACGGGGGACCACTGTACTATAGAAATATATCAGTCCTATTCTATTTAACGTTATTTTCAACATAACTATAGTAATTTTTTACTATCGTATGATGGTTGCAATGTATGCAAACTGTTGGTAGTTATCAGATTTAGTTGTTCATAGCAAATAAGCTGTTTCTGGCTGTATGCGTTTACATAACAAGGACGTACGTATAACATTACTGATGATACCTTTAGCTTTCTCTTTTACTCTTTTTAACTTCAGAAGAAGATGGGATAGATAAAGAGATGGAGGAAAAGGGGTTAGCCTAACTAGAAAATGGGATAGATAAACAGGAGGAGAAGAGGTTAGCCTATTGTAGTTTGGTCTCAAAATTGAACTCGCATGTTACGTGATACATTATCAAATCATTGTTTTAGGCTGAAAATTTGGGGGTCGCATGATATGAGAGATTGCGTGTTCACGAGTTTATTCGGTACCTAAGGTAGTGAGCGGGTAAAAACCGAATTGTACTTCTACTGTGCCACATCAATCCTTTTCTGGAGTGACAAATTGACTTAACAATAAATGAAGTTACAACTGCTGCTCACATTATGAATGATTACCTTCAATAAAGGTAGAAGATATGGAGCTAGTTCTCATGCACTAGCCTATTCAATACGTCACAGAAGACCTTGTGTTCCTTGACAAAGACGTTATAAGTTTCTAAAAAAATACATTACAAAAGGTTAACTTTGCTTCTTCACAATACATTCTAGGTTTTCTAAAATCACAAAACAAAAAGTTAAATTTGCCCTCAAGCTTAACCATTGGCAAAGACAGCTAGGTTTTCTACAACCACACAACAAAAGATTAATTTTTTGCATCTTCAAGGCTTAACCTTTGACAACGACATCTATGTTTCCTAAACCACAAAACAAAAGGTTAACTTTGCCTCTTCCAGGATTAACCTTTGACAAAGATGTTCAAAGTTTCTAAAAGGATGATAAAGTTGTTCTAGGCTTAACCTATCTGATTAAATCTTAATTGTCGCAACATCACCCTCATATCTAAGGCAGAGAGCTAAAATAGCATTCCCTTTACAACAGCTTAAAGAAGGGTGCTGGCAATAAATTTACTTATTAACTGCTGATAGTGCTAAATAAAAGGTTTCCTAGTAAATTCAGATAAAGTTTAGACCTGTATCTAAACTCCAGAGAGAGACTGATATAGAGATGAAGGGGCTTCAATCTCAACACCTTACAGTGCTGGTCCTCAGCAAGGCCTAAAAGTAATTGATGCAATACCGAGGAAAGTACGTATGGAAATATAGCTTTGGAAGTAGACAGTGAAAATTCTTATTATCTCTAAACAGAAAACATTGATGTCTACAAGGTTCCAGGTGCTGAAAATTCATCTAGAATGGCACTCTCAGCAATGCACAAACCACTGCTTCTGGTCCCACGCCAACGCAGTTTTAAATTAAGGACAGATCCCAAGATAACTTGAAAATCTTCTTATTGGGAGGGGGCATTCTAGCATCTCCAAGCAGTTAAATAGATGCCTAAGTTAATGGAAATGTATAGAATTGTGTAGTAGAGTAGAATTCCTCTTAACGGAAGAATGAGACATCTATCGAGAGCATTGGGAATGATGAAAATCATTTGCCCTGAGGCTACAAGGGCTCTACAGGTGACACTAAGCAATTCTTGAACTTGAAATTGCTCAACAGTATTCAGAGTAGATACGAGGGGCAGGCCTAAGAGTCTGAATTAGGCCAAATTTAAAGAAGCATCCACTGCTCAAACCTGAGGGCCATCAAAGAAGTAGAATCATTCGGGTGTTCCTGTTCATCTATATGCTACTAAGTCTAAATGAGCGCTCCTTAAATCCCACACCAACTGCCGAACTTGTGGATATAAAGGCCCTCGTAGGCAGTTTGTTCTTCCTGAATCCCCAATTGCCAAAACACTGTTCTTCCACAGAATGAATGATCAAACTATGTTGTTTCATTTCACTCATAGCAGAAAACTTCCAACAAAGACTTTGTTTCTGACCAGGAATAAACCTGCTAAGTATCCTGATGTCTTTCCACTGCCCTGACATCTAAAAAGTTTTACCAAGTGTAATGTTGACCATTCTATGTTGCATGAAAGTGCAATGACACTAGTTAAACTTTGTGTTGCATGACAAAGGGAAAAGACCAAAACCTGGACTAAGGTTTAAAAATAAAATGGTCAATTCCTGGTTACAGAGTCCCTCGTACAGTCCTGGAGCCAGAGATGGTTCTGGATTACTTACAAATTTAATTAAAGTTATTTGGAAGTCGTAATTCTTATGCTGAAACTGTACATCAATTGAGCATGATAATCTGAAAAAATCCCCGGTGAGGCCATGTTTCCTAATAAGGAAAAGCCCTTACCATATAGGAAATTTCCTTCAGGCCTAAAATTCTTCAAGAAGCATGTGCCTATTTATCTTTGACCAACATGCATGCATAATTAAGTATCATCCCCACATCACTAGATAAGAATGGGGACAAAGAGAATTAAAAACATATTGCATAGAAATTGGGCCAGAAGAAGCAACAGGTCCTTGGCCTTTGGAATACTGTTGACAGAGTTGGCCAACTTGAATCACTGATTAAGTCGACACCATCCACCAATGGACAACAATGTCCCTGACAAAACTTATGGAGAGCTGCACATTAACCCAAACAAAGTGCACAGAACAGCAATACCTTCTTGAAGGAACTTGCATGACTGAGGATGTATTGGCAAGTGGAATACATTCTGCATGTGTACCACAAGTCTGACCATTCTTTGGAAAGGCACTAAAACCATGCTAGAAAACCAAAAAGTATGTGGGCAGACACTTCCTGTTATTCAGTCTCTAAATGTCGAAGAATATCTCCAATTACTTATGGAGCTCGTCCCAAAGAATTACCCTTGGACCATCATTCCCTCTATATACGTACAATCTCCTACTAAAAAAAAGACTTACGAGAGACTTCTGCTCAAGACAAAGGAAGCTATAAGAGGGAGATTAAACCAGTGGAGGACAACCAAAAAAGAATCAACTGCCCTTCACCGTCTCCACCGTGAAGGTACTGGTCCCAAGTCTCCCCATGCATGTTAGGAGGCTGCAACTGTCCATATCCCAGAACCTGAGTCTGCACTTATCCCCAAAAGGTATAAAACAAGACTACCAATAGATAATCCCTTATCGCCTTAACCTGAGCTGCATAATCAGACAGGAAGCGAAAGTGTTCCCACTTCTTCCAAACTGAGTGAGTATAAGCAAGAGGACATTACCCTGCAGCATCAAATACAAGTTACTTGTCTCCCTCACTAAAACTCCCGCTGGCGACACAAACTCACTGGGTTGGTGCCTCCACCTACCAAAGCTGTCGCAGAGACAAGACAATGTAGCAAAGTAAAAGGTAACAACTCAACAAGCTAGACTGAAGCTCCATCAGCATGTCTGGTCTCGAGTTCATTTCCCCATATGGAAGAGAAAGAAAGCGAACCTCCTACTGAAGATGGTTAAAGGACCAGTAAGTGTTTGTACGGCAAGAGGCGGTCTTTGACTCTCCGCAACTTTATAAGACACAAGACGACAAGCCAAGAGGGACCTAAAGGGAGATTTGTACGTCCGATTATAAGAAAACTTACAAAATGCTCTCTAATAGGAGAAAGCGTTGGTTCTCCTCTTCAATATTTAGAGGGTACCAAAATACGCAAAGACAAGCAAGCGTTCTCTATGTGGCCTTTTTCCTCAACAAAATGAGGATACAGCAAAGTGTAATGTTGCAACAAACGCCAACAAGTCCGAACAAGTTCCTCCAACTCCATTTCAAACTGTTCTTCCACCAGCGGGCGACAGGAGGAGACAGCTGCCGACAGGAGGTAAACAAGAGAGCTTAAAGGATTGTTCTTTCTCTGCAACCCTTGGCTCGATGAAAGGAAGACAGTTTTAAGCGACTCAGGACTCCGCCAAGTCTGCAAGAGTCAACTACGTCCACGAGTGAACAACGTCCGCACAAGTCGACTGAGGGAAAAAAAACGAGGCGCCAGAACATGGGAAAGATTGGGAGGCGGTGGGAGAGGAGTTACAATGACTCTCCCGCCTTGTCCGAAAGCGAACGTACATACTTGAAAGCATTCCTATACGTAACTTTCTTAGAAAGCTCTGAAGCTAGAATAATATCTAACTTGAAGAGAATCTTAGAAATTACACTGTGTAGACTTGAAAGAAAAATTAATATAGGCAGTAAAAAGATATTTGCCGATAGCTGAAGAGAAAGCAGGCAAAGAATTAACACAAGCTTATGAAGAAAGAGGAATATGCTCTCAATAAAATTGTCTATACCTATATTAAATATTATTAATCCTATGCATGTTAACAACTCTAACTAGGTGTTGATGACAGCAGGAATCGCCTACGGAGCAAGGATTAACGCTTACCGAAACGGTCCTTATGAAAACACTAACGGTTCTTTGGCGAATGCTTTAAACAAGATTTAGACAATGAAAAGGGTGAAGTAGGTATTGGAGGGCACAGAGCCCCATCGTCCCGAGAACCGACCTGGTTCCGTCAGCAGACATTACCTACTGTCGCAAGACAGTCCTAGGCTCGGGCTACGAACAGACGAGGGCACCAACACCTTACTCCTAACAGGGAACGCAAAAAAGGCGAAAAAGAGAGCACACTATGGAGGGATATGGAATGTTCCTGTCACAAACTTGTATTAGAACTAAAAATATTTTTAATCTTATGTTTTAACTTCTCGTTACGCTTTTCCTGAACCGAATGGGGAGCAGAAGGTGGAGCTACAAAGAAAGTCAACACAGCTAGTTGTCGACTTACGACCTATGCGAATTACGACTGATCGACTTTACGACCATCCACAACTAAAACAACTGGGAAGCGACTTGAGCAAGAAAGAATGGTGGCCAGTTGAACATACGACAGTTTTTCCCTAGCTCCCGCCTCTCCACACACGCAGCTCACTTTTCGCACTGCTAATGACTATTATCATGCATCAGCAACAAGAATATAACTCCAGTAAACTTATGCCATCAAACACAACCGTAGATAAAATTGAGCGAGAATAATTTAAATCAAAACTTCAGGTCTTGAAAGAACACATTTTACTGTTGTTTTCACACCTGATAAAAGATAAGTAATGTAACTAACAGTAAAGCTTGTACTACGAAGAAATCAAGTGAAAATACCGAACGGAATTACTAAATATTTTTACACAATAAACATGCCCAAAGCAATCTGTTAACGAAAAAAAAATTTAGTTCACGAGACGTATTAAATTCATAATTCGACTTAAAACAAGTCGTATACTAATGACAAATTACCTTGTCTCATATAAGTAAAGGATCTAGATATTTTATGCTAACTAGAAGCAAGGCAATTTGCTCTGAACTGAGTTAAATGCGGCAAAATAAAACTTAAACACGGCAAACTAAACTTGTATTCGCTATCAGCTGATTTCCAAACCAAAACATTGGCTGCTTTGTTAGTATTTTATGAAACAATAATATGAGAATACATACAATATTATTGGATACAAGACTGTACAACTTTTTAAGAGAATCACAGAAAAGTTGCATTTCATTGTATTTTTAATTCATTAATATATGTAGCCATCAGCAGCCTGACATCGGAATATAAAATACATCCCTAAAAAATGAAGCCTTTAGGTAATTCCACATATAAATAGCCTAGTTTCTGACTTAGCCTACTACTACTAGCTACGTTCTGACACTGCTTTTTATCATTTTATTACTCATATATTTTAGCTTCATCATTTTATAACTTTATACTGTATAACTTTCTTTAAAATAGTGTACTCTAACACATTTAGTCTACATTCCCGAGTTGAGCCTACCCAATCATAAATCTAAATACGTACACAACTAAACTTCTCAGAATCTGCACTTTATTATCGGTGACTTTCATATCCGAAATTTCGTAGCTTCATAATTATCACTGTGCATTTCAATATCGCCGTTGCCGTCAAACCGTAAACAAAGCCCATCAGCACCATCTCTTGAGGAAAATGAACAGTAAACTATTCGCTAATGAAATAAAGATTTTCTAGCATGGACAAAGATTTATGCTTGCACTTCTTGCCTCTAGCATCATATAATCTCATGGGTGGCATATCGAATAGGTAAATACACAAGTTACAAAAAAGAAATTATCAAAACTGTCTCTCAAGCACATACAGAGTATGGAATTTGTGCTTGACAAATGTCTCATTGTTATGATTAAAAGTTAAAAGTTTTGGCTTGGTTGAGCCTTCACAAGTGGAATATTTAAAAAATATATATGTATTCTTCCCAGGTTAATATCAAAAACATATTTGACTTCCCATATTTACATTACTAACAACTATTTTTCATACAAACAAAGGATATATGGCATAATTTTTGCTGCCTTGAATTTATAAACAATACGTGGCGCGTCCCTGGTGGCAGTGGAACAATCTAATGGCTGCTAATTTAGAATCAACCCGAACCACGAGAGTTTTCGAACCATAGAATGCCGGTTTTAAGAGGTTCAACTGTACTATTAATAAATTACTAAATTATATGGTCTATGTAGTATACAGTACACTGTAAGCTAGGTTACTGTATTCGTATATATACGATATATGTACCAAGAAAACATCATCATCGTATACGCAAGTTTAACTTGTTTAAATGTTATTCAATTTCTCTTTGTACTGAATTATCATAAGCCAATGTGCATTGTACCAAGAGAATTAGCTTAAATTAATAATTAATGTGCCATATATGTATAAAGTATGCTGTGTAGTGTAAGCTAGGCTACCCTACATGTAAAGATGGTACCGATTACCCTAGTGTAGGCTAGGCTAGTATATAATATTCTTATGGTAAATTAACATGGGCCAACTTACATCCAATTCGATTTACGACTGGTTGGTTGGAACCAATTATGGTTGTAAGTTGACAACTACTTGTATTAGCGCTACCAAAATGCCTAGTCTGAGTAGGGATACTACAGATGAAGGGACACTAAGTAGGATAGAACTGACAGGTTTAAGTCCTGCCCTAACTACTTGCTTTCACAATCTATTAGTTTCCCGTCTTTCTTATATCTGACATATTCGGGCATAAATTTCCCAGAACAATTCCGTACATTCTTAACATCTACTAGTTCCAAGATTACACACTGAACCCTTGCAAGTATAGTACAAACCAAATGTTGATCCACTTCCAATTTCAACATCTTGGTTACACCAAAATCTTTCCTGCATAGCCTGATGTTATTGGTTTTGCTTCCGGTGGAAGATGTCCTAAAAAAATTAAATTACAATGCTGTAAACAGGTGTAAAACAGCCAAACTTCATAGAATGCCAACAGTCGCGGCAAGGAGAATTCCGACGATCTAAAAATACGAAACTCACCTGGTGGAGAACAGGTAAACTAGACAGTCATCCAGCCAGCCATTCAATTTTTTGCTTGAATGCCGACTCACCTAATCGGCACAGAAATATACCTAAATTTAACAGTAGGAAAGATTCATCACAAATGAACAACCCTCGCCAATGAAAAATAAGAGCATTGGGAAGATTAGATGAGGCCGAAGAAGTCCCCTTGGGAGGAAGCAGATTCCCAAAGGAGATTCTGCAGTTACAAAGGACAGATACCTCCTACGGACTATGTGAGAGGGAGAAATGAAGGCTGCTTGCCTTGCTCCCTCTTAGCTGAAAGTCAATTATCAACTTCCTTCCACGCTTTCTTGGATGATGAAGAGAGCATCATTTTGGAGGGAGTTTCTTAATAGGCACTGGGCGCTCAGCGTTCAGATAGTCACACTGCAGTCCAACTTGAGCTACTGAGTAATGGGAAACCAGCAGGAGCCATGCTGTGTTTTGTTGCCCTATTATCCTTGTGGAAGAATTGCAAAACTTTCCTATGAGAATTGCCTACGAATGAGTCTCCAGTAAGATCATCCACTGATGGGCCAAGCAAGACGAAAGAGCTAGAAACTAGTGAACTATCTGGAGGCCCACTGAGATTCTCTTGCAGAGAGAAAAGCCTGAAGAGTCCGAGAGTTGAGACTGATCCGCAAACAGAGGATCTCTAGTGACAGGGTCAACGGAGACTTCTGAAGATGATGAAAATGCCATTTTGGAAGCAAAGGCAGGTGAATCTTAGGAACACTTGGAGGAAAGGGGTCAACAGATCTTGCGTCTACTTCTGAATGTCGGACGCAATTTCCTAAACCCTGCGGATGAGATGTTGGTCCAGGGGAGAAAATAACAGAGACAATTTCTGTGTTTGAGTGACTCCCTTAGTGATGAAGGAGCACCAAAGTTCTCATTTCTTAAGTACTCCCAGTCTATATATATACCAGTCTATATAGATATTATATCTATATATATATATATCTATTATATAATAAAAATATATATATATATATAAAAAACTAGTCATCCCCAATTTTCATGTTTCCACTGGACAAGACTTCTAGCCAGTTGAGGTGCCTGAAAATGCTTGGAAGTGTACAATCTTCTTGGCCTGTGTTCCCACTGTCAAGACAAGGAAGCTAAAAACTTCAAAACACCTTAACATTCCTAACAAGGTGGTGTACCTCCATTAAAGAAAAATTATCTTCGCCAACAAGACCATCGAGAAGTCAATGAGAACAGATTAGTACCCTGTTGAGGAGGCAGCAGCTCCCAAAGAAGGAGCTTCCCTGGTAACGACAGATAAATATCTCCTCTGAATTAAAAGTGAGGGAGGAAAAGCAAAATAGGCTTTCCCTGCTCTTTTTTTTTTAGCTAAAAATCAATCTCCCATCTCATGAAGAAAATTCTTGAAAACTAGTAAGAACAAGAGAGGAGAAACAAGCCTGGGAGTGGGTGCTTAGGGCTCGGAAGTGGGTGCATAGTGACAGATTTAGCATTATTTCCTATGGTTTAGCATCGAACAACAAATAAGATCTGGTAACACTGTGCTGGGAGTTTGGAAAAGGCGCTAAGTGGCCATGTCCTATACAACTACAGCGTAACTACAAGAAGGCTGTGGGCTAGTATATAGGTCTTCTTATAACAACTAACTGGAATTGCCTGTAGTGGCGTGGCAGTTGAGCCATGAGTCACCTCTACATAAGCAGGAGTCTTGCAGCAGACTGAGCAAAAGGTAGGCCTGACTGCTGATAAGACATACATAAGTTCCTTTACCTGCCATTTGTATGATACCTTCAACTACTGTACGTTTATACGACATTTGAAGTACCCGTACAAAAACTTGGTGCACTCTTAATGAGACATATTTTCAATGGTTGTCTGACAGCGCTTGGGATCATGCCATGGGCTTGACTAAGGGAGCAATTACCTGTGGACAAACCCATCGGCCTCCCTTGGACTTAGTATATCTTCTCCCTGGGTTTGGGGAGCAGGACAGTGACACCAACTCTACCGATACCCAGGACTATATAACAGGTATGGTTTGGGGGGAGGGGGAGAGGGACTACCCATAGGCAAAATCCCACCAGCCTTCCTTGGACCACTGGTATGACTCCTCCCAAGTTTAGTGGAGTATGACAGGGACCGTCGCCTTGGAGAATCAGAAGAGTAGCCACCTACTTCACTAACACGTAACTGCCACTGAATTCCACTAATAGGTTAATTCTCTAGACTGGCAATAGCATTGGGTACTGAAGCTAGGGAGCCTGGCATGGGAGTAGGTGGATTAAAAATAGGAGGGCTAGTAGCAGGGGAAAAATTAGGAAGAGGGAGAGAAGGAATAGCAGAGTTATCTTCTAACCTAAGCTAGGGTGAAATTTTAGGGTAAGGGAAGTTTGTTTCTCAGCTCTAGAAGCTGCTTTCCACTTTCTATCCCTCTATAATTGTCTAGTTCAGATAAGTCCTTTTTACTCTTGCTAATTATTACATTTTTCTCCCTACTACATTTCTGCCCACTATTGCCTGAAAATTGTATGAGAATCATATGAAGATTCAATTAAACTAGTTTACAACTTTTGCTACAATAGCAAAACTGGGTGAACTTGAATCAGACAAACTAATTACTATTAAAGAACTATAAAAAATTATCCTGAAAGCTTAAAGCCTACTCAAATGAGCAATAATACTTCACTGAAATCCAGCCACATAACCAAAAATCAGTACACAAAGCTGCAGCAAACCCCTGAGAAATACAACGGAAATATTTGCTAAGTTGCTCCCAGTATTCCCGCTACTGCAATATTTTAAATTTAAGCTGCCGCTTGAGTGGAAACTTGGTTAGTTTCTTTTATGAAACTTTTGCATTTTATTTGTACGTAACTCTTTCAATGATATAATTTACTTTCTTTACTGTATAATGGCCTTTTAACAATTTTTTTTCTTTACTAATCATTAATTATATCAATTTTTTTTCTCATATTAGCTATGATTAATGTTAACTGTGGATTCATTCCACGGATCCAACCTCAGTAACCTATACTGATAGTAAACAGTAAATTTTAAAAAGTTGAAATACGGTTTCATGTTAGTTTGGCATTATATTTGTACACTGAAAACACCAAAAGCTCAAAAAGGAAAGGAATGTGGAATGGAATTCAGAATTCAAGCCAAAGTCCAAGTGCTAAGACCTATGAGGTCAATAGGCTTCAAAAAGGAAATTAGAGAGTAAAAAGGTTTTAAAAGTGTAACACTTGCACTATGAATGAAACAATTTTCAAGAGAGGGTGGAAAGTAAAATGGAAGAAAGAGAACATGAATGGAGGATTGAAAGTGAAAAATGAAGAAAGAGAATATGAACAGGAAAGAGAATATGAACAGAAGTAAAGCAAAAGGAATAAAATTTTATTGCAGCTAAGGGCCAAAGGGATGCTGCAAAGATCCTTAAGTAATGCCTTCAATGCTGCATGTGAGGTGTCTTGATGGCACTACCCATCCTACTTGGAGGAAAATATGAATATTCTTTTTTTTTTTCTAAAATTCAGAACAAAGCTGAAGAACAAGATCACAAACAGCCCTAATTCATAACGGCAGATTTTCAGGAAAGGGCCCAGTGCTATAAGCAGCTGCATAATACAAAATTATCCAGATGGTCTATGTTATTCAAGAATATATATGTTCCATTCAGTAGTAAGCAATGTCCTTACCTCAACTTGGCGAACCAACTGACGTTCCCGTCCCCTGAGTGCTACAACTTGACGATCAACAGCTTCGTGAATATCTTCCTTCACCTGCAAATATAAAATGTATCATTACAGTATAGTACACTAAATAACTCTAAACTTATTACCTCTACTTTTCTATTCTTTTTTTTTATGCCTGATGTGTGTTAATACAGGCAGTCCCAGTTATCGGCGGTCTAGGTTAATGGAGATCCCGTTTTCCATAAAAATCTGAGATTTATGGTGCCATAACAGGCTGGGTTTTGGTTATTGGCGCCATATAAGGCTGATAATGGAGTTATGGAGCTAGAAGAAACCTAACAGAGGTGCCACTGACCAGTTATCGGTAACATTAACTGAAACTCACTGCCAAAAGCTGCCGAGTTTCGGTTAATGGTGGTTTTCGCTTATCAGCACCATCCTGAGAAAGGAACCCCCCCCCCCCCCATAAACTGGGACTGGCTGTATATCATTCTTATCAATATAAATTGATTTATTGAAACTAGTGAGTTACATCTACAATCCCACAGGACTTACCAAATTACTTTATTCTTAAATAAGAACTGAAAATTTGACCTGGGGTAAAGTAATAGTTGTACAGCTAAGTAGGAAAAGACCAAAAGGGATGGATAAAAAGTAAAAGTCAAAGCACTACAGCTGCGGTTAAATGAACACTGCGAAGACACCAAGAAACATCTACAGTGGAGCATAGTGAGAGGTCAAATTGTAAGGGGCAACCCCCTAAAGAGATGGTTAATATAATCAATTTGACTCCTCTACATGAGTTGCACCTATTGGTGTCGGAAGTAAAACTGTGAGCAACGTTCACTTTCCACTGGCCCTTTGGCCTGTGATATGGGTGCTTTCCTGTCATTTACTTTTCATCTGTTCTTCCATGTCTTCCCCTACCAAACTACCCAACTTTACCTTCCTAGCCAAATTTTTACCTTTCATTCAAAAAAAACCTTCCATACTAGCTCAACAAAATAAAATTGGTCATACATCATTCTTATTGTGTAACATATACAATTTATCTTTTAAAAATTTGGTAACAGTATGGTAATACTTTTATCACTTGAGGGTTGGAGTATTCGTATTATTTGTCAGTACAATGATACTTTTTAAGGATGTCCTACTGGACCTAGCTTCAAAAAATGGTGATAAATAAATTGCCATAAATTTCGATAAGTCCTTGGTATGGTACTCTGGTATGATTCTAATCAGTATGACTTACCTTCCTGGCATTTTCTTGCAATTGCTTCCGATAATCCTCTACTTTTGTTAAAGATTTATCAACAATGGCTAACTTCAAAGCCACATCTAATTCAAGTTTTTCCAAGGACATCTGAAATATATAAAGAAAATAAATTTTTGTGATCTACATATACCAAGAAAAGACTGAAAAAAATCTTCACTCATAAGTCATAGCATGAACATAAGGTTTTCTTGAATTTAAGTATTAATCTTTGCACTGTATGCAGCATGGACAGGTGCAATCACTAGTTTACACTGCAATCATTATACATAATACAGAATATGGGTTACAGAAAACAGATAAAGTTATGTGAAATAAATTTCTAAAAAATTATTCGCAGTTCCTTTCAATGTTTGCCACTCTAGCATGACCGCTTTCCGTCTAGTTTTCTGATTTTGGATTCCCTGGATACATCATCTTATTATAAATATATTTATAAGGCACTCTGCTCCCATGGAGGCATCCACCATATTTCAATGCTACAAAAAATACAGTGCCACAAGTAAAATGACTACAGTGATTTATGAGAAGTTGCCTGAAGATGTATCACAGTGAAAAGTTCAACATGTGCCCTTACCTTTGAACTACTTCCAAAAAGGAAAATAAGCATAGCCTAAGTTTTTAAAGCAATATAAATATTCAAAATTTTTTCAAGTAAAGTGTATTTTTCCTAACTATACAAACCGAGGTCCTTTACAATAGGAATTACTTTAGGCGAAGCCTGGACACAGCCGCTGAACTTATAAACAAGACAGTGCGGTAGTTAACTACCGTCCAGCTGTTGGTTATGCCAAGACCGGGGTTGAGGTTCAATTTGCTTTCGGCCCAAGTAACAGATGGAGGGGTGGCATGAGGTGGGCAGTATGTGTAAAGGACCTAGGTTTGTATAGTTAGGAAAAATACAATTTACTTTCAAAAATTGTGATTTGTTCCGACACGGTATACAAACCATCAGTCTTTTACAGTAGGAAGACTCACTGATTGGTGGGAGGAATCTGAGTGAGCTACTGAACCAACTGGAGTTCAGCCTACCTGGGCTCCTCTCCCGGTCTTTAGAGTGAGGGAGAGGGACCCTCCACCGACTCTTGATCGGGGTTAGGGAACCACGAGATCAGAGACAAGTCTTCTGGGCTTTTCCTTAAGGAGTGAAGCGTAATTCGTGCTTAGGGGAAAGCGAAGAATGAATGAATGATTGGGAGTTTTCTGGCATTCTGTGGGGAAAGCGAAGAACCATATGTCGGAGACAATAAGGCAAATATAAGGCAATGGGTTTGTCTTATGTCTGGGACCCCCTATTTCCCGCCTTGTCAGGGAAACGGGGAGGAATGTGTTTCTATTGCTAATAAAGGAATAGAAAGGATACTCCAAGGAGTGTCTTACCTGCATTGTGCTTGGTCCAGCATGTAACGGTCCGCATACTCTCTGCCCGAAGGGAAAGAGTAGGATGAAAGGAACGAAGCAGAGCCAGTCACTCTGCAATTATATCCAATCATACTGTAAAACGAGACCAGATGCTAACCTCTCCTGTTAGAGGAGCTGGGTAAGCTACACAACTTGTTGAGAAGCCACCACTGGTCTCAAGGAGAAGGCGTCCAAGGACTTGTGGGCAACATCCCGAAGGTAATGAGAGGTGAAGGTAGACTGCCACACCCAGACTCCCGCCTTAAAAACCTGCTGAACCGACAGGTTCTTCCGGAACGCAAGGGAAGGGGGCAATACCCCTGAGCTTGTGAGCTCTCGGACGAAGGGCACCGGTGTCGTTGCCTGCGGCAGAGTACGCCTTCCTGATCGTCTCACGAAGCCAGAAAGAGATAGTGCTCTTCGACACCTCTTCCTTGGGGCCTCCAGTGCTAACGAAAAGTCGTCAACACTCAGGCCGAAGATGTCGAGTCCTCCTCAGGTAGCGCTGTAGCGCTCTAACTGGACAGGGTAGCATTTCATCTGGATCATTATCAACCAAGTCATTGTGGGAGGGGATGGAGAAGGACTTGAATTGGGTGTCAGGGACCGCAGGATTCAGTCTTCGCTATGAATTCCGGGACAAATTCTAGTGTTACCAATCACGGCCCATTTCCCATGGTAAACTGCCGCAGAGGACTTCCCGAGGTATCCAGCTATCTCTGTCGCTGCTCGTCATGAAAAGCCTCTCGCTCACAAGAAATGGTGGATAACCTTGAAGCGTGATGACATGGACTCCACTGCTTGATGGTACCATTCTATGTGTGGCTGAGACAGCGTGTCGTGCCACGGGGGGATCTCTCTCGGTGCCTCGGCGAGAAGAGCCAGGAGGTTGGGATACCAAACGGCCTGAGGCCCATGGGTGCCACCAGAATCATCCTCAGATTCTGTGTGATCCACACTCTGTTGAGCATGGCGCGGATCAGGCAGAACGGGGGAAAGGCGTACCCTTCCAGGTTGCCAAGGATGTTGGAATGTGTCTTCCGCAGCCGCCCATAGGTCCGGTACAACCGAACAGAAGATCTCCACCTTCCTGTTGTGCCGGGTGGCGAACAAGTTTATGAATGGACGCCCCCAAAAGGCTGAAGAGCCTTCCCGCTACATCCTGGTGTAGGGACCACTCGGTTCCCACCACCTGATTCTGGCGGCTGAGCTTGTCTGACACTACATTCCTCTCGCCCAGAATGTATCTGGCTGACAGCTCCACTGCATGAGCCAAGGACCACTCGTGCACCTGCCTCGTCAAGCTGTGGAGCTCAAGGGAGACAAGTCCCCCTTGCTTGTTGATATATGCCACTACCGTGGTGGTGTTGCTAATCAACATCACTGAGTGTCCCATCACTTGTTCCCGAAACTCTTGAAGAGCCAGGAAGGCTGCCTTGAGTTCAAGAACGTTGATGTGAAGGTGCTTGTCGTAATCGTTCCACACACCTGCAGTCAGAAACTCCTCCAGGTGTGCGTCCCACCCCAGTGTGATCTGCACCCTGTTGAGCACGGTGTTGATCAGGCAGAACGGGGGAAAGGCGTGCACATCCAGTTTGTCCCATGGATGTTGGAATGCATCTTCTGCAGCTGCCCACAGGTCCAGTACAACCGAACACAAGATCTCCACCTTCGTGTTGTTCTGGGTGGCAAACAAGTCTAACTGGATGCCCCCATAGGCTGAAGAGCCTTTCCGCTACATCCTGGTGTAGGGACCACTCGGTTCCTACAACCTGATTCTGGTAGCTGAGCTTGTTTGCCACTACATTCCTCTTGCCCGGAATGTATCTGGCTAACAGCTCCACTGCGTGAGCCAAGGCCCACTAGTGCACCTGCATTGTCAACCCGTGGAGCTCGAGGGAGACAAGTCCCCCTTGCTAGTTGATATATACCACTACCGTGGTATTGTCGTTCATCAACACAATCGAGTGTCCCATCACTCATTCCCGAAACTCTTGGAGAGGCAGGAAGGCTGCCTTGAGTTCGAGAACATTGATCTGAAGGTGCTGGTCGCGATCGTTCCACACACCTGCAGTCAGCAACTCCTCCAGGTGTGTGCCCCAACACTCGTTCGATCCATCCGAGAATAGGAGCATGTCCGGAGGGGGAGTGGTCAGATCCACTCCTACCGTGAGGTTCCTGTCGTCCATCCACCAATGCAGGTCCTCCCTTACCTCCTGTGAGAGAGGAACGAGGAGACTGAGGATCTCTTCACTGGGACCAAAAGTCCCGAGTTTCCATTGAAGAGACCACAGGTGTAGCCGACCGTGAGGGACCAGCTTCTCCAAGGACGACAGGTGACTGATCATGACTTGCCAAAGCCGGACAGGTTGCTCCTGTCTTGACAGGAACAGTCACACTACCTCTCTGAACTTGCTGATACGAGAGTCCGAGGGGAAGACTCTAGCTGCTACAGTATCTATCAGCATACCCAGATACAACGTCCTCTGCTTGGGTTCGAGATCTGACTTCTCCAGGTTTATCAGGATCCCAAGATCCCATCAAAACTCGAGGAGTTGATCCCTGTCCTGTAGCAACTGTGAGCGAGGGTTCGCCAGGACCAGCCAATCATCGAGATGCCTAAAAAGATGTATTACGTTTGAGCGTGCCCTAGCTGAAACCAAGGTAACACTCTAGTGAACACCTGGGGAGCGGTCGACAGTCCGAGCGACGCGCGGAATCCACCAACGAAGAGAAGTCCGAGTCTGCCGAAGAGGGAAGGGTCAGACCCAAAGGCTCCCCCGACTCATACCAGAATCCCATCTTTCCCGTAAGCTTGGAAGGTGGGAAAGAAAAAATGGTCTTCCCCTTCTCCTCCTTAGAGACCAGCCAATCATCAAAGCTCTTAAGCGCCTTCTTCATCGAAACCGTAGGTTTCATCTTCACAACCGACGACGTCTTCGTAGTCTTAGCCATAGAAAATAAGGAAGGAAGAGACGGAGGAGGAACAGCAGAAAGGGAATCCCCAAATTCTTGCAAGAAGAGGTCGGTCAGTCTCTTGTAAGAGGAAACCGAAGAATCCCTTGGCAAATCTTCCTCGGAAGCACCATGTCCCTCTTCCGAAGAATGACGTTTGGAAGATCGGCTGCCTGGAGGGGAGCTTTTCCTGGGAGAGCGCCTACTAAGGGAGCGCCTACTAGAGGAGGCACGCCTGTCCATATCCATGTCCGAGTCAACTGAAGAGCGCCTGGTAGGAGAAGAGCGCCTATCAGGCTCCTTGCGCCTGCTAGGCTCTTGGCGCCTGTCAGTCTCTATGCGCCTGCCAGGCTCTTGACGCCTGTCACGAGGAGAAAAGCCTTCCGAAGAAGAGCGTCTATCAGACGCGAAGCGCTTGCAAGGCTCTGTGCGCCTGTCCAGTCGAGAGCGATCACCAGGCGGAGATTGTCTTATCTGGCGCCTACTATCTTCTCTGTCTGACAGAGGGCAAACGAGTCTCCGGCAAAGAGAGAATTCCTGGCGAAAAACGCCTACTAGACTCCGGGCGCCTGTCCAGAGGAGAGCGGCTTCCAGGCGAAGTGCGCCTACTACGATCCTGGCAAATACGAGGTTCCTGGCGCCTGTCAAGCTCTTGACGCTTGCTGGAAGTAGAGCGGGTTTTTGGTGAATAGCGCCTACTAGAAGCGAATCGATCCTCCAATTCTTCGTTTAAATCTAGAAGAGCGGTACTCCGGAGAAGAACGCCTGTCAAGCTCCTTGCGCCTGTCATGTTCAAGACGCCTGTTGGGGGGAGAGGAGCGCCTGCTCGGAGAGCGATCTCTGAGGTTCTCTTGAATGTAAGGGGCTCTAATGCGAGGCTCTTGAACCCTTCCTGCAGGAGGCGAGAAATCCATAGAGTCTTTCTTCGACTTCTTCACCAGGAGTGAGACGTCCTTCCGACGGCGAGAACTCCCTGCTAATGAGTCGGCCATAGCTGAAATCTGCCCCTGCAGACCCGCCAAGATGCGCGCTGGCGATCTCTCAAACTCTTCGACTGGAGGAGAGGCCCGAGCGTGGAAAGGAGAAGAGGATTCTTGAGATCTCCTGGTTCTCTTAAGCTCGATCTCCGGCTCTTCCGAGAAGGATTCGGGGCTGGAAGGGAGGGCGCAAGGTTCCTTCCAGGTTCTCTTGAGAGGGCGAGAGGACTCCATCTACGCTTAGGAGAAGGCGACGAAGATGACAAGAAGCACTGGCGCAACACCTCCTCCTTGGTTTGATCCAAGGCAGCCTGAGAACGAGCAACAGGATCTGCCGAGGGGACCCCTGACCGGTGGGGGTTCTCCCTAACCTTCCTGCGGCTTTCGACTTTCCTCCTCCACTGGGTCTGGGAGTCTGGAAGAGGTCTAGGCCTGGAAGCGTTAGTGAGCCAGTCAGACGCACCCTCCACTGCACTGTTCACTGGCACTATCACTCTTACCTTTATGGGAGCGTACTTTGCTCTCATTGCTCCTTACCGTGTCTCTCAAAGAAGCCATCTCCGAACACGAATCTTCAGGTTCAAAGCTGGGAGCAGGGGCTGAAACGGGAGAAGGAACTACGTCTACGATAGGGTTCTCAACATCAAGTTCGCTAACTCGCGATCTACTCGAGCTCCTAGAAGAAGCCTTACGAGCCCTATCCTTCTCTAACTTCCTTAAATAGGAAGAAAGAGACTTCCATCCATCCTCATCCAACCTTTCACACTCTTTACAGGGGTTAATGAAAGAACATTCATTCCCTCTACAACTCATACACACACTGTGAGGATCTACAGAAGCTTTAGGAAGCCTCACCTTACATTCACTCATCGAACATACTCTAAACATAGAAGATTTCTTAATCTCAATATCAGCCATTATAAGAAAAAACCAAAGAACAATCCAAAAAACGATCCAAAATAGCGTATGCCAAGCCAACGGACAAAGGGTACTTCACAAAAAGAGTCAATCCAAAAATCGTCGGCAACGAGAATAAATCCACTATCGAGAGGACTTAACAACAGATGCTGTCAAGCCGGGCGACAGAGAAAATCTGACAGGAAAGGGGCATTGGTTCTTACACCCGCCACCCAGCGGCGGGTAAGGTACATCACCTGACCTACCTGTAGCGTGTGCCGCGAGTTTTAAATTTTCTGTCGTGACGTCAGAGTCGTAAGCTATGTATATATATATCTGGCAGGGAAGTTCATGTACAAAATGTGATTTTATGTTCCATCCCACAACAAGTTTTGCTGTCTGTTCATGCTAACTGGGCAACTGGGCAAAGGCATAACTGGGGTCAATTGTGCATTTTGTAGTACATGGGCACAACTGAAATGGAGCCCCCTTCAATTAACCCTGAATCTCAGACACAATGAACTACACCTCCATTCAGTGGTGTTAGAGCCTGATCCCGTTGCTCTGCAAACTACCCGAGAGTTCTCATATGATCTGCAGAATGTTGTGAATGCTGAGGGCAAGGATTCAAGTATTTCGATAAACCAGCTGCCATGAATACTAAAGCAATACACATTGAAATGTAATCCAGTTTTCATAGACCTAATAATATCACTTCAACTTAATGTTTACCATCAAAGGTACGGTCATATATGGCAAGAATACCTTGCTAAAATTAAGACATGATTACAGCTATGGAAAATTTGTCACAAATCAAAGAAAAAGGTATCATAATTCTACATTGTAAAAATGCATACTAAAGTTGCTAACATTAGGGAGGAGAGTAAGAAAATTAAAAACAACTATCTGTTGATCCAGATTTTGTGTAGGCCTAAGTAACTAATAAATGTGATTTTACAAATATCGAATGTATGGCTGTGATCAGTTAAAATTGATTGGCCAATCCCTTATTTTCTTGACTGTAGAAAATGAAGTTTTTATGTTAAAACAAAGTTTAATGTATACTTACCTGGCAGGTATATATATAGCTATATTCTCTGTTCCACCTGGCAGAAATTTTCAAAACTCGCGGCAAACGCTAGTAACCTATTAGTAGTTCAGGCAACCACCACCCCGTTACCGTGGCGCTAGCGCTAGGAACCGTTCCCAATTGGGCCAGATTTTCTCTGAACCCTGTCTCCTGAGGGGAGGAGGGTGGGAATTAAATTATATATACCTGCCAGGTAAGTATACATCAAACTTTGTTTTAACATAAAAACTTCGTTTTAACGTATGACACTTACCTGGCAGGTATATATATAGCTGATTGACACATTTGGAGGTGGGTCAAAGACAGCAACATTATTAGAGTATAAAAATAGTATTAAAATATTATTAAAACTCTAGGTTCCTTACCTGCTAAGGTAGCTGACTTCATAGGTCCTGCCTCTAAGCCTGCTTAAACCTTAGGAGCTCTCAACAAGGAAGTGTCCTGTATGTTGAAGAAGCTAAGACTGGAACTGACAACTGGACGTGACCAATGTGTTGACAGAACCGTACAGCCCTCTTATGCCACGGCATTCAAGCTAGTAATAGATCATTTACCTGAACTACACACACACCATCACAAGATAATACTAACAAGACTGATAAAAGTACCGAACACTTTTCTCAGACGACCAAAAACACAAACACCATCACCTAATAAATCAACTAGCTTAAAGAAGGTTATGGGGTAGTAACTCCTTTGCCCAATACTGTACCAGAGGACACGTATGGACCTAGCGTCTGACAATTATCAAAGGTTGTCTGAATATCCCTAAGATAATGAGACGCAAATATTGAATTAGTTCTCCAATATGTGGATTCAATAATTTCCTTGAGGGCTAAATTCTTTTTAAAAGCTAATGAAGTCGCAACTGCCCTGACTTCATGAGCCTTCACTTTCAAAATACCAAAGCTCTGCTCTTGACACAACATATGAGCTTCTCTAATCAACTCTCTCATGAAGAAGGCTAGAGCGTTCTTCGGTCATGGGTCTACTGGGGTCTTTAACTGAACACCACAGAGCATCAGAATTCCCTCTGATATCTCTTGTTCTTTCCATATAAAAACGCAATGCTCTCACTGGGCAGAGAACTCTTTCTTGCTCATGACCCACTAACTCAGACAGACCCAAAACTTCAAAGGATCTTGGCCAAGGATTAGCTGGATTCTCATTCTTGGCCAAGAAACCTTCTTGGAATAAACACACTGCGTTGCCATGTCTCCACCCCACCTTCTTCGATATGGCCTGAAGCTCACTAGCTCTTTTAGCGGTTGCCAAAGCTACTAAAAAGATAGTTTTCTTAGCAACATCTCTCAGAGAGGATTTCTCTAAAGGCTCGAATTTGCTAGAGGTTAAATACTTCAAGACAACATCGAGGTTCCAAGCAGGTGGCCTGCATTGGGGTTGTTTCTTGGTACCAAATGACCTAATCAGATCTCTAAGGTCTAAGTTATTCGAGATGTCTAGATCTCTGTGTCTAAACACTGAGGTTAGCATACTTTTATAACCTTTGATTGTCGAAACTGACAAACCCAATTCCTTCCTCCAGTATAGAAGGAAATCTGCGATTTGGGTCACAGAGGTACTGGATGAAGACACTTTCCTGTTCTTACACCACTTCCGGAAATTCTCCCACTTCGACTGATATACTGTGATTGTGGAGGCTCTTCTGGCTCTAGCCACTGCACTGGCCACCTCTCTAGAATATCCCCTCGCTCTGACAAGACTTTCGATAGTCTGAACGCAGTCACCCAGAGCGAGGGTATTCTTGTGAAACCTTTGTCGAAGTGGGGTTGTCTGGAGTAAATCTACTCTTAAGAGTCCTTGGCGTATCTATTGTCCATTCCAGTACCTCTGTGAACCAACTTTGGGCCGGCCAAAACCAAAAACGGGGCTATTAAGGTCATCCTCGTTCCTTGGCTCTCCCTGAACTTCTTCATAACTTTCCCCAGTACCTTGAACGGAGGAAAAGCGTACACATCTAAGTTTGTCCAATCCATCAGGAATGCGTCGACCGCCACTGCTTCCTGATCTGGAACCGGAGAGCAATAGGTTGGTAACCTTTTTGTTCTGGCTGTCGCAAACAGATCTACTACCGGACGGCCCCACAACTTCCACAGGCTCTGGCAAACCTCCATGTGCAACGTCCACTCCGTCGAGAGAAGTTGTTCTCTTCTGCTCAACAGGTCCGCACTCACATTTTTCTCTCCTTGTATAAACCTGGTGAGCAGCACGACGCTTTCCTCTTCCGCCCAAAGCAGAACTTCCTTTGCCAGCTTGTAAAGGGGAAAAGAATGAGTCCCTCCTTGTTTGCGGATGTATGCCAGAGCCGTGGTGTTGTCCGAGTTGATCTGCACTGTCTTGTCTCGAATCAACTCTCTGAAGTGCTTCAAGGCCAAGAAAATTGCCATCAGTTCCTTCCTGTTTATGTGCCAACTTGTTTCTTCCTTGCTCCAAAAGTCCCGACACCTCTTGGAGGGCCACCTAATGTCGCCAATCCCCAAACCCTGCCGGTCCGACGCGTTCGGAAATACAACGATGAGGTTCTGGGCTCTTCTGGGCTGAAGCGACATCCCTCTTGCTAACCTGCCTGGAGTTAGCCACCACTTTAATTCCTCCTTCACTTCGGCAGGAATTAGAAACTGGAAGGAATCCGGTTGCAATTTTCTTGGCCATGAATCCTTCAGGAAAAACTGTAGAGGTCTCATGTGCAGTCTTCCTAAAGAAATGAACCTCTCTAGCGAAGAGTGTGTGCCCAGTAAACTCATCCACTCTCTTGCTGAGCATCGGTCTTTCTTTAGAAAGTCCTGCACCTTCCGAATGCATAGGGCTTGCCTTTCGGGGGACGGAAAAGCCCGAAAAGTCACTGACTATATCTGATCCCAAAATAAACTATCTGTGTTGGGATTCAATTGAGACTTTCCCATGTTTACCACAAGACCTAGGTCTTTTGCTAAGTTCACTGTTTGATTCAAGTCCTCCAGACATTGACTTCTTGATTGGGATCTTATCAACCAGTCGTCCAGATAAAAAGACACTCTGATCCCTCTTAAGTGCAACCATCTCGCCACATTGGACATCATCCTCGTGAACACTTAGGGGTGGGGGCTGTGCAAAGGCCGAAGCACAGGGCCTTGAACTGAAAGACCCTGTCCTGAATCACAAACCTTAAATACTTCCTGCTTCCTGGATGAATCGGAATATGAAAGTATGCGTCTTGTAAGTCCAGGGTCACCATCCAGTCCCTGGACGTACCGCTGCCAGTACTGAATCGTTCGTCTCCATAGTGAACTTGGTCTTTTCTACGAAAAGATTCAGTTGACTTACATCCAGAACTGGCCTAACCAACCTCCCGAGGACTTTGCAACAGGAACAACCGGTTGTAAAATCCCGGAGATTCGTGATCCAGAACAGGCTCTATGGCTCCTTTCTCTAGCATGGAAGCTACTTGCTCCCACAGAGCCGCTTTCTTCACTAAATCGTTGTAATTTGCCCCGAGGGCTCTCGGAGATGTTGCGAGAGGTCTCTTCAAGAAAGGAATCTTGTACCCTTCCCGAGCTACGTTGACAGCCCAGGGATCTGCCTTCATGTTCTGCCAAACTTCCCAAAAACCTTGAAGTCTGGCTCCCACTGTCGTCTGGAGGACTGATATCTCATTCTTTAGAGGTGGTCTTGGCTCCTCTTTTAGTGGGTACTCTCTTACCCCTAAAGGCGGGTCGAGCGAAATGTTCTGCCTCGAAAGGGCTGTTGCGAAGGCCTAGTTTCCTTTGGAGTTTTCTTAACCAACTTGGATGGTAAGAACTCTTAACTGAAGACGAGAGAAGATCTTGAGTGGCCTTCTGAGAAAGGGAGAGAGCTATATCCCTAATCACCTCTGAAGGAAACAGCTGTTTCGAAAGGGGAGAGAACAGCAACTCCGATTTCTGAGAGTTTGAAACCCCTTTTGAAGCGAAAGAACACAACAGCGATCTCTTCTTTAGTACTCCTGCTGTGAACAAAGAAGCCAGTTCATTCATTCCGTCTCTCAGAGCCTTGTCCATGCAGGACATAATGCTCTTAGCTGCGAATCTTCTTCTTCTAGGGAGTTCGCCAGTGCTCCCAAAGACCAATCTAGGAAATTGAAGACTTCGAAAGTCCTAAAAATCCCTTTAAAAAGATGGTCAAACTCGGACGAAGTCCACCAGACCTTAGCAGACTGTAACGCCTGTCTGCGTGAGCTGTCTACTATACTGGAGAAGTCCCCCTGGGAGGAGGCAGGTACTCCCAGGCCTAGACTTTCTCCAGTAGCGTACCATACTCCTGACTTCGATGCTAACTTAGTGGTGGAAAAGCAAAAGAGTTTTATGCCCGCTTCTTTCTTATCCTTCATCCAGTCATTCACACGTTGAAGGGCCTTCTTCGCCGAAATTGACAGAGTCATCTTAAGGAAAGAGGACTTCTTTGGAGTCCTAGTCTTGGAAAAACTGCGATAAGGGAGATAAAGGAGCTGTCGGTTTGAATTCCCCTTCAAAATAGAAAGAAGACGTGAAGTCAGAATCTTGTAATCTGAAGAAGGTTCCATATTCTTTTTCCTCAACTAATTCCATCCTCTTCTGTTGAAGAAATGTCTTGCAAATCACTGTCGTGTTGACGCTTCGCTGACGGAATAACGTCCTGCCGCCTGCGTCCTGCGGCTAACGAAGAATCGGCGTCCTGCCGCCTCTCGATGTCCTGCCGCCTGCGTCCTGCGTCCATCGTAGACACATCTGCTTCCTGCCGCCTGCGTCTTGCGTCCACAATTGATCCCGAGTCCTGACGTTTGCGTCCTGCTTCCTCCGAAACCATTTTCTTCTTCCTGCGTTCTGCGTCCTGAATAACCAAGCGATCGCCTGTCCTCGTAGCGCCAGTGCGTCCTGCGTCCTCGGCGAACGCGTCCTTGTCTTCCTTCTTAGAAGACTTAACGGGAAGGAAATCGTCCTTCCGCCTCGAAGATGCCTGCACAGGCGCATCCCAAGACTTCACAAGAACTGCCAGCTTAGACTGCATTTCCCTTAAGAAACCCTTCGTACTATCTTCCTGAATGGCAGAGGACGAAGGAGGAGGATTACGAGCGGGACTGCGACGTAACGGAGAGCGATCTTGTACTCTACCCGACGGAGAGAGACGAGGGGAAGACAAACAAGAAGATGGAGGAGAGTTTCTCATCGAAATCCAAGGACGAGAAGGCCGTACTAAGTCCTCTTTAGCACGAAAGATCCTCTTCCTCTTGATCGGAACTGCGTCCCCGTCTTCCGAGGAGGACAACACCTCAGGACTACTCCAAGCCTCACGATCTTGAGCATGTCTCTCGAGAGCGGTCGATGTCCTGAAAGTCCTCTTGAGGGGGCGAGACACAACTGCATACCGACGTTCCCGCTCAGAAGTCGAACCATCCGAGGACGCACACTTCCCAGTTACGCCTTTTCTGCGGCGAACTGCAACAGCCTGGGAACTTGCAACAGGACTGTTCGAAGGGACGCCTGACCGCGACAAAACCTCTCTCGCCTCCCTTCGACTGTCGACATGCCTTCTCCCTTGGGTCTGGGAGCTTGACAGAGGTCTAGGTCTAGGAGCACGAGAGAGACGATCAGACGCCCCCTCCACTACACTTTCACTGACATCAAAAGCACTAACTTTATCCGTAAGTCGCTGTATCTGGTCGCCCATGGACGCAAGGGCAGCGAACACCTTCACGATCTGTGTATCGTTCGCCTCCTCCGATACAGCAGCGGGCGCAGGAGATACCTGGGGAGAAGGAACTACCAATTCTACGTTAGAAGGAGCTGGAGAGGAAATACATTCACTCCTTTTGCTAGAAGAATTCGACTTCTCACTACGAGAAACAGATCTCCTTACACGATCTTTCTCAAGCCTTTCAACATATTTCATAAATATCTTCACTCCTTCTCTGATAAATTCTCACATTCAAAACACCTATTCTCCCAAGTACACACATTCTCTCTACACTTCTTACAAATGGTATGAGGGTCGACCGAAGCTTTCGGCAACCTTACCTTACACCCCTCTTTTACACAAACTCTAAACATACTTCCAGTATCAGACATCTTTAAAGAACAATCCAAAGCGAATGCCAAGCTAACGTTTCCGAGTACAATACCAAATATCCATGAAAAGTCAGCAACGAGAATGAAAATCCTAGCAGGGAACCACCAACAATGTTGCCGGTTCGGCTGGCAGAGAAAATCTGGCCCAATTGGGAACGGTTCCTAGCGCTAGCGCCACGGTAACGGGGTGGTGGTTGCCTGAACTACTAATAGGTTACTAGCGTTTGCCGCGAGTTTTGAAAATTTCTGCCAGGTGGAACAGAGAATATAGCTATATATATACCTGCCAGGTAAGTGTCATACGTTAAAACTGTGATTGTAGTCTCAGCATACAAGGGTCCACTTTTGTAAAAGATTCTTTACAAAATATACCCAAAAACTGTTTGAAAAAATATTCATTTTTAGGTTAGTGACTACTACAAAGTTTGAATGAACATAAATTGCCTTTTAAGCAGTGGCCATGCAGAGTGGATTTTTCATTAAAATCAAAACCTAGAGGGTAAATGACTGAGCAGCAACATAACAGTCATCTTCTCGAAAATCTACATAGTACTTGAATTTGCTGCCAGTCAAGAGCTGTGGCCCATCCAGACAGCACACAGAGACCTCTATGCTCCTCTCGAAGTGTTTTCTCTTAAATTACAAAATAGCAGCACATTCAAGCACTTTTTCAGGAGTTGGCTGCTATGTTGCTGCTCAGTCATTTACCATAGTAACAGGTAGCTTTACAATATGGTTACCAGCAAACTTCTGCTACAAAGTTTAAAATTGAAATTCAAGTCTTAGGTATAAGGCTAGGCTAACTGAATGAAAAATGCAGTTTTCCAGCCTAACAAGTCACATTGTTTTCCATACAAAAGGCAGTGTCAGGATATGTGCACACTGGGGGATGGGCTGGTGGTCATACAGTGTAACTCAGGGCAGACTTCCAGTCTTCAGTCCTGGGGAGGCCAAGGCCAGGCTAGGTAAGAGTGCCAGCTTGCTGGTGTTAGGTTAGCCAAATCTCGATTAGGTTAGCGATGATAAGCGATATCCTTCCTAAACCCTCTAAAATGCAGCCCTACAATCATTCCCAGTGTCACCTACAGTAATTCCAGGCAGTAACCTAACTCTGCACAAACTGCAAGGAACATTCCTCCGAATATGACAGCCTAGGGATTGGGGTGTCAAATGTATTGTCCCAATCAAATGTATTAGTAGTATTTAGATTTTGAAGAAAAAGTTACATGCACCTTTGAATCCTTATTCCTCTCTATAGGTACTAAATGGTATTAATCGGACACCGACAGAGAAATGGGAAAAGAAAGGTAGGCTTTATCTTTCTTTTTCCGTCCTCGATTGCATTAAAATATATTGCCAAGTAGAATACAGAGGCTACTGCACCGACAAGCATCCTGACGACAACTGAGGTCTGGACAGGAAACATTGTTTGCAAACATTGTTTCCTAGTGAGGGCAGGCCTCAACACAGGTACTTTTGAGACCACTAAACAAACAGCTGATAAGTGTTTCCAGTCACTCTACACGAGTGACTACTACAGTAAAGGTCACGAAACATGTATCAATGCAATCTAGGTACAACACTATCTAAAACGTCATGTGCACAGAGCTACTTTGGGGTTGATCTGGTACTATAAAAATAGACTACCTAGTATCGGAGCAGTGTTGGCCTATGGTGAATCGTCCAGTTCTACTACTAGGTATACCTAGCTAGGTAGCCTAGTAGTACTAGCTACTAGCTACTAGGTAGTAGTAAGTCCGTGAAAATAAAACTAAGCACTATAGCTACCCAGTGCATAAAATGCAAACCCACTGGAAAAAACTCATACCACAAAAGAGAATACACAGAATCAGTGAGTGAATGCGCACAAACATTGCAAGCAACATACTAGGTATATCGTGGGGGCCATCAGCTGGCATCCTCCTCCATGGCCAAGGGGATGGAAGGTCACGTAGGCACCTTTCACTCAAGTTTATGGCTAAATAACTAACGATGACGCAGACTGAACAAAAAGAAACTGCTGAAACCAAACTAGAATAGATTCATATACCTCCTGAAAATGGTGTACACTCAGATGCCAACGAGATAACTGTCGTTTCCGTTAGTGAAAATAAGCAGGCGCCGTCCGTAAACCTTCTAGTATGTGTGTCGTCTGCTCAACATGTCACTTCAACTGAAGAGGCCGGGGGGAGGGAGGACCGGAGGAGAGAGGAGACGAGACGATACGAGACGAGAGAAACTGGTTCTGCGGTTCAGTGAAACCGGAATATCTTGGATTCAAAGTATTCGAACTAGATAGTTTCTTTTTATCTAGGAACTGTATTATGGAGTTCTGTGTAGAATCGTCAGGGAACTGCAATAAACCTTAGAATTGTAATGTTAAAAAAATAAAGGACCAAAGTAATATCTTTCCTCAATTGTTCAATAGACTAACACTGTTGTGTAACAGAAGCATTACACTTATCACTATTGGTTTTAGGAATGTATAAATAGAAATAATTCTTGAAAAGTTACTAATAACTTCATCTATAGTTTAGAGAATCATAAATGCTTTTCACTTTCTGTTATTTTGCTGAAGACACTGCAAGGTAAATGAAACACCACTGGTGACTGTTCTGTTTCGAAGTTTCGAGCTCTCAACTCAACTGACCTTTGTTGACATGCCTGGATTCTTCTCGTATGATCAGAGCTCGTCTTGGTTGTTTATTTTTGGATGGATGTCTTCTTATTGGCATTCGTTACGTCCAAAGCAGACTCATTTGTTTGTCAGTTACGCTTCATACTATGCGGCGTTGTAACTAGTTTTCTAAAATTTTTCCGGAATATCTATAAACGTTCAAATAATTTCAGGTTTTATGCAACTTGATTAACAATCTTGGCGCAATGTGATTTTATTAAAAGTTTGTTCTTCGAACTTATGTAGTTTATTCCAGAAGTTTCAAGTTTGTAAATCGAATGATTGATTCCGGCATAACCTTGGTGTGTATCGATTTCAGCAAATGAAGGAACCGACTGGAACCTACTAGTTGGAACTGACCTAAATTTAGAAAAGGTAACTGTCAAGTCATACCATACCTGCTGAATCATGGATGCGCCCCCAGTGCAGCAAACTTTGAAAACGAACGGCTTCATACACCCATGATCCAAAACAACACCAAACGACCCTATTTACAACGATGATGATTTAGCAGCAAACCTGTAAGATTGACATTCGGGCCAATGTTCGCCCTTCCATTGTAAAAATCTGTATATCCATATGTCTTCTCTTTTCTTCCAGGAACTTAAATGTAGTACATTTTACGCCCATTTTACGCCCTTTCTTTTGATGAATATATGTCGGGAATCCGTTCCCTCTTAAGTAAAATTATTCATGTATTTTCGTCTGTGAAGAAACATTCACAACGCAAATAAAATCTTGGGGCTGCTCTTGAGCAAGAGCCCGTGCTGGCATAAAGCTAGCTTAATCTTAAACAACAACAACAGAATAAAACCTATGGGCTGCTCTGTGAACAAGAACCCGTGCTGGCAAAAGGCCATCTTAATCTCAAACAAAACAACAATTGAATAAAATTAGTTCATTCGCTCTCCTCGTCTTACTCAGTCCTCACAATTGGTGACCCTGGAGTGACCCAAGTGGTTTTGGCTTTGCCATTAAGGGACTAATTACCGCACTCACCTTCAGAGAACCTTTAACGGACCCATACAACACCTAGTCTAGGTTCTCTGGTACTCTTCAACACCGTTCATGACTTTTCAACGACCGTAAGTGTGAGACTGACAATACGATGAAGAGTTCAGAGCATTCACTCGACTCCTCTGTCTGCCTCGACCCCGCGATCCGTGAGACGATCCTTCTTCAAGCTCGAGTCCTCCTCGGCTCCTGTACCCATGCCCCGGACGACCACACCGTCAAAGCCCCACCACATCAAGCTGCCGCCCTTCTGCAGTGAGGAGGTCACAACATGGCTGCAACGGGCAGAAATACAGTCCTGGATCCACAGCATTACCCAGGATAGCACCAAGGCGGACCTCATTGCCGGGACCCTCACAGTGGATGCCTTCAAATGCCACGCCCCATGGATGCGCAGCCAGCACGGGGAGCTGCCCTATGAAGGCCTGAAGGGGGAGCTCAACCAGGTCTTCTCCCTCCCAGTTCCCCAGCAAGCCGTCCAAATTTTCGACCTCGTGGTCAACCCCATGACCACCTCGTATCCCATACTGGCCTGGAACAAGCTCCAGGACCTGGTCCTCCTGCCAAAGGTGGACCACCAAGGACGAACTCAGGAGGTGAGCATCCTCCCCCAACTCTTCCTTCACCAGCTTGTGCCTAAAGTCCGATGCCAGATCCCTAATGACGAGACCATGGAGATGGAAAGTCTGGTGCAGCGGGCTTTCGCGCTTTTTACTGCTAACCAAGCTGCAAAACTCTCCTCTCTTCCCTCAGCCAACAGCCTGCAGCAGGAGGACACGGTTGGTGCAGCATACCAGCAATCACCGAAGCCCCTCCCAGACGTCGGGTGGTGCCGCTTCCACCACCAGTTCAGCAGCAAGGCACGGAAGTGCGAGTGCCCTTGCTCCTTCCGCCCTTCAAAAAACGACAGAGGCAGCACCAAAAACAAGTCCCCATGGCAGTGGCAGTAACAAAGTCCCAACCCAGGGCTCTACATCCAGGACAGCATCTCCGGCCTCAGGATGCTGGTTGACACTGGTGCCATGCAGTCGGTGTTCCCTTCATCTGCAGAGGATCACAACTGCACCCCCGACGACCTTACCACCCTCGTAACTGCAAACGGGACACCCATCCACACCTACGGCGCCAAGGCCCAGACCATCGCATTCCTGGGCCAGACCTACATCTGGGCCTTCATCCTGGCCGATGTACAGACCCCTCTCATAGGGGCAGATTTCCTCGCCCACCACAGCCTCTTGGTGGACGTGGCCACCAGCGCCTTCTCAATACTGAGAGCTGCCTCTCCCGTCCACTCGCCAGAGGACCAAGGGCGCTCACCATCTGCTCCATCCTTCCCCACCACAGATACGCCTCCCTTCTCCAGGAGTTTCCAGACATCTTCCGCCCCGAGCTTCGCTAGGTGGCTGGGGCCATGCCCAAGCAAGGTGTCTTCCACCATATTGAGACCAAGGGCCCCCTGACACACACCAAGTTCCGCCGCCTCCCACTGAAGCTCCTCCAGGAAGCCAAGACTGTGTTCAAAGAAACGGAGAAGACGGAGATCTGTAAAAAGGAAGTGAGTCCATGGGCGTCCCCCCTCCACATGGTGAAGAAGGCAGACAGTATGTGGAGGCCCTGCGGTGACTACGGCGCCTGAACCTTGTCACCATGCCCGACAGCTACCCATCTGCCAAACATGTAGGACCTCACCGGGCTCCTCCAATGGCACAAAGGTCTTCTCCAAGATCGACTTATTAAAGTCGTATTTCCAAGTCCCCATCCATCCCAATGAGATTCTGAAGACGGTGATCATCACGCCCTTCGGATCCTTCGTGTTTGCCTTCTTCACCTTCGCCTGTGGAAGGCTGGGGCCACCTTTCAACGCCTCATGGACAACATCCTCAGTGACTTACCCTTCTGCGTCTGCTACATGGAGGATATTCTTATCTTTTCCAGATTGCTGGAGGTGCACCTTAACCATGTCCGGGCTGTCCTCAAGTGTCTACAGGAGAACGGACTTGTCGTCCATTTTGACAAATGCACCTTCGGCACCGAGAAGGTGGATTTCTGGGCCACGAATTACAGCCGCAGGAGTTCGTCCCATGGCGCCAAAGGTGGCCACAGTGGAGAAGTTCCCGACAGCGACGACCATCAAGGCCTTCCAAGAATTCATCAGGATGGAGAATTATTACAGAGGGTTTGTCCTGCACATCGCCCATGCCATGTGCTCTTTGACTGACTTCCTTAAGGGCAAGCCTAAGAATCTGACATGGAGAGTAGACCAGCAGCTCGCCTTTGCCCGAACCAAGTCTTCCCTCAGCAGGGCCACCACCCTGGCTCACCAGGACCCCAACACATCCCTGACGCTCACCACCAATGCCAGCAACATCATGTGTGGCGCCATCCTGGAACAGCTGGTCAACGAAGTCCCAACACCACTAGCCTTCTTCAGCAAGAAGCCCAAACCTGCCGAGACTTGCTACAGCACATCCGACTGCAAGCTCCTTGCTGTCTACCAGGCCTTCCACCACTTCAAATATCTTCTGGAGGGTGTTCCCTTCACCATAAGGATAGACAACCAGCCGCTAGTCCACGCCTTCGTCAAGGCAGGTGACGCCTGGTCCGCAAGACAGCAATGGCATCTCACGGCCATCTCCGAGTTCAGATGCTCCATCGAGTAAATCCCTGGCGGAAGAAATTCTGTAGCTGGTGCCCTCTTGAGGGTCGAGATCAACTCCCTTCACCTCGGCATCGACTACGAGGACCTAGCGCGTGAACAAGCCTCCATCCCCGAAGTACCAGCCTACCGGACCACCATCACTGCCCTTCGCTGGGAGTACATCTCCTTCGGCCCCTCCAGGATGACGCTCCTCTGCGATACCAGCACAGGACACCCTTGTCCCCTGATACCCACATTCTGCAGGAAACAGGTGTTAGACGTCATTCACGCCCCGCACGGAGAATTATGTGGCACGGCATCAGGAAGGATGCTTGGAGTGGGCCAGAAACTGTATCGCTTACCAGAGTAGCAAGACAGGAAGGCACACCGAATCAGCAATAGGCTCTTTTCCCCAACCAAGGCGAAGATTCAGACACATCCATGTCAACGTCGTCGGGCCTCTTCCTCCATCCGACGGTGCCAGATACCTCCTGACAGTGATCGACCAGTCTACCAGGTGGCCTGATGTCAGAAGCCACCGCAGATGCCTGTGCCAAAGCCCTCCTGACCAGCTGGATCAGCTGCTTCGGAGTGCCCGATGATGTCACGACGGACCAAGGACCCGCCTTCACGTCAGAGCTCTGGTCTTCCCTGGCACGCCCAATGGGGACCAAGCACGGCACCACAATGTCCTACAATCCCACAGCCAACAGCATGGTGGAAAGGGTCCACTGCTCCCTCAGGGCTTCCTTAATGGCATGCTGTTAGGGCCCTGATTGGAAGGGAAAGCTTCCCTGGGTCCTCCTCGGTCTCTGTACAGCCCCAAGAATTCTTCCCCACCGACAGCAATGATCCTGATATTCCCCTGGCTAGGTTGCGTGCAGCCACACGCAAGACGACCCTCAACTGAAGGAATCACAAATCCGAGGACTCCTTCAGCTTTCCGCAGGATCCTGTTAGTCCTCCAACGAGTCTATGTAATCATTGTCTTGGGAGAGGGGAGTATTTGTAAGGGCGACATTCAGGTGAATGTTCGCCTTTCCATTGTAAAACTCTGTATATCCATATGTCCTTTCTTTTCTTCCAGGAACTAAAATGTAGAGCATTTTACGTCCTTTCTTTTGATGTATATATGTCGGGAATCCGTTCCCTCTATGTAATATTCATGTATTTTTGTCTGCGAAGAAACGCATTCACAGCGGGGGCCCTGTCCCTTTAGTTTATGCTTTTTCGTGCATGTGTGACGGACACTACACTTCCGTCTGCACGCCACCTTATGTACAGCCTCATTTGCCGAATAAAATTAGTTCGCTCACCTCCTTGTATTGCTCAGACCTCAAAATCACTGATGTTCAAAGTTGAATACTGTAAGGTGAAACTTGAACTAAGTCTTAATCATCATGTCAATTATTTAAGAATAATTTCCCTTATTAAAAGTAAAATGCAATAAATGAGTTCGTTAGGTTGTTGTCACCAAGTTGTAATCGAGGCCGCTCCTATCACTGAGCACCATTCTTCTCCCAGGCACTATAGTAGCAGGTAAGGTGGTTATACTCTCTCTCCTCTGTGTCAGCCAGTTTTCATTGTCACTATGCGTATGTGTTAAACTTTATCGTGGTTCATCCACTTTATAATGGGCTTTGTCTATGTTTCTTTGTGAGGTAAATATTGGGGGGATCTGTAAATAATTGAATAATGTGGGTTTTACCATTGTAATTTTGAATATTGAGTTAATAGTCCATTTCAAGGACTTGAAGTTTGGATAACTGTCACATGATAACTAAATTGTTCTTAATTATCTAATGTACCAGTTCATTCTTGGTCTTTGAGTGTCCTCTGTAATCAGTATGTGCAGGGAATTGTTATGTTAAAAATCACTTATTTTGTAATAAAAATTTGTTAAAATTTTGGTGACCTTCCCTATTCAACCCTCCACTGAGTAGATGTAGCATTGTCTCAAAGATCTTGTCATCAACCCACAACATCTGGGTAACGAACTGCTAACAACGTGATAAAATCAAGATATTTTGGTCCTTCGAACCGGATGACAAGTGCTCTGCTACTCGGAAGGCACTGAATTGGCAATGGTATTTAAAGTAACCCTGATAGGACACTCAGTTACCACCGAATCTACTGCAAAATAGTGGCACCGATGTAGAGATATTGAGGAAACCAGTGGGTCTTATTGCCCAGTTTGAGGATGAGAGTTTAGAAAATTGGCAGAGAAGGTATGACTTGGTAGCACTCTATTTGGGTGGCAACAACCTGACTGATCAGGCCCCAAAAACTGTCTGGGAAAAATTTGAAAGTCCTCATTTCACAGCTGAGGAACCTAACCAATGTAATTGCAATCTGTGATGAAGAATTAAGAGACTACTCGAGCGACAATCATTTCTGCATAGCTTTGGAAGAACATAATGCTAAAGTAAAGAATTTCAATGCAAATCTGAAAAGGGGTTGTTTGAAACGACATAAGTACGGTGTCAGGCACCTTTCTATGAACGCTGAAGGCTATCAGTTCGGTAAGAAATCTGACATTGTCCATTTTACAACCCCAGTGAAGACCATGTTCCTCAACTGCTTGATGAGACTGATCAGAGGAAATCACAATCGCCAACAAGAGTAGGTTGCCTAATTAAGTCACTCAATCTGGTATTAACCTTTCCCCCCTCTTCTTAACGTAGGTGATTTCTGTTTCTTGCATTTGGCCCCTTGTAACTAAACTAATAATCATGGCAGTTGCTAAAGTAATTCAGATTGAGGCGATAATGGGTCTCCTCTCAGACCTGCTAATGGAAGTTCAACGCGAGCTGGTGGAAACGTGTACCTCGGCCGTATACCAGAATCTGGTAGATAATATTAGAGAAGATGAGAAGCAGCTTCGTTCACTGTATATGCTGTATAGCATTACTAAACTAGAGTCCAGTGTAGAAGTTAGGCTACGCCAAATGTTGAATGACACGACGAGAGCCGTATTGTTATTACTACACAGGATTGATACATTAACTGTCCAAAATAGACAAGTGCATAAGCCAAAGCTGAAACCATTACATCTCCCTGTGTTCAAGGGAGAAGTGAGTGAGTATGCCTCATCTAGAGAGTTATTTGAAGTTCATGTGAATCGTAGAAGTGACTTGGACAAGGTGACAAAGTTCACTTACCTCTTAGGTGCCTTGGGAAAGGATCCGCTCAGAGTCGTTAAGTCTCTGAGCATAACCGCGGCTAACTATCACGTTGCTTTCGACCTGCTCGATAAGAAGTATGGGAACGAGCACCAAACCTTGGTCATACTACACCGGCGGCTGGCAAATATTTTTGTGCCTTCAATGAATCACGTTGAACTAAAGAAATTCAGATTTGAACTAACTATTTTAGAGAACTAATAAAGAAACTGAATAAAGCTGGTATAGGTCAGGGCATGATTATGAGCCTGATCAATAAAAAATTGTCAGAAGGTAAAATCTACAGAAAAGTGGTAGAACATCTGAGTAAATGTGATTACAGTCTTGATGAATTTTTTGAAGCAATTGACTTCATCATCTGCATGCTTGAAGATGATGCGTTACAAAAGAGCAAGCCCCTAGTCACAGATGCTAAAGTAACTACTGACTCTAATTGAAAAGTAAAAGGTTGTCCATTTTGTAGTGAAAAGTATTCTGCACACGAGTGCAACAAGTCCCTTGATTTCGCAGCAAAATGACATCAGTTGATCCGAGTGAGAAGGTACTTTAATTGTTTAAATGTAGGTCACAGGAGCGAATAGTGTCACAGTAAAGTAACCTGTAAGTTGCACCATAGTTTGATCTGTGATAACAGAAATCCTCCCAAATCTTCATCTTTCAATCCTGTTGCTCCATCATTTATTGTTTAGCAATTCACATGTCACTTCTCGCCTGGTGAAAACTACTAGCGCGAAAACTAGCCACAAGATCGCTGCCAACACCAAAACGAAAGATAAATATACAAAGCCTTGCGTAAAGGCTAAAGTTACTGAAAAAGAATCCTACGCTATAGTTGCCTTGCTCATTGATTGTTGCCAACGGCTACCACTAATCTGTGTCCAAAATAAGAACCATCACATCAGGTTGTTCCTTGATACGGGGAGTCAGAGGAGTTTTTGGTAGGATGGCACTAAATCTTGCCCACTTTGGCTCCACAGTAATCGAGGGAGAATTTGATGTGGTAGAGTGCAGTAAAGAGATGGGGAGTAGAGTAGTACATGCTAAATTGGATTGGTTGTGCATGATAATGTGGACATAGCCATCCACAACGTAGGCTATAGGAAAATAAGAAAACATCTTGCATCTTGTTAGCAAAGGCTGTAATGTTGCAGATCAAAAAGCCAGACATGATCATGTCAAAGGGGTAGACATACTCATAGGGGCTGACTATTTTAGCTATTTTGTAATTGGGTCAGACAGAATCGATGGAGTCAATATCTTTATTACCCATGGAGGGATGTTGCCATTTGGTAAAGTTCCACAGTGGGCTCTTGAAAGCACCACGCAAAGTACCACCCGCATGCTACGCGTCTGTAGGCTGGCCCCACCTGAGGTGGATGTTGATGAACGGTTGAGGTTAGATCGAATTGGGATCGCTCCTTCAGAGCAATATACCATACAAGAAACTGAAGCAAAAGATAGAGTAAGTAACTGTGTCATTAAAACTAGTCAGGGCTATCAAATGAGTCTTCCCTTCCATTCAGGAGAACGGCCTAATGTGAACTATTGTAACGCCGTAGCACAATTAGAAACTCTCAATGCTAAGTTTGACTTGGAACCCTAGTACCATGCAGATTATGAAAGGGTGCTCCGAACCTATCTGGAAACAGGATTCATTGAAAGGGCAGAAAACCCCAAGATCGAAGGGTATTATATGCCCCATTTTGGGGTAAAGAAAGACAGTAGAACCACCCCCTTGCAAATAGTATTCAATGTTTCAGCCAAATCAAAAGATAGCTTGTCCTTAAACGACTGTCTCCTTTCGGGACCCAACTTGGTAGAGGTCCTATTTAACTTATTAATAAGATTCTCTCTTGGCCTATGTATTGCTAGCTGATATTAGCAAAGCATTTAATTGTATTTTACTCAGTCTCAGTGATGCCAAGTATGCATGATTCCTCTGGCGCTAGGCACCTAATCGTATGGCAACCCTCGCCTTCCGGGTTGTTGTATTTGGCATCACAGCAAGCCCCTTCCTCCTGCAACAAGTCCTTCAGACTCATTTGCAGAAGGAAGGTGAGATGATTTGTTGATAACTATGTGGAAAACTTTGATGAGCCATATTTATTGATTCAGGGATATGACAACACCAAAGCCATATTAGACCTAGCCAATATGCCACTGACTGGATGGGCAAGTAATGTGACAGGGCTAGATGCGAGGATGGATTGGGAGGAGCCCTTGTGCATTAACATATTAGGGCTAGAGTGGGAACAAGAAAAGGATGAGGTTAGTTTGAAAGCCAGTAAAGGGATCAGAGATTTGAACAAGGGCTGGGTGCCCATGAAACATCAAATTTTCTCTCTGCTCATGTCCAGTTTTGACCCCTTAGGGTTAGTAAGTCCATTATTCATCAAAGGGAAGCTGTTCCTACAGCGATAGTGGGAAGAACAAGTGGGTTGGGATGATGTTTTGGATACCCCCAGAGCCCAAAAAGCCAGTCAATCATTGAGGGAATTCAAATTGGTTCATAAACTAAAATTCAAGAGATATGTGGGATGAGAGATCAAAGAATTGCATATTTTTTCAGTTGCTTACATAAGGCAGGGGGACGGCACAACTAATCTTATCACTAGTAAAATGAGGGTCACTCCCAGAAAAATGTTCAAGTTAACCATTCCTAAATTGGAGCTGTTAGTGCTGATGTCACTCATAAATCCTGTGACAATCATTCTATGGACAGATAGTAAAGTTGTCATTGCTTAGGTCAACAGTAAAAACGAAAATAAGAATGCCTTTATTAATAATTGTGTGGGCAAGATTGGTTTTACTCTGCAGAACTCCCACGTGACCTTGAGATATGTGCCTACACACCTGAATCCTGCTGATATTCTGATGAGAGGAGGCACCTTGAAAGAGCTGTTGCAGAGCCAGATGTGGCTAAGTGGACACTGCCCCCCGCCCCCCACCTTTCTGCACTATGTGGGAGAACCGAAAGTCTGTGTATCGGAGCAAGTAGATGTGACTGTTACTGCAGCCCTCCGAGATTTGAGAAATAATGGAGAGTTGTATTGAATTTGAAGTTTTGTTGAAAGTCATGAAATTAGTACTTAAGTTTTTCAAGTTATTTGGCTAGTACCTATCTTCAAAGTAACATTAAAGTACTGAATGATGGTATCAACTTTGTGGCACAGCTCAAACTCTGTATGATAGATGGAGTTGTATATACTCAGAGTAGACTTTATAACAATAATAACTGTAAGAGTAAGCTGATTTTTTTGCCTGCAAATGGCAAATTAGTAATGAGTTATTTAACACACTTGCATAATGTTAACATGTATTGTAGTGTTAACAAGCTAATGGGTGTTTTTTGGCAGGAGTGCTGGTCACCCGGACTGAGGGTCAGAGCTAAGAAAATTGTGTATTCCTATAGGGCATGTACTATCACCTTCAGGCTCCTCCTGACATGACCAACACCACCTCCTCTCCCCAAAGAACAAGTGATGATGTCCAAGCCCCTTGACCATGTCGGAGTGGACCACATGGATCCGATTCACACCACTGATGGAGTAGGCTACATTCTACTCATCACTTGTATGAGCACCTGAGTGGTGTGCTTAGAATCTTTCAGCAATCTGGAGGCTGTCATGTTTATTCTGACGTTTAGACGTTTCTGCACTACACACGGGACAGCAACCATGGTTTTATCGGATAACCATCAGACCTTTAGAGCAGCCAGCAGCTTTCTACAGGGGCTGTACAAAGAGGATGAGGTCCTGCAGTTCCTGCAGAAGAAGGGCCTTCAGTGGCGTCTTTGAATGCCCCGAGCACAGTGGAAGGGAGGATTCTTCGAGCGTCTCATCAGAGTGGTGAAGCACACACTAGAGACAACCTTCCAGAGGAAGTCCTTCCCTGAGGAGCAAGTACGAATGTTAGTGAAGGAAGCCGAGGCAGTGGTCAATAATAGGGCTCTCATGTATGCAGGGGATGAACACGAAGATGAAGTCCTCACCCCCTCCCATCTTCTACAAGGCTACATGATTAGCCTGATGGCTCTGTTGCTCCCTCCAGAGGATCTGAACCAGATGACAACTTGAAAGTTACGAGATCAGTATCTCAGGTTGACCAATACCCTTAAGGTGTTTCATGAATGTTGGCAAAGCGAATATCTCTCAGCCTTGCAATTGAGGTACTACTCCCAGCAAGGGAAAAAGACTAATCTCCACATGGGCGATATAGTGCTGGTAAAAATTGATCAGTGTAAGTGAGGTTCATGGCCACTCGATAAGATCACGGCAGTATATCCAGACAAGGATGGGATCGTCAGGTCTGCAAAGGTACTGTATGATGGCACAGAAACCCTGCGGGCCATCAATCACCTTGATCCCCTGGAATTTACGTCATTCGACGACAACAGGCAGGTAAAAGTGAATGACGACGAGGAAGCAGATGGAACCAATGATGACGGGACATGCGAGGGAATGCTACTACGGGGGCAACCAGGCAACGTCTGGGGTAAACAAGGTGTGATAGAGGCTTGGGTGAAAGGGACTCCAGAACAGTGGTGGTTCCAAGTGATAAGGACAAGTGATGTGCCATTACCGAGCCGTACACAGTCTGGACGACTTGATCAGACAGATAGACCGAGTGTTAGACCCAAATGCAAGGCAGCCTTAGCACAGAGAGAGAAAATGCGAGTGTGGGTAGAACAAGGGGAAGTGTGAGAGGGCAAATAGACGAAAAACCGAAAGGGTAGGAAGGGTGACGCTTGTAAGTGAGTTCGCGTCAGAAGGTGTCTGAATGTTGAATAAGAAAATTCAGTTGTTGTGAGAGTAAAGGGAATGCACATAAGTGTATCTTGTGCCAGCTGATTCGTGTGTAGCACAGATTGTGTGAGGAGGTCAGAGTTGGAGATGAAGTTGTAAAAATATTCTACATTTGAAAAATTGTTTTTTTTTTGGTTGATTTGAATGGTGATCACCTATGTATATGAATATCTGTAAGTGTTTGTCATGATATCTAGCCATGGTGTGACTTCAACGATGAGCGCTCGTTGTTTTGGGGTCAGGCTGCCAGTAACTGTTGGAGTTTGCCTCCCATCCTGTCGCAAATGTTATGGCGACTTTCACTAGGCTTATGCCAGATGTTATGAGGCTGATACCCCTACCAATGGACAGCTTCCAGCCCGTATACAAGGACAACTCGATAGGTAAACACGTCGTATTTTAAAAAATTTTATTACAAAACTAACTCATTTAGAATTAACAAAGCAAAGTAAATAAACAGAACTTAGGTGGCTCAGCGCACTACACTTGGACAAATTCTATGTGGCTATGCAATCACTCAAAAACTCCAAGAATTTCAAAAATTCAATTCACACTTTCTTAACAAAACAAATGACAATACATTTGTTAGAAGACTCTGAGCATGCTCAATAATGATTAAATTAAATTAGCCCAGTGATGGTTACAAACAGGAATGATTACTTACTATGTGCAATTCTGGTCAATCACCGCCCTCCTGTTCAAGCTTACACAGTCACACCACGTTCAAGACCTGCTAGAGTTGTTAACTCTACCATGCTAATTAACAGAGAGAGGTCAAGAACCACGGAAACGGTGGTTTTATACCCGAACAGATCAGGTTAGTCATTTTAGTTAGAATGCCTTCTTATTTCTTATAAATTATAAGATAATAAGAATTTAGTGATTAAGCTATGAGGGAGGAGATGCGATGACTAATAAATGTGTACATACAAAAAGGAACCATTTCACTGCAGCCGCCAATCTGCCTTATACTTGACAATTCGTCTCACATTGCAAGCAGGAAAAGATGGAAGGGCGGAAAATAAGGCTTGGAAAATTCATGCACTAATTTTTTGTGACATTCTCCACCTTCCAAAAAGGGGGGAAGGAAAGGGAGCAGGCAACAAGGTAATCAGACGGAACAGGCAAATATGGTCAAATGGGTTGTTGAAGCCTAGGCTCATGTGCAGCACTAAAGCACGGGTCTAGCTTTTGACAGCAAACAGATGCAATATGCAGTGATCACTCAAAAAAAGCAAGTACATAATTCAACAACCAAAGAGAATCAAAAGTAATGTACAAATTGTAACTCTCGAGGTAATGATTACAATAAAAGGTTCAGTAAATTCAATCAATGCCGACTCAGCATAACATACTACAGAGCAATTCAGCCCATCTAATGGCAATAAGATCACATCAGAATATAATTCGAATAATATCATGTCATCAACAGATAAACAGTGCAGTGTGCATCATGACTGCAATCATGCAAAGGCAATGCAAGCATGTATCTCAAAGCATCAATAGAAAAAATCAAATCAATATCAATACTCAAGCATAGCTTGATCAATGATAAAGGTAAAATCAGGTAATAAAGTGAAGATTCTTCTTCTAGGAACTTGTAACTCACTTATTGCTTGTCCCAGAACATACTCATAATGGGGTCATCATCAATGATAGAAAAATCAATAATATACTGATGCAGTTATATACAGGTGAATCAGTAATCATAAAGGATGGAAATATGTCACGAGACCAGCCAATTAAGGCAAGAATAGTAACAGATGATTACTCACACAATAAGATCATTATGATCTACAAATTCAAATGTTCGTTGTTCCAACACAGATGCCAAAAAAAAAAACACTTATACAAGAGTTACACATGGTGGGAGCTTTTCCCATGCAATGCAGAGTTACAACATGCACAAAGCCAATAAATCAACACATATGTAAGACATTCTGACGAGGTCGTCATGGGCCATGTGGTCGGTTCTCATGCAACGACTCAACAGAAAACAGAATATAGAATGGAGTTCAGCCCTAACCCCTTCAAAACTCTTTTCCAACACGCACACTTTCAGAGTTCACCTCTTTATTCTCGACAAAAACAAACACTACACTAAATCAAATTGTCTTTTACCCACTCCGACATCCTTTTCCTCTGTTCCTCTGCAGCCTTCCTTTTCGTTCGGATACCTGCATCACGTACTGTTTCACTCATTTCAATCCTAATCCTACTTACTTCATGACAACTTTCATTAAGTTCATCAGTCTGTCGATTCTCTCCATCGCTATCATCTATCTCTGGCTCACCATTACTTATGTTTCCTTCACTTTCATTGTCCTGTACATCATCTTCTCATTGCTCATTGTCGTGGGTGTTCATCTCAAGTGGAACGGTGTGTTGCGTTGTACGCAGATGTTCCTCGCCCTAAAACAGGACTTTCATGGACCTGATGACTCCATTTTTGTCAGGATATAACTTGATGATTCTGCTGGGGGGCCATTGACTGCGTTTGTGCCGGTCCATTTTCACCAGCATGAGGTCGCCTACACGTAGCGCAGTCTGGGGGGCGACTTGCAGGTCGTGACATTCTTGCAGAGATTTCAGATATCCTTCCCTCCAGTACTTTTTAAAGCAGTTGAGGGTTTCTGTCAACCTGAAATATTGGTGACGTAGCTGTCATATTATCATTGTCATATGCATATCCTTGTGAGGAACCTTAGGCAGCAATAAGCGAACAACATCTCCATGGATGAGGTGTGATGGTGTGAGGGCTTCATCCTCATGCATGTCTTCCAAGTACATCAAGGGGCGGTTGGTGAATACAGTTTTGGCTTCTTTGATTAGGGATCTGGTTGTTCCTTGGTGAATAGATTTCGTTGTAATGTTGTAGCGAGCGTCCTATTTACAACCCCAATCAGCCTTTAAAAAAATCCCCCTTTCCTGGGAGATCAGTGGGTTTGAAAAATCCACTTGATTCCCATGCGGTGCAAGAATGCTCTCATAACATCCTCGTTGCACATCTCTTGTAGAAAGGTGCTTGTGGCCCTGAAGGTCATAGCATTATCGCTGTAGACAGTCGTAGGAGCACCATGGGTGGACGCAAAGTGTCGTAGTAGCACCATGGGTGGTCGCGAAGCGTTGCAGTAGCAGAACAGATGTGTGGGCGTCTAGGCCGCTGCAGTAGTCAAGATATATGGCACGGCTGGCCAAGCAGGTGATGATGAGAATGTGCCCCACTCCTCCTTCTACGGGTATGGGGCCTGTGTGGTCTACTCCTACCTTCTCGAAGGGACATATCATGAGTGCTCTGTCGGTTGGAAGGGGTGGAGGTGGTGGTTGTTGGAGAAGAGGTCTGAAGGCTAACACACATGCTCTGCATCTCCCCACTACTTTCTTGGCAGCAGCCCTCAATCCCGGGCTCCAACATTCCTGCCAAAAAAGAGTCATCAAAACATTAACTCCACAATGCATGTGAGTTTCATGAAGATGGGTGAGATACAGTGATACTAAAGTACCCTAGGAGGGTAACAACACTAGTTCACTTTTCATATTAGTAACATTAACTAATCTATTTCGTGTGAAAACTATGCATTACACATGTCTAAGCTTAATTGTTTTACAAAATTATTAATGTGAGTGTGTACAGGCATGCCACTCTCTAACTTACTACACATCGTAGGCAGCTGGTGTCTTTGTTCTAAGTAAATTTCAAGGAAGGGTCTGCTTGACAGTTCCCCAATTTCAATACTAGAGACATAACTTTCATAAGTTGTGTGAAGTCTACGTTACTCCTTTGTAATTTCCACAAATCAGCAGGTGGGGTTAAAGTTCCTTCTTCCCTGAGCTCCCTCAGGGTGGCTGTGATCACATTTTGTCAGATTAGAGATTCTCCCTCTTCGACACATGGTTCAGGGGTGCCCTCACAGCGTAGAAAGGGCGGTCCTTCGTGCCACAGGCTGTTGACTTTCAAATCATGCAATGTTCAGCCTCTGGTCAAAATGTCAGCTGGATTCTGCTTCGTGGGGATGTACTTCATCTCGATGCCACACTCCTGTTGGATCGAAATAATCTACTCAGGCAATAGCTACTTTGCTATCAGTTCAGAGTGTTATGGTGATAAAGCTAAACAACTTACAAAGATGCTTTCCCAATCTAAATCCTAATAATAATGCTAATAATTCTAACTTTGGAATGGTTAATTTAGCTTGTTTGCAAGGCGGGACTTACATTTTGGAAGTTAAGAGGCTAACTTGTTTGGATCTCTGTCTGACATAGGCTACAGCGCCGTAAGCTTTGTTCGACGTGTCAGTAAACAGATGCAGTTCACTACCTTTATGCACAATGCCCCTCTGAAAATCACAAGTGTTAACATTGTTGAATTCAGCGAGTAGTTTGTTAGCTTCTAGTTGGTGATCATCTGACAGTGCATCATCCAAGCCCACCCCGGCTTCCCACAATTCTTGAAGAAGAATTTTTCCCCATACAAAAAGGGGAATGACTAGCCTTAGGGGTCAAAATTGGCCACCAAAAAGGATAGTAGCTTGCATTTGGTAAGAGGATGGGAGCTATTTCTACAACTCTGGACATTCTTAGACTTTAAACTCTACTTATCCTCCCTTCTATCCCAATTCATTCCCAAAACATTGATCTCATCGGGTTACTTGCAGCCAATCTGCTGATCAAACTCTTAACAATTACTTGCCCACCCCATCAAAGGCATATGGGCCTTGTCTAGCAAAGATTTGACCTGACAATAATCTCTTTCCATTGGTTCCCTGGCTACAAATGTCTGCAGATAATTATCGACATAGAAGGATTTAAAGATATCTTCCTGTCCCCATTCACGGAGATGGGTATGGAGCACTTGTTGTAAAAGATAGGAACTACTGGTTAAGCCAAAAACTACAACATTTAAGGCGTATGTGGCTGCTCGTGTCAGCTCTCATTGCCACAAAAAAACGTCCATATTTAGTATCATCGGGATGTAGCAATACTCTGTGGAAAGCTTTCAATATGTCTGATACTAACATATAGGGATTGCGTCGAAACTTGAAAAGCAAATCATATAGCATTTCAACTAAGTTGCAACCTGGATAAAGGCGATCATTTAACGACAGTCCTTCCTTGACTTTAGAGGACACGATTAGCGCAATACGTAAAGGAGTCGTGAGACTCAGCTTCTTAACCCAAAAGTGGGGCAAGTAATATCTCAATCTTTGAATTAGTAACTTCAGAAATGAACCCGGCCTCGAGATACGTCTGAAGGACGTTCTCATAGTCTCTTCCGTACTCAGGGTCTTTCAGAAATTGCATTTCTAATGCGTTCAATTGAGCGAATGCATTATGATAATTCGTATCTGGGTGTTCTGGCCCGTGGAACGGTAAAATTACTTGGTACCCTCGTTCGGTACTTACAATGCTACTCTGGACTTTATTCATAGCAGCATGCTCTGAGGTGGTGTACCATTCGTGGGGAGCGATTCCGTCAGTATCCAATCTCAACCACATATCAACGTCGTTTCTGGGGTGGCTCGACATACTTGTAATGTGCGAACAACAGATGTGTCTATTCCTTCCAGGGCCCACTGTGGTACGTAACCGCGTGGCATTACACCATTATGCGTCACAAACAAACTTACTCCATCAATCTTGTCCATACCAAGGACGAACAAGCTAAAGTAATCTGCTCCAGCTAGGATATTAACATTAGTAAGAAGATTGCCATTAATTTTATCATTGGCCATAGTGCAACCTTTGCGCTGCAAATGTGCTTTTACGTTAGGAAGGCCAACATTATGTATGGGAGTTTTTACATCATTGTGGACAACGAGCTCAGTGTGGATTACTCTGGCACCTACGTGTATTCTACATGAAACTTCATTGTACTCGGCTTGTACAATCTGCGAGCCAAACGGTGTGATATTCAGCGAAATGCATTTAATAACTGGCAATTCTAATTTCTTCGCAAGCTTACTTGAAATGAAGCTGCGTTGGCTACCGGTATCTAAAAATACTCTAGTGAAAAGGGGTTTGCTATGTGAATACACGATAGCTGTAGCGATTGGCAATAAGGTAGCTGGCAACTCGGTCGAAGGCTCGTCCTTGACCGTTTTAGCAGGTAAACATGGTTTCTCGTCTTTGGCTTTTGGTTGCTTTTTTTTTTATTTATCTTACGGTTGGTGCCTGGGTTCTTTACAGGCAGCGAGACTACTTGTGATGTTTTAGAGGAGGACTGATAACTGGAATTGTGTGTGGGTGTGACAGATCTGGGTTGCGCATTGTCTTTCTCACAAATCAAATTGTGATGTTGGCCATCAAATAACTTACAATTATGCTTTACGTTGCATTGGTTGCTGGCATGACCAGATGCTATGTAGTTGAAACATTTCTTATTCAAGATTAACTGACGTTTTTTAGCTGCCACGGTAGAGTACTTTACACACAGGGACGCGGAGTGATTACCATTGCAGAACGGGCAAGCGGTTGCACGGTTAACATTCGCTTCATTCCCTTTCTTATGGGCGGTTGACAATTCCTTTCCCTTTGCAACACATCATCCTCCATTGATCTTATCATGAAATCGAGTGCTTCAAACGACTCGTTCAATGAAAAGTCATATTTATGCTTATAATAAACTACTTTTGAATAGACTTGTCCTTGCGACAACTTCTGATTGATAAGACTTAATAACATGCCGTGATCTAATGGGGATCTGCTCAAACGTTTGATTTGTTCGATAAAAACAGCTCTATGCGGAAATTCTTTAGGTCAACATAATTGCACTTGGGTACAAAAAGATCAGCTAGCCTTCTATGCAGAAGGACTAGTGTCTACTGCTGGTCGGCATAATATTTCTCAAGCAAATTGCAGGCAACTTGGTAATTTGCAGCTGTTACACTCAGGGATTGAATGACCTTGAGCGGCTCTCCTTCTAATGTACCTAACAAATAGGTATACTTAGCAACATCATCTAAATCAGGTCTGTCTATTATGCACATGAGCATCAAACAATTCAGTAAACGTGGCGAATTCACTTTTTTGCCTTTGAACGGTTATAACTTGGCCTGCGTCTTCCAGGACATTAAGAAATTTACTCTCTAATGATAACTAATTTAACTGTATGTGACACATACAAAGTTTCGTCAGCTTGGATTCTTTCCAATTAATTCTCATAAACATTAACAGTTAATGAATTAGCGAGATTTGTACTGGTATGACTGGTCAGAAGGCCTACGACTGGTCAGAAGGACTCGATTTGTGTTATGGAGGCATCCGCCATTTTGAGTTTCTCAATAAATTCCAAAGTTACAATAGAGATGATATTGCCTTAACAGTGCGTTAGTGATTCCCGATCACTTTCTGCCCGCTCGCAGCAGATCAATCTAATGGCACAAGGAAATATACGCCCCGCGCATGAACATGAATTAACACAGGTTTGCTAGTCTTGCACTGGCACAGGCTCTTGCATCAAAATAGACCCTAACATGGGCAAGAAACGAGCTAGGCTCCGTCAGAGTGCATCTAGCCTACAGTAACTTTCATTTTGACTACGCAGAAGGCATGAGGGTAGTTGCGAATGACCAGAACACTTCGAATACAATAATCGAGCTGTTGTTGCTCGGGGACTGGATCCTTAGGGCTATCCGATTATCCAAAGAACCACAAATGTTGCGAATGTTATGGCGACTTTCACTAGGCTTGTGCCAGATGTTATGAGGCTGATACCCCACCAATGGACAGGTTCCAGCCCGTACACAAGGACAACTCAATAGGTAAACACGTCGTATTTTAACAATTTTTATTACAAAACTAAACTCATTTAAAATTAACAAAGCAAAGTAAATAAACAGAACTTAGGTGGATCAGCACACTATACTTGGACAAATTCTGTGGCCATGCGACCACTCAAAAACTCTAAGAATTTCAAAAAATCAATTTACACTTTCTTAACGACTCAAATGACAAAACATTTGTTAGAAGAATCTGAACATGCTCAATAATGATTAAATTCAATCAGCCCAATGATGGTTACAAAAAGGAACGATTACTTACTATGTGCAATTGTTGTCCATCGCCGCTTACACCCTCACACCAAGTTCATGACCTGCTAATTAACAGAGAGAGAGGTCGAGAACTGTGGAAATGGTGGTTCTATACCCGAGCAGATTGGGTTAGTCATTTTAGTTAGAATTTATTTTCTTCAGGAAGGAAACATTCCTTAGTATTTCATACAAAGAATTTAGTGATTAAGCTATGAGGGAGGAGATGCGATGACTAATAAATGTGTACATACAAAAAGGAACCATTTCACTGCAGCTGCCAATCTGCCTCATACTTGACAATTCGTCTTACATTGCAAGCGGGGAAAAGATGGAAGGGTGGAAAATAAGGCTTGGAAAATTCATGCACTAATTTTTTGCGACACATCATCCGATCCTTCTGAATGCTCATCTTTACGGCCACAATTTTTCTGGTGCGGAGGATGTCGTGAAAAGGGACAGATCCACCTTTAGCGACAAACCTGCCGCAACGTCAGGTTATTTTAGCAAGAAGAAGAATCACGGGAAAAATGCAAGCGGCTATGTATTAGCTTAATGTTCTTTGTGTAATGTCCGTGTGAATCTGGATTTGAAACCATTAAATCATTGTTAAAAGGCTTTAAGGTCAACCTTGTTTTTCCTATAATAACACACTAAAAGGAATGTTAATAAAAAATGGCCCCAGGGAAAGCAACAACATAATATATAAAATTCCATTGGCCCTGGGGGAAGCAACAACATAATATATAAAATTCCATTGGCCCCAGGGAAAGCAACAACATAATATATAAAATTCCATGTATGGACTGCCCCTCCTTTTAACTCGGATAGTCAAGCAAGGGCATAGAAGTAAGATTAAAACAATATATTCTGTCAAAATTGGGCAAACATCTAATGCAATATTCATTCATTTAAGTGAAAACAACCACCAGATAAATTGGATTGGTAGTTCAGTAATTGCAAGATCAAAAGATGTCTTATCACGAAATTCTTTAGAATCTGCCATAATACAACTTACTTCCCATTGTAATTTTAATATTAATCATGGCCTGTTTCATTTAGACCCTTGTATTTGTAACATGTTTAAGAATAACCTCAAAGATATAATTACAGACTTAAATACAAATTAGTTGTCTTAGAGATATTTTCTTTGTATATGTATGTTTAATATGTTTTGTGAATAAGTTTTTGTTTACCAAAGATCTGAATGTGGTCAGCTGTCGCCCTGTATAATCTTTTAATTGTCTTGTCCTTGTGCCTGAGCAGTTGGACTTAATCTTTTTGTTCTTAAATTGTACCCTTGTTTATGCTAGTTTGGAAAGGTTACCCATTCTTCAGATATGTTGGATTCTAGGTACTAATCTCCTTATAATCCCAATCTGTCACTTATACGACCTTTCCTGTACTCTGAATTTCTCATGTAAGTCAGTTTGTCTGCTAAGTAAAGGACGTTGAGTTGAAAGACCTTGCAGAAACTCCGTTGTTTATCTTTCCTTCGTGGCTTATACCTTTATATATATATATATATATATATATATATATATATATATATATATATATACATATATATATATATATATATATATATATATATATATTATATATATATATACTATACATACATATATATATATATATATATATATATATAGTATATATATATATATATATATATATATTTGCCCCTTCTTGGAAAGTATGCTGCTGGCACCCATGCACTGGAGAACTTTGGGAGCAAGGGACATGCACTGTCAAACTATAAGTCATTTAAATGTAACACTGGTTTGACTTATTCAATTCTCGAGTCCCTTATGTCGTGAAAAAATAAGCACACATATTTAATTATTTCCGCCTGTCCACATACGTCAAAAACGCCACGTATACTTTTACTCCCTGTGGAATACACTCATACCCTTTATATTGCATTAATTTCAACTTGCATAAAGGAAATAAGTCCTTACTGTAAGATTTAATTTGACCAAAACTGGCTAATTTGTGAGGGTAAAAATAAGCTCCGGGCGCCTTAATTTCCCTTCTACCTAGAGATATCAACCCAACAGATCGGGCTCAGGGGGAGCTCCAGTTTGATATGAGTGAGTTGTATTTCCACGAGGAGTTGTGAGTGACTTTGAGTGACTTAATATGAAGTAAGTAATCTGTCTTAATCCTTGCCATCATTGGCCTTAGCGTATAGGACAACGTTTGCGGTGATCTTGCAGTGATTTAGGATCATGGTTATGAATTTGTTTGAGAGAAAATAACGCGTTTTTGTGAGTTTTGAGAATCTCGTGGCCGCGTGTCCATGTTCATCTTTGCTGTAGAGTAAGGGTAGTATGGCCCAATCTTGTTTACTACTTGCTGTGTAAATTTGTAAATATGAACCTTAGTACTCTATTTTTGTAATTAAATTCGTAAAACTCGTATGAGTTTCTAAGCATGCTGTCCTTGTGTACATTCGCGGCGCCTTACAACTAGAATCCGTCAACATAATAATGCATGTGGGTTGAACTTTCAAATGCTGTATTAAGAATATCCATGAGGGTCCATACAAAGAAAAGGATTTTACCATTTTCAGAAACGCTTAGTTAGCTTTACCAAGTCTTTGCCTAAATTGTGTGACATGGTAAAATCAAAATTTGATTTCTTATATATATTAACTTACAGGCTAAATCAAGACAATCTAGGCTCTAGAACATCGCTTGTATCAGTTAAGCATCGGGTTAGATGACTAGGGAAAAAAATAGCTCCTTCATGGGGTCGAATTATAATTTTGATGATTTGGTTGTTTTTCTGATCTCCCTGTCGAAGATAATGAACCTCCTCACCAGGAATTAAGCCTATCAGCAATGTCATTTTGCTTAACAGATAACTGGGATTCTGTCTGAAAGAAAATGACATCTCATGCATACCACGGACTTAAGTACTAAGGTCCAGTGATTTGGGGGAAGTGTATTAGCAAATAATCGGCAAAAATGTAAATTTAAATGTAAATGTAAATTGTATGGGAATGCATGAAATATAAATATATAGTTTATTAAGTAGCTATGCACGTGTGTGTAATTGAAATATTTTGTGTGTAGCTATGAAACAAGATCTGTATAGTCATATTATTTCCGTGTATATATTATATAATATATATATATATATATATATATATATATATATATATATATATATATATATATATATATATATACACACACACACACACACACACACACACACACACACACACATATATATATATGATATATATAATATATATATATATATATATATATATATTATATATATATATATATTATATATATATAATATTCTTTGATTTCCTCATGAGTGAATGCGTATATTCATGCATGCAATATTGGATACAATCACAATCATGTTTTCTGGAATAAATACTTAAGAATTAGGCACGAAGCTATTCATAAGTGTGTAAGAATATTTTACACGACAAACAAACACACTCGCATACGTACTACAAACGAACCCCTTTCATTTGGCTGTCACAAGAAGTGGACATTGCGTAACTGAGAAATGTAAAGTTATGAAAATCAAGAAATAGTGAATTCAATAAATTCTCCAACTTTGGCAAAGTTCTAGCCATATATAAACATGCTTGCCTACCCTATATTGGCCATTGCACAGGTTATTGACTGCAGTCGCGTTCGCTCGGTCGATTTCTTCGCTCGAATGATTCTGCCCTCATCCGGATTCGGTGAAAGTATCACCGGCAAGGGCCAAAGGATAAAGCATTCCGAGGACATTGATTGCCTCGACCATTGCGGCCTAGAGCGGAGATTTACTCAATCGTCGAGTTCTCAGTGTTTAGGTAAACAAGATGCAAATCCTTTTGCAAGGTTGCATAAATTAATACCCATTACATTTACACGATTGTGAACACTTACTTTTAGACAAGGAGAGATAAATGTTATTGCAGTACTTGCACTAAAGTTTTATAAAACCGGAACAGCTTACTTCAGTTTGATAATTAAGTGTAGAATTGCAAATATTGCATGCACGAGACAATTTTAATGTAAAATGAAGCCGATATGGCTAACGTCTGAAAATCCAGCTACAGACATTTTTAGCAACAAATTATTAAGTCAATTAAATGTAGTGTCAAAATCTTGTTTTAACTTCATACTTTATCTGTAAACTTTTATGGCATACTATTCCTTCTATGCTGCTGACTGTATCATACATTCCTAGTTTCAGAAAAAGCAAAGGGAAATTGCACGTAGTCCTCTGAAAGTTTGCAAACAAATTCTGCGAGCAATTTTTACCCTTCATCTATGCTTTTGCTACTATTTTTTTTCTTTTTTTTATTGCCCGCTCTATTATTGAGTCCTTGTTCCGTTTGACCCCGAGTCGTCTAAGACCTGCAATTTACCACAACATGGTGCTTTACCTCCATCTTTCCCCATTTGCTTCTCTTATTCATTTGGATATACTGGAAATTTCTCATTCCATGCATACGAGCAGTCACAAGCATTTTTCTTGACACGATCCCGTTCACCTAGTATACAACAGTGACTTCACAATTACACTTCCCTTACCGTACGTTTTCATTTATTTCATTTCCAGTCAAAATGAGATTTGCTCTGCTCCCATTAATTATCAGTAATCTCCACATCGTTCCAGGCTTCTGCATTTTAAACATGCCCTCAGCCAGCCTCGCCCTGATTCTACCGTTAATACTGGATAATCTTCATATAGCAGGTCCCATGGGCCTCCCTTTCTGCACTCTTTTGTAGCTTCTTCTATACTGCGATGAACGACAAAGGCCTCAGAACTTTGTATCTTAACGGAAACTAAGCTTTCTTTTGAATTATTCTAACACATCTGCTTTTGTCTTGTACCATGGTACAATATCATCTCTACTTCCATAAACCCTTCCAATGGCCTTAGGCTTTGAAATGACCATCTAATTGTTTCTTTTTGTTTTTTTTTTTTTTTTCTATCCTAATAATGAATTTTCCTTTTCTGCTAATATGCAGTATAATCTCTCCTTCACTTGGTGTATTTGCCTCATTATAAGACTACCTCTTTTTTGGCCTCCATGGCATGAAATAAAGCAGAGAATTAATTTTTTTTCTTTTCTTTTGCACCTTTATCAGTGTTTTCATAATATTATCAAATAATCTGATTCCTTTATTATTATTTCTATAATAATGTAGTGCTTACACTTTTTCTTCGCATTGGTGTAAACACTCTTTGTCCACCCTTCTGGTCCTCTCCTTTCCTTCATGAGGTTTTCATAAACCTGGTCAAGTTGTCGTATTTTGGGTGGTCCTGAAGCTTTTCCCCTTTTGATCTACTCAGGGGCCTTTTGTGCCTCATCAGATGTTACGATCTCTATCGATGCCTCTTTGATACCAGAATCTTCTAGTTCGTATACGTTTTCTTAATTTCTAGGTTTTCAAAATATTACTTTAATAATTTTATTATCTATTTCTCTTTGACTTTATTTCCTCCATTCTCATAATTTATGTACGTTGCTCTTTCCTCTCTTTTTCCCTCTGCCCTAAGCCACGTGGGTATTCTGAATATTACTTGTTACTCCCAACTATTATTTACCTTCGGCACTTCTAATTTCCTTCGTATTCTCCTTGAACGATATCTCTCTGTCTACCCTACTGCACTTTGCCTGTCCTCGGTCCGAGTCTGAAGGCTTCCTTCTAACTTGAGTTATTCTATGAACAACGTCTTGATTCTATCATCATTTATTTTTCTTATACTTCCGTTGCTGACTTTTGTACAGCTACTTTTGGTGCTATATTTGCTCCACACTTTCTTAAATTTGTTTACTTATTTTTTTTCTGACAGTCTCTTTGTGGCTCCTCTTTCTATCATTCACTTAAATCATCCTCCATCAGTCTATTTTGTGGTGGGTATGCCCAACCTATTATAAAAGCGTATTGCATTTCTTTGAAGTAGTCTGTCCTCCTCATTATAACAAAACCAATTTGCTTTTGAGCCTTTCTACGCTGGTATGTTTTCAGGTTCTTTCTGGGTTTCTTGTACATCGTTTTCAGAAACTTTATCTTTTGCGAAGCGGCTTCTCCCTTTTATTTTCTCATTCTCAGTTTATATTATCCCATCGCAAAATCAACCCTTTCAGTTCTCACGGGTGGATTTAGTTCTTCTCATACCTGTATCCCTTCTGCCTCTTGTATCTGTTACCACATTTGATCACCTTTCCAAAATGTTTGATTTGCTTATTTTGGTCTTCCTGACTGTGGCGAGGATACCGAGAGCACATGCGCTACCATTTTTCATAATCTTAATTATTCTTCAACTTAATCCTCCTTCTCCAGTTTTATCTTGACCAATATGTTTATCTATTTTGTCTTATGTTGCCACCATTCTTCATTAACTGTTTTTGTGCTAGCTCCCTCATATCTTACCTACTGAAAAAAAGATAATGTCTACGTTTCTCCTTGCCAGCCTTTCCACTTTTCCACTACTTTCTTCTTACCATTGTTACAATATTTCTCGTACTCATTTTGTAGTCCTGGCTCTGTACTGTAACCCTGGACATTTGGATATCCGGAAAAGTTTCCCTCTGAAATAAGGTTATTAGTTCATCAACTTTAAATGATGCTGGGCACTAATGCGTTTAATTTTGAGAGGAATTCATTAAAATTACCCCACTTATTATCCCAAAATGTTAGTATGTCAGAGCCAGCTGAGTTTAATGATCTTTTCCCAATCATTTGGAGGGCTGGGGGTGGGGGGCAACTGCCCCTCTACCACCAAGATTCAAGTTGTCCCCCCAAGTCTCAACTTAACCCCCTCACCCACACGCCCCAAGAGAAGTAACAGCATGTTTTCTTTTTAAATGTGCAATCATAAATATGTGAAATCTCTCGGAAATATTACGTTTCTTGATCATTGTCTGTCTACTAGCTACCAGTGATGATGAGGTAAACAAACAGTAGTGGGAGTATATAATTTTTGCTGGAATACCTTGCTCATGTGGCTTAAAAAACACATAAAATAGCTCAAAATAAAAAAACCAGCTGATTAGACTCGCTTCTTTCGCCAAACTGTCTTTGCCTCCGCCCCCTCCAACACCCCCAACAAAAATCTGAAATGACGCCCCTGTTCCCAATGCTTGGTAGGTGCCATTAAACAAAAGCTTTGCTACGATGTGCGGGGCGATACCTGCCTGGTAGAGGTACAGAAGATGCCTTTATTGAATGTGCAGTGTTTGCTAAGCAATTTTTGCAAACTCAGTTTTAGCCGGAAGTCATTATGTGAGATCACTCCAAGGATTATATGATTGTGTCTGAGGTATTGTTTGCTGCCTTGCAGTGGGAATCGTTCTGGCTTTGAAATGATCCTATGTCTGAGTATTCAGTTGTACAAACAGCTATAAGACTTAAAGAGAGCCTAAAAACAAACAAACAAGAGAGACCGTTTGAGACACGTTGAAGTCGTTGTGTCAGAGTCTGCTAACCTAGAATAACAGATAAAATGGTTATTTTACGGGATTCTTTGTCTTTACTTTGATATACCGTCCTAATTTCATTACTCAAATTGCATGATATTTAGATTTATTTCTCTGGTCTGTATTTTCTATACAGTAGATTAATAAACAATGAATTTTTTTTATGAGTTTTGAGATACGAAATACTAATGTAACAGGTCCAGATTATTATTAAAACAGATGATAAACGATTAAATGCTAGAGGCGATGTCACACTTCTAGTCCCTTGAGGGTAGGATGTGATTTTCTCAGCCATGTTTGCAGCAAGTCCTTCTCATTATTTTATGAAGTTCAGAGCCTAACTAACTTGTCTTAACAATAAATTCATCTGGACACTTCGATGTAAGCTGTGTCCTTTATAGGGGGCATGGCATATTTTACTGAGTTTGCTGAATTTCTATTTCCATGGCGTTTCTTAGTTTCACTCCCCAGGCTTCCTGGTACTGAAGGTCATTTCTGTTTTAGAACTTATTTTTCATTTGGGGCTGTCATCATTTCCCAAGTTCCGTGTCCCTTACTGACAAACTCAGACAATCAAAATGTGTTCTGACTTAGAACTGACTGTTGACGTGTCGCTCTCTATTTGTCTCTAGATGCATTATCTTATTGGATGGTTGGTGCAATACCTTGCAAACTTGCTACCTACCCTTTAACAACTGCTCTGCCACAAGCGAATTTTGTTCAGATTTTCATTCGTCTACTTCAAATCATTTATCATTAATAATAACATATCCGGCGCTTACAATCGCAGTTGTTTTCACATCACTTTGCAGAATCAGTCTATCAAGTATTTTTTCTTTTCCTAATCTTCATACAAGTCCTTGCCATCCTTATTCATCCATTTGTCTTCTTTTCACCATATTCCTATCTGCTGTGTTGGTTCCTGTCCTTCCAGCCATACCCCACCCCTTTTTTTTAATATTATGTATAATATTCTACTTCACCTTCCCCTTTATCCCTCTACCTTTACTCCTTCCTCGCCTTCACTTTGCTCGTCCTTTACTTTGTGCAACTTGTTTATCCCTCTTATCATTTATCACTTATCCCTTCGTAAAATCACGACTTAACGTCACCTTGCCATATCATAGGCGAAGTCACTGCTACAAAAAAAAGGTCATGTAAAACAGATTAGCACATATTGATAACAAACAAAGGAAAGGTATTTCCTCTTATCGTCTGACTCACACCTCCGGATAGTGTTAAGCTCAAGCTGATAAGTAGAGCTTTCGGTGACGCTCGCATGCATGCGATCCCTTATCGTGGCGACTGAGCCTCAGAGTAGCGGATATGGACGTTTCAGGGGCAGTTTGATCACATAAAAAGGAATCGAGTGAAAGTTGGTGGTATTGTGCACAACAGCGCGGACCATGGAAGGGCTGAGCAGGCAACAACTTCTTCTGGCTGTTATTCTTGTGCTCGTAAGTTTGTTTCCCTTTTGTTAGCAGCTTAAACTTAATCAGTTGACAAACAACGACGCTGTAGAGGTAAGCAAAACAGCAAACTGCTCCACATGTTTTGTTGGATGCCCGTCACACGGTACATAAAAAGTAATTTTGTCACCTGAATATATCGAGAATCAAGTGTTTTGCTAGATGTTTAGATATTCTTTTTATGATACAGGCAATGGTCTTTTATTTTTATTTAACTTTAAATATGCCCATTGATCGCTTCAGCTATGGGTCAAAGATTGAATTAACTGGAATTACTTGCGTAAGGCGAGTAGAGATGTCCATAAGTTGAGAACATCAACAAAGAGTCAAGTTATTTCTCTCTCTCTCTCTCTCTCTCTCTCTCTCTCTCTCTCTCTCTCGCTTTATCATGTGGAACAGTGAATGAAATGTCACTAATTTTGAGAAGTATAACTTGAATGCCATAAACGGATGGAAAATGATTGTCTTTTAAGACAATAAAACTGTTCTGCTTTTAGATAGCTCCTGCCCGAAACGACATCCATAAAATCCACTCAGGCAAACCCTTAGTAGCTTAGATATAATGTATTTTAACACTGTCCTAAATATATAACTGAAGATGAACGCAGCTTTCGATCTCAATTTCTAATCATTTGTAATTTTTTTGGAATAATTTATTCTCACTCGAGATTAACGATGGTGCTCGAGTCTTCAAAACCATATTTTCTTATTTACTTCATTTTTTTTCTGAGGCCTATTGAGTTATATGGTTTGTTGAGGTCAGTATTATTAGATTTTGCTGGCCTTATACTAACATGCGCTATTGCTTTCCATGCAACACATATTATGAGCATTGCTGCCGTTTTTGTTGTATTAAACTGATTTTGCCAGGCTTGGCCCTCGCAGAAAGTGTCCGTAGATAAATGAATGTCAAAAGAAAGTTTGAATGTGATATGTGGACTGAATTGTTAACGTCTGAAAGTAAACCATAGTGAATTTCTACTGGAAAAATGAAAATGTCAGTGAACATCAGTCAGCGCAGGCGGCACTACATCCTTCCGTCGTTCCACCGAGATCAGGACGATCATGCGATGCACATTTGGATGTCCCATCGCTGGGTGGTAGAGGCAGGCGCAGTGGCGTTTCATTCAGCGTTCGTGGCACCCGGGCCGCGCTCAGAAAAATACTAAAAAGTACTAAATGGTGAAAATTAAACTCGCATTTTAAGTCTCAACATCTCAATCATTTATCCTATTTCATAAAGCAAAAACAAAAACAACACAGCAGACCCACAACGGAACCCTACGAACTTTTTTAGAAGCGATTCGCAAAAAACAACATTCAAGTCCGACTGATGAGAAAGAAACCAGGGTTGCCGTTGCCAAAAATCGTTTACTGTTCAACAGCAGGGTCGGTAAATCGATGTTCAGTGTTCCGATTAGACGAAGTGCTCTAGAAAATCTAGAATTATGGCAGACCACACCTGCTCAAAAGATGCCTCGGACTGCGGCGCCCGGGCCTGATCGCAACCCCCTCCCTCCTCCTCCCATTTAGTTATGCAACTGGGCAGGAAAAATGCTTGAGACTTCCGACAGTATCGGTGCTCTTGAATATGATAATAATGACAACTATCTTCCGCAACCACCAAGAATTGTAGGTAAAACACTTTTATTTGGAAAGAAAAGCAGATAACAGAAGGAAAATATAATACGAGAAATACGTGTTAATGGTGACATTCGCCTGGAAAACGCTGGTTATCAAATCTAGAGACATGACGTTATCTGTGACTTCAGTGACCGTAATAAGATTCCAGATCAGTTTCCAGGGGCCGAAATTAGAATGAGACGAAAGGGTTATTTAAATGTTAAGGAGTGTGTCGGTATTATAACTTAGGATGTATTGTGGGATGTGAAGTTAGGTTTGAATAGTGTCTGATATTTAACACAGGTGTTTCTTCAAATGCAAGGGACTTGTAAGAGGCAGTAGGGAGAGAGAGAAAAAGACAGAATCATCATCTTTGATGTAATAAAATAATGAACAATGTGACAGAAAGCAATAGAGTAAAAGAAGTGGTAGAAGATGGGGTATCTTTAAAATAGCCAGATAAGAAATAGAACTTGCAAGGATATGCGTGGACAAGAACTAGTCGCCATTTGATTATTTAATTAAGTCGTACTCTGTATGTAGCTCTAGATAAGCAGTGTGCCAGTGACAGTGCTTGTAGGAGTCAGCGATCTGAGACCAGGAACTAAGTTACTATATAATCAGTAGGTGGTCTGCGTCAACATTCAATATAATTTCTATTGCAAGAAAGCAGTGAAAGATATATATATATATATATATATATATATATATATGATATATACATATATATATATATATATATATATATATATATAATATATATTATATATATATATATAATATATATATATATTGTGACGAATTACCAATTAACAGAAACAGTTACCTCACAAAAGCCAGATACCTGAGCCTTCATCACAAATACATAACGACGAATACTCTAAAAGTAACAGTGATCCCTTATATAAATCACTAATCCAGTAAGAAATCAGACTAAGTTCATTAAAACAGATGTGAAGTAATCTTAATTAAAGGGCATCACTCCATCAACAATTTTAAAAGTGCAAGTATTTCTCTGGTTCTAACTCACTTCAGTAAAGTTGAGAAAAAACAGCACAATCACCACTTTATATTTCTACTTACATAAAATAAAAATAATGGTAAAACACTACTTAAGTAAAACACTACTAAAAAATTTCAAATACAAAAATTTATTTCTAAATTCAAAAATTGTACGTGAAATTCACAATCACAGGGAAATTTGCTATTGCTTGAAAATAACGCAAAGTTTAATTAATTCTTGAATGAATTATTAAACAAAATAGATCAAAATTAATTTATCAAGAAAATTGATTATTCAAGAAATTAAATCATTCAAGTAAGATTCAAACTGTTAAACACCAATTAAAATTTGTAAAGAAATCTAAGCAAATACAAATTAATTCACAAGTGCTAAATCAAAGAAATCAACGTCATAAGAGATTCAAACTGAATATGAATGCAAAAATATGTAAGCACAGTAAAATGTGGAAGATTACCTAAAGCAAAAAACACAAAACATTAAACACATAACGCATGAACATTTCAAAAGAATCAAAGACAAATACAAAAAGGAAAAAATTGTTCAATGAATAGAAAAGTGAAATATATAAATTCTTTTAAGTGCACTTAGAACTTAGAATTTGTAAAACACGATGCCTTTTACCAACAGCAGTTTTTCAACTTGTAGGCCTGTTACGTTGTCTTCAATTACACGCAATTATGGCGCCCTATAAAACAATAACACCCTATGTTAAGATTCCACTAACTACTATGTTACTAAGAAATTAAATAACATAACTTATATTTTAAGAATATAAGTTATGTTATGGTCAGAAATCACAGTCCTGTGAGCGAGAGAAAGACTGGGAGAGCGATAGAGAGCGATAGACAGCATCGTCTTTGAATATAATGAATGCATTCTATGGGTATGATAATGGGCGTACACGGATGGTTGAGTCAATACGTTAAAGAAAAAACAGTTTTGTCATTTCCATGATGTCACAGAATTTTCCAATCCACGACTAACTACTTACGAGTCGACAAGTTCTCTTTTGATAAATTGAAAGAGATATGAATGAATTTATCAGTGATATCTAATAGTTTCATAACAAAAGAATCTCCAATTACAAAAATCAAATGAAATGATATCGTTTTATGGAAAGTTCCCGAAGGATCTGATGCAATATCGAGTGACTCTTACATACTGTTCTATATGAATCATCCCCAAAACTGGGTCCTATACAAGATCAACCGAGACAAAAAAGTAAGCTACCTCTTCTGTTTTTCAAAGGGTGAGAAACAGGCAAACAGAGCATCCTTTCTCTTTCGTGTCCTATGCTACCTTCTCTCTCTCCGCATGTTACGTTATGTTCCTTCTCAACTATGAATCATAAAGTATTTAAATGTGTTATCTTTCAGCTAACTTAAATATGGGAATCTGAACATAAAAATATACATTTCACAACATTACACACAATTACTGAGGGGTAGTTTTTGCATTACCAAAACAGCAGCATAAGAATATATATATATATATATATATATATATATTATATATATATTATATAATATAAAATATATATATAGACATATATATATATATATATATATATATATATATACATATATATATATATATATATATATATATATATATATATATATATATATATATATATATATATATATATATATTATATATATATGGTAAGGTGAGGCCACACGGTTGTTCCTACGGGCCTCCGAACTCTCCCTGAGTTATTGTCCAGGTGTTTGGGATTACTTAGCCCCGGGCGAACCTCTAATGCCAGTTGTACCTTGGTATTCAGAGCAACTCCCACAACAAACTGACATGTCGCACCTTCAGTCTGGTGCGAATGTCTACAAAACAAGTGAACTTGACTGACTAGGCTTTATTTCTCATGACTTTTCCTTGATTACACGCTTATCTTAAAATTAGGTTTTCTGCGTAATAATGGCGTGCCAAACTGTCATACAATACCTTCAAAATTTTTGTTAATTGCTGAATAAGGTGCTGCCAGTAATAAAATTCATTTAGTTATAAGCTGTTGTTACGTTTAAGCAGCAATTGTTACAATTTTTAAGTAAAGCATTTCACAATCATATAAAATTAGATAACTGCATAAAACATTTTTGAGAAATTATTACTGAAGTAATTATGCACTTGATTTTAATGTTAACGTTGTGAAGTTAAAGTCATGCAATTAATTTGCCTTGATGAGGCATCACAACGAAATACACGGGGGCTTATATTAGGTGGTGCCACGTTACTTGGGGACACCTGGCACTGATTTTAAGTAAATGGAAGAGATAGAGTTAATGGGTTTAGTTGTTAGTTCTGATTTCTGAAAGTTGTGATATGCAAGGGGTTATGAGCAGTAAAAAAAAGTAAGAAGTTATGATCTGTATGACAGGATCTTATTCTTTAGCCTCTTGAAAGGGCCAGGTTCAACAGGTGGAGTTCCAGGCTGGTCTTGTAACCATGGCACTCCTGCCAAAGTAATGCTGTTAGAGTAAACAACTCCTCTGACAGCAGCATCTACCAATATCTATGGTAATGGCGTGGTGCCAAGTGTGGCACTCGTGCTGTAAGGGCTTAATGGCCCTGTTATATGCAATTTAGAATTTACCATGCCCCTGGTAGAATGAAAGGAATGTGAAAGGACTTACTGTACATAAAAGATCTGGAACATGGCACTCTGCATTGGTAGAGTGTGAAGCAAAGTAAAAGAGTAAGGAGCTGTTGTTAGGCTTTGCAAAGGGATTCATGAATGAGCAAGGTTTCCAAGAAAATATTAGATTAAAGAGAGTCGATGAGCTCTACTCACACAGTGTTTTACCTTATCTTACAAAAGATTCTGTCATCTCTAACGGAGCAGTATACCAGAGTCCTTCCCTTTATTACTATTTCTTATGACTTTGCAATTTAACTTCTTTCTTGTACTATTTTCTTTTACCACTTTAATCCTTTTATTTCTCAATCTCTTAAGCTACCTGGAGCTTCTATGAAGTTGATCTTTCTTCCGTGGCCCTCTCTGAGGTCAGTGTTTTGACATAGATGCGGTTCTTGTGGGGGAGGCAGGTCGGAGGAAGAAGTTGGAGTACCACCTATTCCAGCCACTGTGGCACTAGGAGCAGGGGCAGTGCCTACCAGGGTTAACACTGGCTGTTGTAGTTCTTTTAGTTCTTTGGCCAATTGAAATATGGCAGAGTCCTTACTCAGGGGCTGGTCAGCTAAGAACTGGGAAAGAGAGGAAGAGGTCGCTGTGGTCGTGAGAGGCTCGCAAGTCACCAAGACTAGCTCAGGCATGGGTTGAGAGGCCAAGTCAGGAGAAGAGAGAGGATCTGGACTGGGATTTCTTAAAAGGATATCTATGGCATGCTCTGGCACTGGCCCAAGGCAGGACCAGCCACTGGTATCAAACTTGTTGTTGGCTCGTTGTTTGGGATGGATGGAGCCTGGCTCGAAATTTGGGATGAACAGAGCTGGCACTACTCAGGGTGTGCAAGTGGCACTGGCAGTGGTTTTAAGTCACATCTGGGACCTGTAGAAGGGAGATCTGTGGTGTGCTCTAGCATTAGTAATAGGGCAGAGGCATGTACGGGGATTAGATTTGTCTGAGGCTCGATGCTTGAGACGATCGGAGCCAGGCACTGCATAGGGCACTCAAGCGGTACTGGCAATGGGTTTAAGGCAGGTTTGTGAGGCTTATTTATACCTGATTGAGTTTTGGAGGGGTTAGGACCCATGGATTGGATTGGTTTAGTTTGGGACTGGAAGTCCTGTCCCAGGAGGATGTCATAGCCTCCAGGAAGGTAGATTACCTTTACAAGTGTGCAGAGTTTAGATTTATGAGGTCTGGTGAACAATTTAATGGTGGGGAGTGTCATATTCGTAAGATTGATATCCTCAATTGTGACAAGTTGATGTCTGTCAATGGTGGCCCCACAGGGGACCTTGTCTTTCCTTATGTGAGAGATTTGCACACCAATGTCATCGAATGCTGTGACATGGCTTGTGGGTAGCTACCTCAAGGAGGTGCCATAGGTATGGGATCCTCAGCTGGATGGCCTACGGTTTTAGGATTTGTAACCTCCCGGGCAATGGCAGGTGTAACTGTTTTATTAGGGAATACTGTCCGTCAGGCAGAGCGCCTATTAACCTTACAACCTTACAGGTGGTACAATGATTTCTGGTTTAATATTTGCTTGGCACTGTCCTGGTGGAGGGAGCAGGACTGATGTATCAGGCTCAGTTGGGAGTGTTTCTGTTGGGAGATGTAGCTGGGATCTTTGGCTGAGCTTGGGCCCTCAGATGGCACTGTTGTGTGGGGTGTCTGGCCTTTTTATAGTGGCTGCATATAGGCTGTTCAAGG